>NC_072440.2:76211818-76514848 GCF_028878055.3 Symphalangus syndactylus | reverse complement strand
CATTTGCTGTCTCTTTCCAACACTGTGGCTTTCATCCCCAACCACTAAAATGCAGGCTGACCAAAGGAGGACAGTAGC
This sequence comes from Symphalangus syndactylus, assembly GCF_028878055.3. Classification (NCBI taxonomy): domain Eukaryota; kingdom Metazoa; phylum Chordata; class Mammalia; order Primates; family Hylobatidae; genus Symphalangus; species Symphalangus syndactylus. The sequence goes on along the minus strand of NC_072440.2, from coordinate 76,514,770 downwards.
CCTGAACGTATTCGTTGGCATCAATCACTTGTGGCTTCTAAACAGACCTTCTACCCGGGTGTCCAGATTCCTCAGGAATCTTTGGGAAGCAAAATCAATGGGGAACTCAGTGGCGACAAGCTGTGTGTTATTTTTCTATATTGTAACTTTGCATCTGTGTTTCCCCTCCTGGCTGGAGCAGAAGCAGGAGCCACTTCGTGCTGTTGGGTGCAGGTTCTGGTGATGATGCTCAAAGAGTAAAGGTTATTGGTCCCAGACAAGACAGTTTCTTCTCCAGGGGCCATCAACAGTAGTGGCTCCAGAATCCAAGCAAAAAGGTGAATGAGAAAAACAGAGTAATGTAGTACATGATGAGTTGGAGAATGGGAACCCAGCCTAAAGAATTTTAAATTAAGATATTTAAAAACTGTGTGAGAGCCAAGAAATCCATATATAGACCCACAAAATATGCACCCCCGCCTTTGCCTGAACCCAGCCTTAACAGTTTACAAAGTTTTGTTGCAGTCTACAAACCATTTACGAAGCATTTGGTCCTCTTTACAATCTTGTTTGGTCAGCCAGAATTTATTACCAGAATCTCCATTTTAGAGTGCAAGGAATTGAAGACCTCAACATTTAAATGACTCTTCTAAGAAAAGAGCACACAGTTAAAATGCATGAAATATCTGATTCTAACTACTGTGCTGTTTCTATGAACACACTCAAAGGTGGGGTTTCCGGGGACAGAATCTCCTTTGCAAGGTTGTGGAAGGCTGAATCACCCATGAACTCAACTCTTGTTGAAAAGGGAGAGTCCTCTAAAGAGTGAGTATGATTCATGGGAACTCATCCATGTGAGCAGATCAGTCACTCAGAGAGGATAATAAACTCACAGAATAAACGATAAGAGGATATTCGACATGACGGCAGGACTTTTCATTCATGGGGTATACTGGGTCAAATGTTGCCCCTCAAATTTATGTCCATCCAGGACCTCAGAATATGTCCTTGCTTGAAAATAGGGTCTTTGCTAACATGATTAAGGTAAAGAGTGAGGTGAGGTCATATTGGATTTTGGACCCTAAGCCCAATGGATATCCTCATAAGAGACAAAGACACACACCAAAAAGAGCCATGTGAAGACGGGGGCAGAGGTTGGAGTGATGCTGCCATAAGCCAAGGGACACCTGGAGCCCCCAGAAGCTGGAGGAGGCAAGAATTCTGCCCTTGAGCCTTCAGAGGTAGCATGGCCCTGCTGACGCCTTGTTTTCTGACTTCTGGCTTCCAGAACTGTGGGATAATATATTTCTGTTGTCTAAAGCCACTGAGCTTGTGGTCATTTGTCACAGCAGTCCCAGAAAACTGTAACATGAGATGACTAACTAGGTGCAAGGGGATGAGGACTTGCCATGCACCAGGCACTGAACTTTCACAACCATCCTGACATGGAATCATCAGAAAGCTCCTATAGGACAGATAACATCCTGTTCGTTGTATAGGTGAGGAGCTAAGGCTCAGACAGGGTAAGTGAGTCACTCAAAATCACACAGCCCCTAGAGGGCAGAGCAGGGATAGATCAAGCTCACAGCTGTGTTTTCAATCAGTGCTGAGTTGAAGTGTGATTGTGGGACTCACAAAAAATAAGCATGCTGAATACTCTTGCGCTGAATGAGCTATCCTTTCTGTTCTGTTGCCTCACCCCTATTTCCCAGGGACAGCAAAACGCACATGTGTTTCAATCCAGTCTCTTTGGACTACAAGTGGTGTAAGTTAACTTGCTTAAATCAAAATAAGCAACTGAACTCAATAGGGAGATTTGCTGTATTCATTGACTGATGAAATGAAAATTCAAGAAGTATTCCAACGTCAGGGATGGAGGTTTTGGGGCTTGAGCAGCATCAACTGAGAGCGTCTCTGTCACTTTCACCCCATAGGTTGGCTTTATTGACAGGCAGGTTCGAATGGAATCAATGGCCATGGACAGTATTGGGTTTACACCCTACCAGCTTAGCAACTCCTATAGGGATTTTAACCTTGGTCTGTCTGATTCCAGAGCTTGCCTTTGCCGTTTTTACTGCAGCATACTGATTTCCAATGTTTTCTCCCTTTATTCATTCCGCAAATATTTTTTGAGCACCTACACTCTGCCAGGTGCTGTGCAAGATGCTGGAGATACAGCAGAGAACAAGACAGGTGAGGTCTCTGGCCTCCTTGAAAGCATTCTTATGCCTAAAGGTAGATAGGGTGTGGGATGCAGAGAAAATAAGATAATTATATACAGTACAATGTGGTGCAATGTTAGATGGTCATTATATAAACTGTAACAACAGAGAGGTGTGTTTATTTTCAATACAGTGGTCATGGGAGGGCTCTTGAAGAGGGGACATTGTATTTACACTTGAAGAGTAACTGACACATAGAAGACCTTGAAGAAATATTTGAATGACTGCATTTAATTCAGTTATCTGCACGAAACTATGAACTATGATGTCAGTTCATTATGATATCCATTTTATGGTCCAGTAAACTGAGGTCCAAGGAAGTTAAACAACCTGACCAAGACCACCCAGCATAAAACTGGGATTTGACCCCAGAGTCCTTGATCTTGAGCACTGTGATTTTGTTACCTCCCAGGGGCATCACTCCGCACACTCCCAATGCTGTTTCCACCAGTGATGCTCAAGTGTTCATGGCACAATTTTACAGGGAGGAAGTAGCAACCCCATGGACATGAAAGTGTTAAGTGTAAAAGGTATGAGATTTAGAGTCAGGCAGTCTCCATTGCAAATTCTGGCTTAACACTTAACACCTCTTTGAGCATCTGCTAAGTTCCTACTACCTGACTAAGCGTATTATCTTATTTAACTCAATCAATAGCATGGTGCAGTATTAAATATACATAATAATATGTATCTGATCTATATATCTAGATATATTGTATGTAATATATGTATGTTTATCTATATATCTTATTGATAAGAAAACCTTAGCCTCAGAAGGGTAAAGTACCAGTTAATTCATAGTACAACCAGAATTTGTACCCCATTCTGACAGACTCCAAAGCTCTTGCTCTTAGTTTTTCAGTTTTTTGTTTTTTGTGGTTTTCTTTTTTTTTTTTACTCCCATGTTAATTGCAACACTTTTCACAAAAGCCAAGATAAAGAATCAACCTGTGTCCAACAATGAATGAATGGATAAGGAACATATAGTACATTTAGGCAATAAAATACTATTTGGCCACATAAAAAAGAGAGAAAATTCCTGTCATTTGCAGCAATGTGGATGAATCTGGAGGTCATTATGTTAAGTGAAATAAGCCAGGCACAGAAAGACGAATACCACACAATCTCTCTCATATGTAGAATCTTAAAATGCTGATCTCTTACAAGTAGAAAGTAAAATAATTGTTGCCAGAGACTGGGAGTGTAGGAGGTTAGGGAAATGGAGAGATGTAGGTCAATGGGTACAAAGTTAGATAAGAGGAAAAAGTTCTGGTGTGCTATTGCACAGTAGGATGACTATGGTTAACAGTATTTTATATAAGAAATGATAAATGTATTAGGTGATGGATATGGTAAATACCCTGATTTATTCATTGCACAATGTATACAGGTATTGAAACAGCACACTCTACCCCATAAATATGTACAATTAAAAACAAACAAAAAATATATTCGTCATGGTTTGTGCAAAGTCTAGAGTGTAAGTATAAGATCTTCCAGAAAACTAATAGGTTGCTTTTATATTTAAGAAAAAAAAACTCTAATAGTAATAATTTTTTGCCAGCTATCTGGACACCCCTTAGGTCAGTCAAGTTGACACATAAAATTAACCATTACAGGTTATGAAGACAATAAAACAGGGTGATCTGTTAGGAAATTACTGTAGAAGTGGGAAGTATTTTAGATCGTGTTTACAAGGAAGTGTTAATATTAGAGCTGAGGCCGGGTGTGGTGGCTCACGCCTGTAATCCCAGCACTTTGGGAGGCCGAGGTGGGCAGATCACAAGGTCAGTAGTTCAAGACCAGCCTGTCCAGCATGGTGAAACCCCGTCTCTACTGAAAACACAAAAACTAGCCAGGCCTGGTGGCAGGTGCCTGTAGTCCTAGCCACCGGGGAGGCTGAGGCAGGAGAAATGCTTGAAGCCGGGAGGCGGAGGTTGCAGTGAGCCGAGATCTCGGTACTGCACTCCAGCCTGGGCAACAGAGCGAGACTTCATCTGAAAAAAAAAAAAAAAATGACAAAGAGTTGGGAATGCATTTTGCTTCAGCTTTGTGTTTTTTGTGCTAGAAAATAGAAAATCAGTTGTCGTGGAATAAATGAAGTAGTCGGAAAATAAGATGCAGGCTTCTCCAGAATGAGAGGTCTGGTGTTAATCTCTTCAGAGAAACCAAGGGCGAGGAGCTCAGGCTCTGCAGGGAGCTGTATCTGCTCTCCTGAAATTCATGAAATCCTCACCAGAGGGAGTCTCCCCGGTGGTTCCTCATCAGCCCAAGAATTAATATTAACCACATCCTTCCATTTGTGATTTCTTTTGACCTTGGAGGAAATGCCTTCCTGTCTACGTTCCGTTTGTATTTTTAAGCTTCTACCTAGGTGGGAAGGGCAGGTGTCACATGCCATTTCAGAGGCAGCAACCACCAACACATGGCAGTGGTCTTCATGCACCTTCTATGGCGTCAGGCTTTATGGCAAGTGCTTTTGTTACCTTAACTCTTTTCATCCCCTCAAACAACCCTGGGGGTAAATGTATTAATATCGCCATTTCGCAGTTGAGTAAAGTGAGGATAAAAACAGTAACAACTTGCTCAAGGTCACAACGGATGACGCTGCTATTTAAACCCAGGTTGGCTTTGAAAAGACTAGCCCAGGGGGTGGTGGAGCCTTGGGTGCTTTAGAATAATGAGATTTTTTTTTAAGTCGTATTTTTAAACAGTTTTTTTTTTTAAGTGAGAATAGCCAGACCCACTTCATACGGCCAGGCTAGCTCTCTTCACTTCTAATAATTGGCCTCTGTCCCAAGGGAGCAATTCTCTGTGGGAAGCAGAAGTTACAAAAGCCACAAAAGGAGCAAAAGATGACCATGCTCAGGCTGTTGACTGTATCAGAGTTTCTCAGCCTCAGGCGCTATTGATCTATTGGGCCAGATAATCCTTTGTTGTGCAGCCTGTTCTGTGCACTGTGGGATATTGAGCCACATTGCTGGCCTCTACACTCTAGATGCCAGTGGCACCCTCCATTCGTTGTGACAACAAAAAATGTCTCCAGACATTGCCAAATGACCCCTGGGGGACAAAATCACCCCTGATTGAGAACCACTGGACCACAACCTGCTTTCTGAACACCTGCTGTGTGCCAAGCATTGAATGATGTGTTTTAATTCACTTGCTCTTCCCAGCAACTCCATAAAGTAGGACTATTCGTTTCCCCATTCAATAAGTAAAGAAACTGAGGCATCGAGAGGGTAGATTACTTGACTAAGATGTCAGATATTTTTCCACCATCTTCTATTACCACTTCCAATGTTAGCAACTACTATTGAACGCTCTATCTCACTCTACGCTAGGCACTGTGCTTTACATGATCCGTTTTAAGTTTTACCACAATTCTCTGCAGTAGCTACCACTAACCACTTCCATTTTACAGGTGAGAGGACAGAGACCCACCTACCAAAAAGGTAGAGCAGCGATTCGATCTTGTGTCCATGTGCCTTAAAGCCTAAGTGCTCACCAGGTCTAAAACACCACTACCATAGCAGAGAGAAAAGATTAGATTGGAACTCCAGAACCAAAACACGTGCTTTCATTTGAGCATTTCCTGGCTTGTGAGCCAGGCACAACGATTTTGAATAACTGAGTTGCTATTTAAAAAAAAAAAAAATCGTGCAACTGAATTCTAAAGAAAATTTCTTGTGGCTTCATTGTTAAACCTTAACCATCCTTTCCCTGTGAATCACCACCAAATTGTTCACTGTGCTTTAGTTAGCGCCAATTAACTCCTTACAATTGAGCATATTTTCCACTATTACAGGGGCTGCATAAAATTTTCCAACTGGGGAGGCCCAGAAACATCAGAATCCAAACCAGATGATGATCCTCATCTCATTGTGACCCAAAATAAACCAGTCATGGCTGTAAAGGATTACAAATAAAATCCTATTAAAATCTAGCATGCACCAGGTCCTCTAAAGTAGCGCAAGACCACAACTTTGAGTGTTCTGGGAGAATATGCTTACTCTATTTTGGGGGGGAAGTAAAAAGTATAAAAAAAAATAGCATCTATTCCTTTTTCCTCTTGGTAATAAAAAGCACAGGTTTTGGCTGGGCATCTTCTGCCTCTTACATACAGAGTCTCTTCCTCACCTCCAGGGGTGGGCTCTGATTGGCTTAAACCAAGCCACATACTTCAGGAAGCCATTCTGATTGGTTCAAACCTAATAAAATGTGAGCCAATGAGATAGGAGATCTATTTGCTAAAGATTAAAAAAAACATCTTTCATGCCTACCTGAGATAACTACAGGGAACGGCATGGGGATAAGGAAACAGAGGACTTGTATGCTATAAGTCCGTATTTATTTTTGCTATAAATACTCTTATAAATTAATGAAAAAAATCACAGTAAAATCTCTGTGACACAAGAGCTCTCACATTTGTTTCCTTTTTTTTTCTTTTTCTTTCTTTTCTTTTTTTGACGGAGGCTGGAGTGCAGTGGCTCAATCTTGTCTCACTGCAACCTCCGCTTCCCAGGTTCAAGCAATTCTCCTGTCTCAGCCTACCGAGTAGCTGGGATTATAGGCGTGTGCCACCACACCTAGCTAATTTTTGTATTTTTAGCAGAGACATGGTTTCACCATGTTGGTCAGGCTGGTCTCGAACTCCTGACCTCAGGTGATCCACCTGCTTCGGCCTCCCAAAGAGACACCGTGCTCGGCCCATTTGTTTTCTTAATGCCCCAGGTTGCACCTAAAAGAAGATGTGGGAAATACAAAGGACTCCTGCAAGCTCCTGGCAGCCATTTTGAATCATGAGGGGCATTACCCTTAGAGTGAGGAAGAAAAGAAGAAGGTGGAGAGAAGAGATGGGAAACATCCTTGTGCCTTGGATTAAATCCCATTTGAGGCCATATCTCCTTGTGGAATATTCATTTACCCAAATCAATAAATCCCTTTTGGCGTTCAAGGCAACTTGAGTTGGACTTTCTATTAACTTCAAACATCAGATTTCTGGTATAAAATTAGTATTAACTAAGACCAGGAACCTGACTTATCTCGGCCCTAATTTCCAAATCTACTAGTCAGAGATAATCAAAGTCTTTAGGGTTGTTGGGAGAATTAAATGAGCAAATAACCTATGTAGACTGTTAGTACAGTGCTTGGTTATAAGCACTTCATAAATTTTAACTATTATTATCCCCAAAGTAATCTACCTGTACAAAACTGTATCATGAACACAACATTTTTTCCGTATCATGAACACAACATTTTTTCTGGGCTTATAAACATTAATCCTGACTTCCATATAGAAGCGTTTTTTGATAATGAATAAAGATGGTATACCCTCCCTCAGAGCTTTCCAAAAAAAAAAAAGAGGAAAGAGAGCACATTCTTCCACCTAAATTTGAGAACATTTGGCAGTTCCTTTATATACCAGGAAAACAAGGATACATGGAGTTTACATGAGAGGAAACAATTTTGAATGAACAAGCAATCAAGTTGGTTTAAAAATGAGCAAGAGAGAGAAGTTGTACAACAAGCATCTCAGAGAAACCCAGAGGTCTGCAAATAAGATGGACTGCCTGGGGAGGTAGCAAGTTCCCCACTCCACCCAAAGTGCGAGCAAACATATTGTGGCCATTTGTCATAGTGGAGCAAAAAGTGAGTATTGGCCCCACTGAGCTTTAAGGCTACCCACTAGACTAATACTCCCTTGTTCTCTTCCTGTAGCCCTTTGTCCCATTTACTTAGATGGAGGGAAGGGGAAAGGTATTTTGTATTTACAGGTAAAATAACTATCTATCTGTCAGCCCCACAGTGCAGTTTGGCCTGGGGAGGTAGGACTTTGGGAATCAAATCTTATCTAGGTTCAGTTCCTCACACTGCTACTTAGATCTTACTCTATATGCTCAGCGGCAAACAACCTTACACTGCTGGCTCTCAGTTTCCTCATTTGTTAGGAAAAACAAAAGAGAGAAAATATCGTCGGACCTGAGATTAGACAGATATAGATGACACGAGCTATGCAAAGCACTTAGCCTAACCAGACAAAGCCAGTTTCCCATTCCACCCTTTCAGGTCTCCCTCAATTCCTCCTTCAGGACGTGTGTTTATTTATTTCTCTCACCAAACACCATCAATCAGTTTTGTACTAAACATGTTAAATATTAAGTCATTCTGCTAAATAAGTGGTGACTCGGGTATTTTTATTATTTCCCATTTAACAGATGAAACTGAGGCACAGGAAGGTTAAATGACTTGCCCAAGTTCATACAACTAGTAGGCGCCAGGGTTGGTTGGAATTTGAACAGTCTGACTCCAGAGTTCCATGCCTTAACTAGTGTATCATTCCACTTTTCACTTAATTGATTAATAAACAATCAGCTTGGGAGGTCAAGGTGGGCAGATCATGAGGTCAGGAGATCGAGACCATCCTGGCTAACACGGCGAAACACTGTCTCTACTAAACAAAATACAAGAAATTAGCCAGGTGTGGTGGCGGCCACCTGTAATCCCAGCTACTAGGGAGGCTGAGGCACGAGCATGGCGTGAACCCGGGAGGCAGTGCTTGCAGTGAGCCTAGATCGCGCGATTGCACTCCAGCCTGGGCGACAGAGTGAGACTCTGTCTCAAAAAAATAAAAAATAAAATAAAATAAAATAAATAAACAGACAATCAGGCCTCCATATCTGTGGGTTCTCCCTCCTCAGATTCAACCAATCACAGATCAAAAATATTCTGAAAAATAAAAAATAAAAACAAGAATATAACAACAAAAAATAATATAAATTTTTAAAATACAGTATAAAAGGACTTGTGTAGCATTTACCTTGTATTAGGTTTTATAAGTAATCTAGAGATGATTTAAAGTATATGGAATATACATAGTTTACATGCAAAGACAATGTCATTTTAGATAAAGGACTAGAGCATTTGTGGATTTTGATATCTCCTGGGGTCCTGGAATCAATCCCCTCCAGTACTGAGGGGTGACTGTAACTTTCTTGGGAGTGTACCATTTGGTACTCTAGTCTATTCCCAGCACTTAAAACAGTGCCTGGCATATAGTAAGTGTGCAATAAATATTGAAATAATGAATGAAGAATAAGTGAATAAACAGAATATTCTTCAACAAGTGTTAATTCCCTCTTCCTTCCTCTCCCCTAAGGAGGTGGAAAAACTTGAATTCAAATCTCTTGCATTCTACTTGAATGTGAGATTTTGCACAAAATTTGCCCAAATTATATATAATCAAGTATCCATCATAAAGATGAATTCAGATAATTAGACCAAAAATACAATCTACAAATTCCCATGCAATGCATTTGTCTGAAAAAGGTATTTGCCTGGAATTTCAACCAAACCCAATGTCCCTTTGACATCACTAAGGAGAAGCTCAGCCTGGTGAATAACAGGACATTTGAGTGCTGGGATTAAATGATAATTAGAAGACACCCGTGGCAAAGCTGCCTCATAACAAGAGTAATTTGGGGGCGAGAAGAGGGTGGTTATTAATGTGTCCGGGAGACAACGCCAGGCACTGTTTCCCTGATGGGAGCAGAATCTCAGGTTATTTATAGCCACTTCTCAGGAGGAACATGGCACAGGGCATCTGAGGAGAGAACCACGCCAAGGTGCGCTAATGGAACTTTGAGGATAATTTACTGCTCAAGTTCAAGGACCTTTGCAACAAGAAAGAACCTCTCAAACTCCCAGCAACCTCTACCCAGGAAGGAGATGAATGTGACTGTGCAGGTCTGTCATTCAAGATTCACCATCTCATCAATCTCATCTTCTCCCACTGTCCCCCTGGCTCACTCCTCTCCAGCCACCGCAGCCTCAGGCAGCTCCTCAAACATGAAAACACACTCCCACCAGAGTTTTCATTTTTGCCCTTTCCTCTGCATGGACACACTTTTCTGACATCCTTTTAAACTACAGACTTCCGATCACCTGATATTAGTAATCGAAGGCCGTAGTGAGCTATAACTGTGCCGCTGCACTCTAGCCTGGGCGACAGAGACAAAATAAAATTAAACTAAAGGTTGAAAATAATAAAATATAAACTTCCTTTTCTGCCTCCGTGATTTGCATTTTTCTACAGCTCTTACCAAATCCATGCTTGCTTTGCCCCCAGTTTGCTGTGTGATCTTGGTCTAATCACTATCTCTCTCTGGGTTTTAGATTCCCATCTACAGAATGAGAGCAGTGGTTGACAATTCTCTAAAATCCTTTCTAGCATTCACATCCCACATCTCCGGGTGCAAATAATGTAAGTAAGCTTGATGCTATGTCTGGTCAAAATAGATAGTTTCAGGCTTATTTATCAATAACAAGAAAGTGACATTGTACATAGTCACTTCTTGTTATTTTCAGTAAAGTCACCACCAACTCCCAATTAGCCAATCCCGAGCCATGGCTCCTAAAAGAAATACAGAGTTGGGTTCCTGTGAGCCTCTGACCACAACATTTTTGTCAGTCAATCAATGCATAACCTTGTTTTTTGTATATTTGTGTTTAAAGGCATCTTATGTAACATATACTGATTCACTAACACTGAGCTCACAGTCAAGAGTACAGTAACACATTCCTGAGCAACACTTATCCAACACATGTATGTCCTTCTTCAGGCATGTCACAGCCTTTGGAACACAAGGTAGCACTTCTACAATTTATTTGGGGAACAGTTTTAAACAGCAAAGTCACCAAGAAAAAGCACACAAATGTGACAAATATAGCACTAAATAGACTACAAAAAAAGATATTTGTTTATCGTATGACAGCTGAAACAAGATGGCAGAGTGTTGCCCTGTTTCCCCTAAGCTAGGAATGTTTTCATCACCAGATTAACATTTTTCAGGGCTCTGCACATGTCTGTGAATGATTGTGAAAGTGCCACGAGTATTGATTTGGGGGTTACAAATAAATTTTAGCAAGGAAGCAAATTCACAAATACAGAGTCTGGGAATAATGAAGATCAATTTATAGTTTACAAAGATAATTATTATTTGCCTTCCCTACCACAATGTAAGCTCCAAGAAAGCAGGTGTTGTTCTGTTTTGTTCACCACGTTCTCTCTAGCTCCTAGAATATATACACTCTTAACAAATTTTGGTGACATAAATAAGCCCGAAGATATCTATTTTGACCAGACACAGTATCGAGTTTATTTAAATTATTTGCACACAGAGATGTGGGATGTGAATGCTATAAAGGATTCTAGAGAACTGTCAACCACTGCCCTCATTTTGTAGATGGGAAGCTAAAGCCCAGAGAGGGGTAGTGATTAGCCCAAGATCACACAGCAAACTGGAGTCAAAGCAAACATGGATTTTTTTTTTCTTTTTTCTGTTTTTTCTATTTTTTTTTTTTTTTTTCAGAGACATTCTCGCTCTGTCACCCAGAATGGAGTGCAGTGGCACAATCAGCTCATTGCAGCCTCAAACTCCTGGGCTTAGGTCATCCTCCCACCTCAGTCTCCCAGATAGCTAGGATTATAGGCATGTTACACCATGCCTGGCTAATTATATATATATAAGTAAGTATATATTTTCTAGAGACAGGGTCTCTCTGTGTTTCCCAGGCTGGTCTTAAACTCCTCGTCTCAAGCAAGCCTCCCACCTCGGCCTCCCAAAGTGTTGGGATTGCAGGCACGAGCCACCACATCCAGCTGAGCCTGGATTTCTTAGGCCATTGCATTTTACTATATTTCCAGCACCTTACAGACATGATCTTTGTTATTATTGGGATGTCTCAGAGCATCTGGCTGAGGGCTTAGAACAGAGTAGGTGTTCAATAAATGCTGACAGGCTGGATTACAGAAAAGGTAGGGGATATTCCTAGAAGATGAAAAGGCAGACTGCACCTTCAGCTAAAGTCAATCACATCAACTGGAAAGATTGACTTAATATTCAGCAGTAGCTCTCTCAGGAAAAGGTTAATGGGGAATAAAGAGGAACTCTGTGTATCAGTCAAAACTTCATGTTCCAAGTAATGAAAAGATAAACAAACTTTCTTTAACATAAACAAGAGAGAGAATTCATTGACTTCTGCAACAGAGAAGTCCAGAATTAGAGTGAATTTCAAATGTGGATTGAAAATACATTGGGATAGCAGTTTTGCAGCTCTGCTTTTCTGCAAATCTCTTAGCTCCATTTGGCTTCTCTCACTAGCAAACCGTGTACAGGAGTCTAAGGCTTAGTATCTACCCAACACAGCATTCAGAAGAAAAGAGCTTCTATGGTCCAGCATTCCCACCTGGAGATTCTCACCTGAGATTCACTGTAATTGGACTGGCTTAAGTCATGTGGTTACCCTGGAACCAATCACCATAGCCAGGAAGCTGTAAGCTGCTGATTGGCTGAGCAGGATCACACGTTCTAATCATGGAGCTAAATATTGGTATCAGCACCTGAAGAATCTTCTATCAAAATTCAGGGATGGTAGAAAGACGGGAGAGGGGAATGAATACCAAGAAACAATAGTTTTCCGCACTATATACACGTATGAGGCCAGACACCTCCAACAAACTTCCAATGCAGGAACAGAGATTTGAGAAATTGTTGTTTTAAAGAATGTATTGCTGTACAAATGTTATTGCTCCCGGTTCCATGCTAGGTTCTAGGGATACAGAGGTGAAAAAATCCTAATCCTCATCCACAAAAATAGCTCACAGATAATTCATAACAGTTGGTTCATAAGATACATGAAAAAAGAGAAGATCTGTCCAAATGCACTAAATTAGGAAAAAAAAAAAAAAAAAGCAAAAAGGAGGAGAGAAGAGGCTATGTCAGGGCCATGTCAGTCCCAGAACAAAAACACTGTTTCCGTGTTATTTATTCTTAACAACTTTTTTTTTTTTTTGAGACAGGGTCTCTGTCACCCAGGCTAGAGCGCAGTGGCACAATCTCAGCTCACTGCAACCTCCACCTCCAGGGTTCAAGCGACTCTCCTGCCTCAGCCTTCCGAGTAGCTGGGATCACAGGTGCCCAACACCACGCATGGCTAATTTTTGTATTTTTAGTAGAGATGGGTTTTCACCATGTTGGCCAGGCTGGTCTTGAACTCCTGACCTCAGGTGAACTGCCCGCCTCAGCCAGCCTCCAAAGTGCTGGGATTAAAAGCATGGGCGGCCGTGCCTGGCCTTAACATCTTTTTGAATATCATATGTACACTAGGGACAGAAATGTGCACTCAATGAACCCTTTGGCAGTTATTAGTCCCAGAATATTAGAAGCGTTTGGCTTTTTCCAGTGACTATCTTTGAGAGAATCAGTGGCCTCCTCCCACAAGGCACTCGGCATTTCTTACATAACTTGCAGCACCTCCAACTAGGAAGACTTGGCCCCGCATCCATTACAATACCCCAGAGAGATTCCCATAACTTCATTCCCGTGCTGCTGTCAAAGAGCTACTCCACTGTGAAGCATTCTAAGTGAGAAACAAGCTGTGGGCAGGAACCTCTCCATATTCCATTGATAGCTATCAGGAGGGAGAGGGTTTACAGCAAAATCACTTCCGCTACTTTTACTTGGGGTTTGTGCCAAAGCGTGCTGATCCTTCAGGACTCTGCTCACATCCAGACTTCAGAACGGCGAGATGTGGGGAGCTGAGGGTGGAAGGGCCCCTGGAGGAAGTGCTGGCTCCATGAGTCTGCGGTGCCATACAGGTCAAGGTAGTGACCTGGGTGGCCCTACGTGCCAGGTGATGGACTAGGGGAATTGCTTGCACAAGCCCTGGAATAGAGTAGATGGTAAATAAGTGTTAAATTATGTGTAGGAATGTGACAGCAGAAAAGAGGTGCCAGATAATGTTTCCATATTGGTTGCAATTCAAATTAGCTTAAGAAAAAAAAAGCAAAAGACAGCTGTATTGGCTGGTAGAGCTGGCAAATTAAAGATAGGACTAGTTTTAGGCAGGACTGGATCCAGGGGCATCATTGAGACTGTGAGAGCTCTGTCTCTTTTTAACTCCTGGTTTGCTTCTCTGTAAGTGACGGCCTCGTCCTCACCTTCCAGGGACAACTTTTCTCCACATTGAGGGGAAGATGGTTGTCCTCAGTCACTGACTAACAGTCTTGCGGCTTTGTGATATGAAAAGTAAATCCTTTTTCCTTCCAGCACCTAATCAGGAATTGCAGGGGAAATTGTCTGATTAACCTAGCTTGGGTAGGACAGAAACCTCTGGAACAGGTATTATGAATCAGAGAAATTGGGTTCTATGACTGGCCAGCCTTGGAGTGCACATCCACCGTAATGATACGGTGGCTTAGTAAACAAAAATGCAGTGTAAGTATGGACTAAAAAATGATTCATTCCTGGCCAGGCACGGTGGCTCATGCCTGTAATCCCAGCACTTTGGGAGGCTAAGGCAGGCAGATCACCTGAGGTCAAGAGCTCGAGACCAGCCTGGCCAACACAGTGAAACCCCATCTCTACTAAAAATACAAAAATTAGATGGGCGTGGTGGCAGGCACCTGTAGTCCCAGCTGCTCAGGAAGCTGAGGCTGGAGAATCTCTTGAACCCGGGAGGCTGAGGTTACAGTGAGCCAAGATCATGCCGCTGCACTCCAGCCTGGGTAACAGAGCAAGACTCTGTCTCAAAAAAAAAAAAAAAAAAAAAAAAAAAAGATTCATTCCTTATACACAATTACAATTCAACTGGGTGTCTTAATTTTTTTATCTAGCAACCTTGCGATGGAGGCAGAAGAAGGATTCTATGATTGGAAACCTGCCAGACTCACGGGCTACAGAGAAGAAAGGCTAAATCCACACCAGACTGTTGGATGCACCTACAACAAATTTCCCTCCGTGGCTCAATTTCTTATGAATATACTCATAGAAATGCACAAGAACTGAAAACTCGTTAGGGAAACCAAAAAATAAAAATTAAAAAAAAAAAGCTGTAAACCAATGTTTCTTAAAACATGCTCTGCAGAACGCTCGTTTGGTGGAATGTAAAGTGTTCTTTCATATTAAAGGAGTTGCGTGTTAATCGTGTTTCTCTGCCGTAGGACTCTCATTGCATTAATATGTCAATTTCCATTGTGAATTTCTCAGGAGAGAGAGGGACTATGTGGTATTTCTCAAATGCATGAGGTTATGGAACCTACGAGCAGAAGAGCATTAGGATAGCTGAACAGCTTTGATAGCACAACAGCTCCTCGCATGTAATGGAAATCACAAAGTTCAGGGGGACATTTTACTGGCTGTATTGTCAGTAGGATGAATACTACATGCTGCATCTTATGAACTATAATACGGTATCCCTAAGAAACAAAATTAGAGGAAATATTGATCACATCTCACCATTTCCAGCTAAAACTAAGATGCAGAGTCTGCAATGCCCCAAAATAAATGTGCTAATTCCCTGAACACATGGGGCCTTTGTCTTATTTTGTCCTTTGTCTTAGTTATTTATTTATTTATTTATTTTGAGATGGAGTTTCACTCTTGTTGCCCAGACTGGAGTGCAATGGCATGGTCTTGGCTCACCGCACCGTCCCCCTCCCAGGTTCAAGTGATTCTCCTGCCTCAGCCTCCCGAGTAGCTGAAATTACAGGCACCCGCCACCACGCCAGGCTACTTTTTGTATTTTTAGTAGAGATGGGGTTTCACCATGTTGGCCAGGCTGGTCTCGAACTCCTGACCTCAAGTGATCCACCCACCTCGGCCTCCCAAAGTGCTGGGATTACAGGCATGAGCCACTGCGCCCGGCTGAGCCTCTGTCTTGAGCCATCCTGGCCAAGTTCAGAAGTTGCTCTTGCATCTGCTCACAAGTCTCCCAGTACGCATTGCAACAGGAAGTGTAGGGAAAAAAGTGCAGAGTTCTAACTTCCGCAGTACTTAGATACCTGTTATACCTGGTCCACCTTTATTATCACAAGTTCACAGAAATTGGGAGCTAAAGAGACCTTTAAGGGAGAAATAGGAGAATTGAATCATCTTGACCTCTGGGCACATACCAGACACGATGCTAACCCATTTTTACATTTTTTCGGTGACTTCCCCATGACAACTCTGTATCTTTTATACAAAAGGACTTCTGTAGCCTAATAAATTTAGGCTTTCCTTTTGATTCTCAACAGATACAGAAACTGAGATCAGAGACAATGGCTTGATTGAGCTCATTTCACTCCATGAAAAAGATTTTGGAATAAGAGATTTTTATCTCCTCTACACTGATATTTTATACCTCTTTCAGCCACGCAATATTCTGCATCCCCAAGAAGCTCTCTGCTTCTTATTTAATGCTTGTCAACCTCTGCCCCTCTGGCAAATTTCTTCTAATGGGTAGCATCCAGGAAGCCCCTGTTCTCTTTGTGTGCCCCCGCTATCTTCCACATTATGTTTGATCTCAACATCCCACTGAAAATTGCATATTGATAGTAGCCTGCTATGATAATGAACCATTCATGTCTCAATGTGAAAAGGCATTTAAGACACCTGTTTTCATTAGTAATTATAGATAATTGCTGTGGTGGATAGAGTTTTTTTTTAATTATTATTGCACAGAAAAGGTCTTGAGAAACAGAGCAATTAATTTCCTGATACCTTACCAAGAGTGAGTACGACGTTAACCCTCACTTTGGGAAGTAGTTGTAGGTAATTGGGCTTGGCTGCTTGCAATGGGGGGAAAGTGAATTATATTCTAGAGTAGGCTCCTGACATATCCCAGCCATGGACAACTACATTTTTCATGTTTTGTTCAGCATTTACTCCTTCCTTCATTCATTTTAGGAACACTTGTTAAATACTTCCTATTGGTCAGTTGCCTTGTTAAATGCCGGGGTTGCAATGACTCAGTTTCATTCACTCATTTGTTCAACAATCAGATGATACTATGTGCAAAGGCCCTGGATATTTAAAATGGATTGTAGGCTGGGCGCGGTGGCTCATGCCTGTAATCTCAGCACTTTGGAAGGCCGAAGTGGGTGGATCACTTGAGGTCAGGAGTTTGAGACCAGCCTGACCAACACAGTGAAAGCCTGACTCTACTAAAAATACAAAAGTTACCCGGGCATGGTGGTGGGTTCCTATAATCCCAGTTAGTCGGGAGGCTGAGACAGGAGAATCACTTGAACCCAGGAGACAGAGGTTGCAGTGAGCCGAGATTGTGCCACTGCACTCCAGCCTGGATGACAGAGCGAGATTCCATCTCAAAATAAATAAATAAATAAAAATAGATTATGATTATGAAGCCCTAATACAACAGCATAAGTCCATTTTCCTAAAGAAATATTCTTGCCCTCTGAACCAGTAACTCCACATCTAAGGAGTTTTCTTAAAGAAATTATATTAAAATTATGAACAATCGGCCGGGCGCGGTAGCTCAAGCCTGTAATCCAGCACTTTGGGAGGCCGAGGTGGGCAGATTATAAGGTCAAGAGATCGAGACCATCCTGGTTAACATGGTGAAACCCTGTCTCTACTAAAAATATAAAAAATCAGCCGGGTGTGGTGGCACGCGTCTGTAGTCCCAGCTACTCAGGAGGCTGAAGCAGGAGAATCGCTTGAACTCAAGAGGCAGAGGTTGCAGCGAGCCGAGATCATGCCACTGCACTCCAGCCTGGGTGACAGAGTGAGACTCCACCTCAAAAAAAATAAAAAAATAAAATTATGAAAAATCTAAATATTTATCAAGAGTAGAAAAATGGTTAAATGAATCATAATAATCTGTAGTTATTAATATATATCTTATGAGAAAGATATGATGTGTAGAAGTAAGTTTGATATATTAGAAAGAGGGAAGGCTTGCAAAATAAAAAAAAAAAGAAGAATATAAGCCAAAAAAAATAGAACCCCCATAAGATCCAGCAATTCCTCATCTTGATATTTATCCCAAGGAATTGAAATCAGGATCTTAAAGAGATATTAGCATTCCCACATTGATTGCAACACTATGTAGAATGTGGAAATAAATGTCCATCAACACATGAATGAATAAAGAAAATACGGTATATACATACAGTGGAATACTATTCCGCATTGAAAAGGAGGAAATTTTGCAATACATAGCAATATGGAAGAACTTTGAGAACTTTATGCTGTGTGAAATAAACCAGTCACAGAACATCATATACAAAATATTTCATTTATTTGAGGTGTGTATAAGAGTCAAATTCATAAAATCAAAGAGTGGAATGGTGGTTACCAGGGATTAGGGGAAAGGGGAAATAGGGCACTACTCATCAACAGCCATAAAGTTTCAGTTAAAACAAGATTAAAAGCTCAGAGATTTGCGGTACAGCATCATACCTATAGTCAAAAATGATGGATTGTACACTTAAAATTTTGTTAAGAGGGCTAGATCTCATGTTATGTATCTTACCACAATAAAACAAAATTTTTAAAACGAATAATATAAGCCAAAATGGAAGCAGCGGTTCTATTCAGGGAGTGCTGTGGGAACAGAAGTTAAATCTGTAGGTAAGGTTAGGGTACATTTGATCTGGTGAACTTTTCTGCATTTCCTAAGTTCCAACAATAAACATGTATCGCTTATGTAATTAGGAAGTAGAAGCAAAACAAGTAGTGTAGAGGTTTGGGTTCTGCAGACGAGCCTTGGAAGGTACAAAGCTAAGTCCAAAAGTGATGCTAATGACCTTAATGACAACAGTGAAAATTTACCAGGTCTCATGGTTGGAGAGAACCACATAGGCTGATTCTTTCTGCAACTGATTCCCAACCTTGGCGTCAGATAATCAGCTCTGAAGCTTTTAGAATGTAGAAAGGCTCAAGTTAATCCCCACAGCACACACATCTCAAGAGATTTGGTCTTGGGTAGGGCTGGACATTGGTACTTCTTAGATTTCCCAGGCAGTTATAAGGTATAGCAGCCAAGGTTGACAGCTACCACATCACTGATTCTCAAACGTAACTGCACATAAGAATTATCTGAGAAATTTTACAAAAATGCTGATCCCTGGCTGAGCATGGTCAAGCCTGTAATCCCAGCACTTTGGGAAGCCAAGGTGGGCAGATCACCTGAACTCAGAAGTTTGAGACCAGCCTGGGCAACATGGCAAAACCCTGTCTCTACAAAAAATACAAAAATTAGCTGGGTGTAGTGGTAAACACCTGTAGTCCTAGCTACTGGGAGGCTAAGGTGGGAGGATCACTTGAGCCCAGGAGGCAGAGGTTTCAGTGAGCCGAGATTGTGCCATTGTACTCCAGCTTGGGTGGCAGAGCGAGACTCTATTTCAAAAAAAAAAAAAAAAAAAACAACTGATTCCTGGGTGCCACCCAGAGATTCTAAGTTAATTAATCTTGGTGTGGTTTGGGCATTCTGACACGTAAAAGCTTTCCAAGTGATTCTAATGTACATCCAAGCTTGGGAAACATTGCTCTACACCCTTGTACTTAAGGAGCGGCCTGTAGATCATCAGTGTTGGCACCACCTGGGAGCATGAAAGATATGCAACATCAGCCCCCACCCCAGCCTGCTAAAACCTCACCTGTGCATTAACAAGACATTCAGGTGAGCTGTGTGTATATTAAAGTTGGAGAAACACTGCCCTAGATCATCCCAGAGAATAAACACCATGGCTCCAGCAACCTTCCAAGTCAAATTGCCACAGACCCCTTTTCTATTCCATTCCCTTTCCCATGTCTTTGAAAAGGGGAAAGATCTAATTTAAGACAGTTCTGCAGCAGATAAAATATGGCTCTGCCCTTCTCAAGCTTATATGCAGACTTTCAAACCCCACACAACCCAGCCAGAGGGCAAGCATCTGCTTCTCCAAGCTGAAAGACCGAGATTTTTTATTATTCCACAGGACCACACTGGGAGGGAACAGAACAACCCCTGAAGAGGACATTTCACCACCGAGCAGCTTCAAGAGGCCTCCCCGGAGTCCCCAAATCTCCCCACAACAAAGTGAGCTGATTTTAATCAGCAGCTGCCATCTCATCTGCATTTGAGATCCCATGAATATGCAAGCTGGGTGGATGAGGTCTCAAGGAAGAGGAATAATTGGCCCCTTACATTTGATATTCAGGACCGCTGTTCTCTTATGGTGCAGTTTTCCTCTCCAGCAATCTTGTGAGGGATTTAGGTCGCAGCAAACACCATGGGCATTATCCATCAGAACAGCATCAAAGGAAAGAAGGAGTGCATTAAAAAAAGTCCAGTGTGTGGTGTGATTACTTGATGATACTATTAAATTTCTTCTGTGTTTTGCAACCTCTCTGGAGAGGATTTGCAAATACCCTATGCCTCATTAGCCTTGAGCCAAAGCAGCCCTGAGCTTGCTGCATGGTGGGAGGTGTGCACTGGTACCTAGCCCTCTGTAGCTATCTCCATCTTTATGAAGGGAGAAATACAAGACCTCTCTAAAGGCAAGGTAACATGGGATTGTTTACAGACCTGAAGTGTACAGATGTGGCCTCCACAGCAGACACTGTTTTTGTCACTAGCATTTATTCTCTCTACTTTCTTTAGGGAGTCACTCCCTCCTTGGTACTAAATTTGTGTGGTTTGGAGGGACTGATTGAATCAGGGACGGGTGTGACTCAGGCCCAGCGAATCAAGCATGTCATTCTTCCAGCCACAGGGATTGAGTGAGGGATGCACATGTGACCCAATAAGAGCCAATGAGAATTTAACTGGGACTGTTACGGGAAAGGGCAGGAGTGTTTATACCTGGGAAAATCTAAAATCAGTCTGCCAGGTGTCATCTTGCTGCCACGCAGGGTGATCCTCTCTGAGACTAAAGCCAGTACAGAGGAAAATAGATGAGAAAGGCAATTTTGAGCCCCTGGATTCAGCCATGCCTGAAGCCTGGAGGCTTATCTGAGCCAGTGAATGTCCTTTTTTTTTGTTTTGAGTTGGGTTTCTATCATTGGCAAGTGAATGAATCCTAACTGATAATGGGCTGTTTTGTTCATATCCTGTTTTGACACTACCTGGGGTTCTTCTTGTCACAGCCCTCACACTAAAGACAAGATAATGTAACATTCAGTCTTTCTAGTAATATCATTGAGTCTCCACTGTGTCCAAGACACTGTTGTAGGTGCGAAGGATAGTGCAACACGTAAAACAGGCCAAGTCCCTGCTCTTGTTGAACTTACATGAGCTTTGAGTGAGAAGGTTTAGAGTGAGGTTCCATTTTATAGATAAAGAAATTAATGCTCAGAGATATCCAACAACCTGCCCAAGATGACCCAGAAAACATGTGATGGAATGAAAGTTCAAACCCAGATTGGTTTTACCCCTTAGGTCTGTGTGAAAATCTGAACAAGAAATTGAAAACTGGCAAAATCAGACCAGATCATGCCAAAAGATGTGTTTTATTTGGACCATGATTTTTTAAAATTTAGAATTATTAGCCATTGCTAAAACTCAGATTTTCTATACAGATCCAGATTTCTCAGTAGTACTGAAAAGTCGAAAGGTCTAGCAGCAACAGACTAGAACCCTCACATGGCACTAGCTGGCTGGGGCGAGAGGAGGCTGCCCCCTCAAAACACAGTCACATTCTCCTGTTTGCCACAGTCTCACCCTGGGCTATCTCTCTCACTTAAGTTTGTCCCTTTGGACATTTGAGTTTGCAAGCCCTGCTGCAAGCATTGTGAAGGCATGCTATGATATGTCGTCATCATTACTTGAAGTCCCAATGCTTGGCATCTAGCACAATATCAGTGGTGGATCACTCTCATTCCTACCACTTCACTCAAGATGGGACTGACAGAAGCTATCCATCCACTTGCCATTTGCATACGATTAAACCTTCTGGAAGCAGAGCAATCAGATGGAATCAGCTCCAGGGAAACATATGTGTGCCCTGCTGGTCTCCTTAATTTCTAGAGAGGAAGCCCAAGCATGCCCAAAGCTTTGCAGGTGTTACAGACAACTCAGTGTTGAAGGCCAACAATATAAGTGAAAACCAATATGGTGATAGAAATAAATGTGCCTCTCCTGTATGTCTGAAGAATGAAGTGACAGATCAGAAGGGGTTGGTCGTTTTTTTCGTAGTGGAGAGAAAGAAAAAGTTTGGGGGAGAGCATCCAATTTATTATTGGGCATTTGCTGTGTGCCAGGCACAATGCTGGGTGTTTAGGATACAGAGGTGAGTGAGATCCAGTCCCTGCCCTCAGAGAGCTCACACTCTAGAGGGAGTTCTCTAGGGAGGAGAGATATAGAGGCACAAGATGCTGTAAAGTGCCTGAGTACTGCAACATACTTCTTCCTGAAGTAAAATGATCACTTACAGGCAGTGTGAACAGTGTAAGCAAGGGAACAGGAGGGTCAAACAGCAAAGCATATTAAGGGGACATGAGGTATTGTTGGAGTACAGGTTGCAAGGGGAGCTGGGGGCCCAGATTAGACAGGAGAAGTTGGCAGGGGCCAGATTGTTATAGGACTAACAGGTTGATATGCCCACCGTTCAGTAATAGACCAATACACTGAGACAGTAGGATTTGCAGCAGAGAAGGGTTTAATAATCTCAAGGCCACCTGAAGCAAGGAAATGGAAGGAATTCTCAAGTCTCAGATCCATTTGCTCAAGAATTTCTGGGCAAAGATTTTTAAGGGGATCATGAAGGGCAAGGAGGTAGAAAATTGTAGTTGTCAATTGGTTGGGGTAACGGGGATGAAATTATCAGGATATGGAAACTGTATTCTTCTATGAGTCATCTTTTTGCTGGGCCCTTCAAGCCAGCTGGTGCGGGTAGTTTTATTAAATGGAACCAAAAGGAGAAACTCGAAAGAAAAAGCTTATCTTTTTACAATTTCTTACATTTTATCTATAGAACAGAAAAGAAACAAAGGATCTTGTGACAAGGTCTGCTACCTTCAGATAGTAAACAGTGACCAACAACAAGGAAGCGGACCAAAGGGCAAGCTGGCTTAATGATTACTGCTGACTGTGACACAAGCCTGGTTGAATTTTGTTTTTTCCACTTAATCAGTTTTATTATTTTATTTATTTGTTTGTTTTTTGAGATAGAGTCTGGCTCTGTCACCCAGGCTGGAGTGCAGTGGCACGATCTCAGCTCACTGCAACCTCCGCCTCCTGGGTTCAAACGATTCTCCTGCCTCAGCCTCCTGAGTAGCTGGGATTACAGGTGTGCACTACCATGCCCGGCTAATTTTTGTTTCTTTAGTAAAGATGGAGTTTCACCATATTGGCCAGGCTGATCTCAAACTCTGACCTCAGGTGATCCACCTGCCTCAGCCTCCCAAAGTGCTGGGATTACAAGCATGAGCCACCACATCCAACCCACTTCATCGATTTTATAAAGTTTTTTCAGGGATGGTTTCAAGATCATGACAGGTCGTTCACATCGTGTTGCATTAGGTTATCATAGGGAGTAAAGGGATGAGCTCACGCAGACCTGGGGTGAAATCTCTGCTCCTTGTCTGCCTTGCTGGGTCACCTTGGGCAAGTGATGTCACTTCTCTGAGCCTCAGTTTCCTCATCTATAGAATGGGAAACTATCAGGGCTTACCTAACAGAGTTCTGGCAATGATAAAATAATGTGTTCAGGTGCTTACTATAGTGTCTGTCACTAAGTATTTAATAAATGTTACTGTGCAGAGCTGCTGAAAGATAAGGCAGGGAGTTCATAATTTCCCCACAGATGCTTAATTTGCTGCTGAGGATATGATAAAAGGAGATCCTGGAGAGATTTTGAAGCTCCAGCTCATCTAGGAGACCACTTCTGCATCCTTTCCCATTCCTATGGATGTGACATGTCAAGTATCTAGGGAATACAGAGTTTTAAGAGTCCCAGACAAGAAAAGAAGTTTCTGATTTTCTTCTTTATTTGCACTTTTATAAATGTGTCGGAGCTGTGGGTCACTCTGAACTATTCAAATGCTTTCTTAACACGGCCCATGATGAAGCGAGTGCTTTGGACTTGTGCTTTCAGGGGTAACACCATTTGAAAGTTATCGGCAACACCTCCTCAGAGATACCAGGGGAAGCTGCATTGTTTAGACAAGTGCTAATAATTTAAGCCTCCTGTAAATTAGGAGGGAAAAAGTGATAAAATTAAGAAAGAAACAGTTTACATTTGCGATTTGCATTTGCAGTTAATTAGTGCGTTATGAGACAGCGGCATATGCAGAGAACTGAGAGGGTTGGGAGAGTGGGGAGGGGTGGTCATCCTGCTCCCCGGTCAAGCTGGCGTGGTGCCTAAACCCCCACCGTGATTCCATTAATTTGAGGCTTGAAGACTTTTATGGTACTTTTGGATTCTTATTTACAATGCAAATACTGTTATAAGAAGGCAAAGATTTTCAGATAAGGGCTTTTTAAAAATTCCAGCTATATGCTGTTTATGCGAAAAACAAGTGACAACAAAAGTTTCTGAATAAATGAACAGGTAAAGATGCACTGGGAAAATGCAAAAACAACGATTGAAAGCATGATTGGTAATAGTACCGTCAGACAGAATGCAATTTAAGGCCAAAGGCATAAATTTTTCAAAATGAGAGATCATAAAACGATAAAAGGTATGATGACCCTTGGAGAAAATAGTTTAGTAATGAAATCATCTGCTCCAAACTACAGATCATAAAGGAAAGAAATCAGGCACTACTTAAATGAACATGAATACAGAAGCAGGTAAATACATCCTGGTGTATGCTTACTATGAATTATTATGCAGGTATTAAAATGGATGACTTATGTCTGTGTATATTTGGTCCAGAGTAGGGGCTCTCAACCCTGGCTATACATAAGACTCATCTAAAGAGCTTTGAAAAATGCCTCTGCCCAAAGTGATTCAATTGGTCTTTGATGTGCTCAATTACTGGAATTGTTTGAAAATCCCCCACGTGATTCCAATGTACAAGCAGGGGTGAGATTCATCAGCATAGATAGACATCCTTAATGTATTAAATAAAAAAGCAAAGAAAGGAGAAAGGGAGAAAAGAAGAAATGAATAAGTAAGAGAATGAACAATGAAAATGTGTATTTTTCATATTTTTGTCTGAGCATTGTGAAAAAATGAGAAAAGATAAATAATATCAAAAGTAAACATTGGCTATCTAATTGGGTAGCAGTGGAATTTGGAGTTCAGGGACACTAGTTATTGAATTTCTTTTTATATCACTCCATGTTATTTGACTTGCAACAATTAGCATGAACTATTGTGTAACTTTAAAAAATCTGTCACGCAACAATTAGCTAAGCATCTACTATGTGGTAAGCACCACTCTAGCTTCTGAAGATATGACAGTAGATAAAACAGACAAAATCCTTACTTTCATGGATCTTACAATCAAATACATTTTTAATAAGCTGCAAATTAAATTCTAATGTGTTTTTGATGTTAATACATTGGAATAAGACAAGTTGCCTTATCAACTGTTGTCTTTGTGTGATTAAGACCTGTGGAGACACTGGGATAATGGGTACAGATTGGTTGTTCCAGAATGATATCTGAGTTTGGTGGGTAAATAAAGGTCTACGAATGGGCCCTATAGCCTAGAGAGCATGTGGTTCAATTGCAATTTAATTAGCCATTTCGCAAGAGGTAGTCTTCACTGTGAAGCAGATGATAAGGAGTCTTTCTGTGCATCAGCTGAATATGCAGTGGTAGGTATTGATAATGGCATATCTAAATTCACAATCTTTCCTTTGGTCCCTGCATGTCCAGTGGCTCCTGCCTCCCAGGCCATCTAAACACAGGTCCCCCAGAGCTTAACAGGAAGGACTGACTGCATGAGCAACAAGAATAGCTTATTCTTAAAGTACAACAACAACAAAATTTGTTAACCTTGAATTCTAAACGCAGTGAAACTGTATTTCAAAAATAAACGATCTTTTTACAGATACAAAGGCTGAAAGAATTTACCAGATCTATACTACAAGAAATGTTGTAGATAAAGAAATGTTAAATAATTTTTTTAGGCAGAATAAACGTGATAGCAGAAGAATTTGAATCTACACAAAAGAGTGAAGAACATCAGAAATGGTAAATGTATAGGCATTTATATTTATACATTTGCCCTCACCTCTATACATTTACCATTTCTGATGCTTTTCTTATCTGATTTTTCTTTATTTCTTTATCTTTATTTTCTTTATCTTTCTATACTTATTTTCTCTTATTTTTCTTATCTTTTGCTTTTCTTATTTTTTAAAATCTCTTTAAAGACAATTAAAATAATGAGAATTTATTATGGGGTTTATAACATATGTAGAATTATAATATATGACAAAAGTAGCACAAAGGGAGATGGAAATATTCTGTAGTTAGATTTTTTTTTGTTTTTTTTGCAACAGAGTCTTGCTCTGTTGCTCAGACAAGTGCAGTGCCGCAATTTTGGCTCATTGCAACCTTCACCTCTGGAGTTCAAGCAATTCTCCTTCCTCAGTCTCCTGAGTAGCTGGGATTACAGGCATGCACTACCATATCTGGCTAATTTTTGTATTTTTTAGTAGAGATGGGGTTTCACCATGTTGGCCAGGCTGGTCTCAAACTCCTGGCCTTAAGCAATCCTCCTGTCTCAGCTTCCCAAATGCTGGGATTACAGGTGTAAGCCACTGTGCCCAGCCTAGATTCTTATATTATATGGAGATGGTATACTATTACCTGAAGGTAGGCTATGATACATTAAAAATGTATACTATAAACTGAAGGCAACCATTAAAAAGGAAACCCAAAATGATATCACTAACGAGCTAACAAAGAGACAAATGGAATCATAAATAAAACTCAGTTAAACCAAAAGAAGGCAGAATAATAGGAAAAAGAGGAAATAAATGGGACACTAATAGCAATATGGAAGATCTGACTCCAACTATGTAAATGATCATATTAAATGTAAATGGGTTAAGTACCCCAGTTAAAAGACACAGATCGTCAGATTAGCTAAAGAGGCAAAATCTCACTGAAACCTGCCTACAAAAATTCACCTTAATCTAAATACTTGGCTGGGTGTGGTGGCTCACCCATGTAATCCCAGTACTTTGGGAGGCCAAGGCAGGCGGATCACCTGAGGTCAGGAGTTTGAGACCAGCCTGACCAACATGGAGAAATCCCATCTCTACTGAAAATACAAAAAATTATCCAGGCATGGTGGTACATGTCTGTAATCCCAGCTACTCGGGAGGCTGAGGCAGGAGAATTGCTTGAACTCAGAAGGCGGAGGTGAGCTGAGATCACACCATTGCACTCCAGTCTGGGCAACAAGAGCAAAACTCTGTCTCAAAAAAAAAAAAAAAAAAAAAAAAAAATATATATATATATATATATATATATATATACTCAAATAGGATAAAAGTGAAAAAAATGAAAAAATATACAAGGTTAACACTAACCCAAAAAATCCCTGAGTAGCTGTAACAATATTAACAAAGAATATTACCAGAGAAAAAGAAGGGTAAACTCATTGTGATAAAGAAGTCAATTGAACAAGAAGTTATAAAAATTCCAAATGTGGATGCAGGTGATAACAAAGCTTCAAAATACATGAATAAAAAGCTGACAAAACATAAAGGAGAAGTTCTCAGATGTAACAAAAATGTTCAAAAGCTCTCACTAAACAATTGATAAAATATGTAGACACAAAATCAGCAAGGATATAGAATAGAATAAGTGAAATAACCCTTTGAACCAACTTGACTAAATTGACATTTATAGGACACTCCAGCCAACAAGAGCAGAATATACATTCTTTTCAAGTACACACAGAACATTTACCAAAATACACTGTACCCTGGCCATAAAAAGTAGATAGATGTTTTTGATGAATAGATTTGATGAAAAGTATATTATCTGATCACAACTGAATTAAATTGTGTAACAAAAAGAAATTAGTAACAAAAAAGATACCTGGAACATCTCCACATATTTGGAAAACTAACAAACTTCTAAATAAAACAAAATTGCTCAAAGAAACTACAGAGTATTTTGAACTGAATCAAACAAAATAAAACATAACAAAATTTGTGGAATACAGCTAAAGGAGAGCTCAGAGTGCTCGGAACTCAGAGTGCACCACAAAGCGTGGTGTGTCCATAACATGGGAGACACCTCAGCAGAAAAGTTTATCCACTATTATAACATACAACAATGTATGTGAATTTCAATAGATGCTAACCATAACTATGCTAATTGAAATAAATCAGACAATAGAATATATGTTAATATTATATTAATCTATGTACACAACGTTCTAGCAAATTATGAACTGATACAGAGAGAGAGCAGATTCATAGTTTTCTGAGGATAGGACACAAGGCAACTTCTGAGAGTTCTGCATATGCTCATGATCTTGATTGTGGCAATAATTTTACAGGTGCATGATAATAATGATACTGTCCAAATACATTAAATTGTATACTTCAAATATGCAAAGTTACTATATGCAAATTACACCTCAATAAAGTTAAAAAAAAAAAAATCCAAACCCCAGTTCCATGCACAGAGATGCTGATTAAGTGGCAGTAGGTAAGGTCTAAGAACATGCTAAGGTAGGGGGTCCCTAAACTGCACTTTGGAAAATGCTGCTGGAAGAAATTATTAATATATATCTTGGCTATACCAGCCCCAGCCTGGAGTACCACATGCTGGCCATGGTCAGCCAGTTTGCTCCAATCAGCCAGGCAGGCAGGCTCCAAATAACTGGAACCCATATTCACCCTTTTGTTCCTCCCCTTCTCTACACTGGCTCACCCACAGGTTCCTTTTTCCTTCCTGTCATTTCTTGGCTAGGCTTCTTATCTATCACTCCACTGGTTTTGGCTCTCCCTCCTCAAAAGTCTTCCCCTTGTGGCTTTAGACTTCTCATTTCTCCAAACATCCTCCCAAATTGCCTTTGGCATCCCCATTCTTAAGCCGGAAAAATCCTTCAACTAAGAGAAAAAGCATTACAAACGTTTTAAAACTGATTCACAGAAAAGATGTTCTTTTGTCTGGAAAGGCTACCAACTGAGCTCATTCTAATGGAAATTTGTTAATGGCTCACTAAAACACCTTTTTTGTGTGTCCACAGATTTTTGTGGGTGTCTCTTTTGTGACTGCATGCGTAAAGCTTTGAGATCTTGCAATTTGAGGCCAGTGGGCAACATAAGTGATGCAGGATGTTTTCTTAACCTCTTCACGGGACTCGTGATGGGGTGCCCTGTTTACTCACCCTGCCCCACTCAACCCCTCACGGGAGGGAGTGCGTAGGCGAACAAGCACAGGAACTGGCCAACTGCTTTAGCACTGGCAGGAGTAAACTCCGTGCAGGCCCCACAGCAGCATACAGGTAGGGGTGCCTGCAACCCCAAGGCCCCAGAGGGTGAGTACAATGCTCTTTTAGCTCTGCTGTCTGCAGACAGTAGTGCATGATCAGCTCAGTGGGCCCTTTGTCTCATCACGTGGGGTGGCTGCCCTCTGTCAGCAAGGGCAAAGGGCCAGCGTGAAAGCTTTTTTGGGTATCCATACTTGGTGTGTCCTGAATTCTTGTCTAGCGCCCAGGAGGAATGAGGTCATGCAGCCAAATTGAAGGATGGTGAATGCAAGCATTCACTGAGCAATGAAAGCAGCGCTCAGAGGACAGGGGAGCTGGAGAAGGGACAGGAAGGGCAGGTCGCTCTCCTCTGAAGTCAAGCCACTTCTCTGCCGATCCAGCCACCATCTCTGAAGTCAAGTTGCCTCTCTTCACTGTCCAGCTGCTTCTCTCTCTCTCTGCCAACTGAGTCTGAGGTCTTTATAGGCAAAAGATGGGGGTGGGGCAGGCCATAGGTAGTTTTGGAAAAGGCAACATCCGATTGGTAAAAAGACATTATTCAGAAAGAAACAATTGGGAGCGAGCAGGTACACAGGGATGGAATTTCTCACTTTCTGCCACATGTTTCAGGCTTTTCAGCTGGAAAATGGGGTTTTGCTGGGGACTTGCCCCTGTCTGCCTAGAATTTCTCTGCCTCTCTCTGTCACAAGTGTATACTGTATTAGTATAGAAAATAAAGTTTTCTTAAGAAGAGTAAGAAATGTAAACGAAAATACAATAAACCTTTTACATAATGCTAATAATAACCAAGACCAATGCATTTTTTTTTACCTTATCAGTAAGTGTGTTTGTGTGGATTAAAATGGTTTTATTTTGTTAACGAACAGCTTCTGTCCATAAAGATGCTGTCGATTTGTCTACCCCACTCCACTTTTGCCTGCCTTTCCTTGAGCAGTGATTTCATCTCTTTCTCTGGACTGGTTTGGGCTGTCAGCCTTTCAATGGCCATTTTGTTTGAAGGTCACTTTGCTAGAACCTAGACCTCTGCTGTCAGGGAAAACTGGCTGGGAAAACATTTTTTTGGGGGCTAGGGGCAGCTTTAGTGTCCTTGGAGCCGCCTAATGTACTTCTCTATCTGAGACAATAAAAACCCAATTAGAAAAGCTGCCCTGGCTTGGATGCCTCTGCTCACTCCGTCAAAAGAGGACTCTATGTACATAACAACAATGATTCTATAAATTAATTGACTGCTTCTAATTTACGTAATGCTTCTGAGTTCATTATAGAAATAATATTAGGCCAGGTGCAGTGCCTCAACCCTGTAATCCTAGCACTTTGGGAGGCCAAAGCAGGTGGATCGCCTGAGGTCAGGAGTACGAGACCAGCCTGACCAACATGGTGAAACTCCGTCTCTACCAAAAATAAAAAATTAGCTGGGCGTGGTGGTGGGTGCCTGTAATCCCAGCTACTTGGGAGGCTAAGGCAAGAGAATCACTTGAACCTGGGAGGCAGAGGTTGCAGTGAGCCAAGATGGAGCCACTGCACTCCAGCTTGGGTGACAGAGCAAGACTCCATCTCAAAAAAAAAAAGAAAAGAAATAATATCAGTCAGGACTCTGTTGCAGGTACCCAAAACTCTCAGCTCAATGAATTCAGCAAAAGAGAAAACAATTGAAAGTGTAAGGGTAAACTTCAGGCACGTCTTGATCCAGGGACTTATTTGGGGACCCTCTTATTTCTCTCTTTCTCTTGTCTCTGCTGTCTATTTGGCTGGCTTCTGTCTCAGGCCCCATGTTTGCCCACTGGCTAATAATTGCTAGCAATACTTTCAGAAATGACTTTGCAGCTCTTTCTCAATATTATTAGCAAAGTTTCCTTGTATCTCCCTGATTCTCATTAGGTTACATGATCATCCCTCAACCAATAACTGTGGACAGGAAAATCTTCATTGCCTCTAACATGCAGAGCTCCTCATCACCTCCTTACAGCCAGACTGGAGCTTCCAAGGACGTTCAAATTGGCAAAGACTGTGAGCATCATGAACATTTAAAAGAGTCCCTCTAATAGGCAACATTTGTTCTTCAACACGGTTTCCTAATTTGTTGACCACATAGGCATCACCTCTCTCATATCTTGAAGTTTGGACAAACTAGGACAAACTCTGTTTGTCCAGGTCCCAGGTCACAAGCCTCCAGGGTTGGGGTCTGGTTGAAAGTAAGGTAAGGGTCTCCCAAGGGAAAATCAAACTGCATTAAAAGAGTGCAGTAGCCAGGCGCGGTGGCTCACGCCTGTAATCCCAGCACTTTGGGAGGTCGAGGCAGGTGGATCGCCTGAGCTCCGGAGTTCGACACCAACCTGGGCAACATGGTGAAAACCCGTCTCTACTAAAAATACAAAAAATTAGCCAGGTGTAGCAGTGAGCTCCTGTTGTTCCAGCTACTCAGGAGGCTGAGGCAGGAGAGTCACTTGAACCTGGGAGGCGGAGGTTGTAGTGAGCCGAGATCACGCCACTGCACTCCAGCCTGGGCGACAGAGAGAGACTCTAGCTTAAAAAAAAAAAAAGAGTGCAGTAGATGCTGCCAGTGCCTTGCCCAGATCCTCAACACAAGGTCAGTGCATCCATCTTCCAGCTCCTTATCCATAGACCCTACTGCATTCTTCTCTGTAGGATCACTTGCTATTGATAGGAGTCTTCTACCCAGTTGTGCCTGGGGAATTATGTCCTTCTCCTAAGAGTGGCCAGTAACCTATGTCTGATGGATATGAGCATATTAAAACCAGCTACCAGACTTCTGGGTAGGACAAACCCTGTGCTATAATTCATGCTCCAAAGTGATCAGGCTTAGTCCAAACTTCACCTGAAACCACTTCTTTACATCCCTTCCTGTCCTGCCTCATCTGCTTCCCTTAATGCATTACTCATTTGTCCAGAGAGCATGCCCTTAATAAAACACTGGCATAAGATTTTCTATTGCAAGCTCTGCTTCCAGGCAACAAAGCTTGCAATAGATCAAAATAACAAAAGCCAGCCAAGTAGCAAAAACAACAACCAATCCAAAGAATGATGATAATGATGATGACACCGTGTATCAACGACCATGATATGGACTGGCTACTATGCTAGATGTTTTACATGTATTTGTTTATATTCTTTTTTATTATTATTATTGTTTTATTTTATTTTTATTTTTTATTTTTTTTGAGATGGTGTCTTGCTTTGTCATCCAGGTTAGAGTGCAGTAGCATGATCTCGGCTCACTGCAACCTCCGCCTCCCGGGTTCAAGAGATTCTCCTGCCTCAGCCTCCTGAGTAGCTGGGATTACCGGCATGCGCCACCACACCCAGCTAATTTTTGCATTTTTTTTATTAGAGATGGAGTTTCACCATCTTGTCCAGGCTGCTTTCCAACTCCTGACCTCATGACCCACCCACCTTGACCTCCCAAAGTGCTGGGATTACAGGCGTAAGCCACCATGCCTGGCTTATTTGTTTATATTCTAACTACAGCCCCAGAAAGATAGTCATCATTAATCCCTACTTTGCAGAGGAGGAACCTGGGGCTTAGAGAAGGGCATTGAACTGCCCAGGCTCGTATTGCTAGGAGTTAGCCAAGCTGCATATGAAACGACTACCTCTTGCTGCCAGTTGCTGCTGCTCAGAAACCAGCTCAGTAATATAACACTCCTGCCTCTTTTTATCGGCAATATTATGTTCTTAAGTGTGTCATACGTATCAGACACTTTGCTAAGACTTCATGTGCATCATCGTCTTGTTTAATTCTCATAACAGCCCTAAAGAATAGGTACTATTATCATGTTTTGAAACAGAAACGTGGAAAGGTTAAAGATCACCCAGGTAGTCAGTGGTACAGACACTATCCGGACCTGAGAAATCTGACTTCAGGACCCACATTCCTAATCTCTCCTTTAACACTGTTATTAAAGTTCTTCTGGAATGTCCTAAAATACTAAACTTCATCTAGCCACAGAAAAACTAAATCAAAGAAGATTTCTCTTTTTTTTTTTTTTTTTTTGAGATGGGGTCTTGCACTGTTGCCCAGGCTGGAGTGCAGTGGAGCGATCTCGGCTCACTGCAAGCTCCAACTCCCAGGTTCATGCCGTTGTCCTGCCTCGGCCTCCCGAGTAGCTGGGACTACAGGCACCCGGCCAATTTTTTCTACTTTTAGTAGAGACGGGGTTTCACCGTGTTAGCCAGGATGGTCTCCGTCTCCTGACCTCGCGATCCACCTGCCTCAGCCTCCCAAAGTGCTGGGATTACAGGCGTGAGCCACCGCGCCTGGCCAGGTTTCTATTTTCTTCTCCTGAGCACTGACTTCCTGGATGCATAAGAAAGGAAATAACTTTGGGCCATCAACTCGTGCCTCTTAATCAACTTAAGTCAGCTTCAAAAATGGCCAGAGATGGACGTGAAACTGTCTGGCTGCTTCGTGTGCTTACAGTCCAGCAAAAAAGACAAGCAACTCTGAGAATGGTGTTCAAAATTGGGATTCATTTCCTTTAGCTAAGCAAGAAGTTGGCTCATTGTTTTTTAGTAATTGTCACAGTTTGCCTAGTACTTTCTTGATTGTCTGGATTTCTCTAAAAGTAAGCTCCATGAATGCCCGGTCTAGATTTGTATTCCCAATACCTGGCACAGTCATGGCACACAGCTAATATTTTTAAAATATCTTTGAATATGTTTATTATTTATTATTATTATTATTATTTTGAGATGGAGTTTCACTCTTTTCGCCCAGGCTGGAGCGCAATGGCGCGATTTCGGCTCACTACAACCTCCGCCTCCCAGGTTCAAGCAATTTTCCTGCCTCAGCCTCCTGAGTAGCTGGGATTACAGGCGCACACCACCACACCGGGCTAATTTTTGTATTTTTAGTAGAGATGGGTTTTCGTCATCTTGGCCAGGCTGGTCTTGAACTCCTGACCTCAGGTGATCCGCCTGCCTTGGCCTCCCAAAGTGCTGGGATTACAGGCGTGAGTTACCATGCCTGGCCATGAATATGTTTTTTAAATGAAAGAAGATAGCATTCACGTCAGGCTGTGTGCTACTAATGCAGAAACTTCCCTTTAAAAGGGAGAATAAAATGATAAGGCTAGGAGTCTACCAACTTCCCATGATTCTACCAGTGATTAAAAGCCAATCGTTCCATTATTTTGTTCTGTTCTGAGCTTTCCAGAACTTAATTCTGCCTCCTAAATTGAGATCAGAAAACTGGCAGAGAATTGAAATCCTCTGGGCCATTTCTCTCTTCCAGATACTTCAGTCACCATCAGCACTGTTTTAATGAATCTCCACTCTATTAAATTGTTATTGGGTCTCGAAGCAGGTCATTTGTAACCCCTCTTTCTCAGAACAGAAATCAAACTGGAAAGGAATAGGGAAACAGAAAGCAGAATGAGATTAAGACATAATTTCCTATGGTGGATCCACATTTAATTAACTTTTTCTGAACAAAATGCTCTCACATGGTGGGGTCATACTGTCAAGGAGGTTGTAGCTGGTGGAATCTTCCTCCGTGGCACTGTCTAGACATCAGAGGGGTAGGAAATCCAGGGGTGGCTCCTCTGTTTGGAGAACTGGATCTTTTGCTGCCAGGAGTCTGGAGAATTTAAACTTCCTGAGTCAATTCAATTCAGATCGGAACTAATTCATCTTCTCTCCATCACCCAATCACTATGCCAGATCATGTTCCTGTCAAGTTTCATTACCTCCTTTCAGTTGGCATCCCTGGTTCACATCTGTAATCCCAGCAGTTTGGGAGGCCAAGGCTGGTGGATCACTTGAGGTCAGGAGTTCGCGACCAGCCTGGCCAACACCATGAAACCCCGTCTCTACTAAAAAAAAATAAGAATTTGACCGGGTGCAGTGACTCATGCCTGTAATCCCAGCACTTTGGGAGGCTGGGGTGGGTGGATCAGTTGAGGTCAGGAGTTCGAGATCAGCCTGGTTAACATGGTGAAACCCCATCTCTACTAAAAATACAAAAATTAGCCAGGTGTGGTGGTGTGTGCCTGTAATCTCAGCTACTCGGGAGGCCGAGGCACGAGAATCACTTGAACCCAGGAGGCAGAGGTTGCAGTGAGCCAAGATCATACCACTGCACTGCAGCCTGGGTAACAGAGTGAGACTCTGTCTTAAATAAACAAATAAATAAAAATTGGCATCCTGCCTTCAATCTTAAGCCACTTTCTACCCCTGTGCACTCTAAAAAGAATAATTATTGATTGAGCTTCAACTACATCCTGATACTCTAATCACATCACATGGATTAATTTATTTAATCCTCACAATAAATCAGTGGTGTATGTGGGATTATCATATTCACTTTGCAGAGGAGGAAGCAGGGCTTAGGGAAAGGAAATGGCTCTCCCAAAGTCCCACATGCTGGTCAATGGTGGAGGCGAGATCCCAGCCCAGGGAAGCCTGATCCCAAAGACAATGTCATTTATCTCTATTGCATAATGATGAGGTTTGGGCTTCCATTGAAGCCATTACCAAAATAGTTCACATTGTACCCAGTAGGTAATTTTTCAACCCTCACCAATTCCTACTTTCCCCCTTTTGGAGCCCCCAGGGTCTATTATTTCTGTCGTTGTGTCCACGGGTGTCCCTAATTTAGCTTCCACTTATAAGCGAGAACGTGCGGTATTTGATGTGCTATTTGTGAGTTATTTCACTAAGGACATTCCAGGCAGAGGAAAGAGCACACACACCTACCTCTCCTGCCTCCACCAATGTCCATGTGGTTTCTCTGAAGCCCAGATCTGACCATGTCACTCTTAGTAGCTTTCTGGGTTTCTCTGCCACCCAGTTAATTAGGTCCATTTCTTTATTCTAGCAAGTTTCCAAATTGGCCTTTAATCTAGGTCCCCATCTTATTCCCAACTCACTGACACTCTCCCCAACGCACTGCCACTCCAACCCTTCTAACCTTACCCTATTTCAAACATACTACTCTCTGTCATATTTATGCATCTTTTGTTTTCTATTTTATTTTTCTTTTAGATTATTTTATTTTGTTTTTATATTTTATTTTTCTTTTAGATTATTTTATTTTTTGTTTTAGATTCATGGGGGTACTAGCGCAGGTTTGTTACATGGGTATATTGCATAGTGGTGAGGTTTGGGCTTCTATTGAACCCATCACACAAATAGTACACATTGTGCCCAGTAGGTAGTTTTTCAATCCTTGCCAACTCCCACCCTCCCCATTTTTGGAGTCCTCAGTGTCTGTTATTTTCATCTTTCTATCCATGTGTACTCATTATTTAGCTTCCATTTATAAGTCAGAACATGCAGTATTTGATTTGCTGCTTCTGAGTTATATTACTTAGGATAAAGGACATGCCAAACAGAGAAAAGCACATACGCGAAAGGTGCATAACCTTTGCCCACTTTTATGGGCTGGGAATGTCCTTCCCTTCCTTCCTCTCTGGGGAATACTAAGTCATCATCCAAAGCCCCAAAGGCACATCCCCTGTAAGGCCTTATTTGACTGTCCAAGAAGAAGCTCATCCCTCTTTCTCTGGCTCCCACAGCACTTTTGCAGAATACTTCCAGGGCACCTCAATTTTGCACCGTACTTACATTGTGGTTTTTTGTTTTGTTTTCTTTTGTTTCTGAGACAGAGTCTTGCTCTAGCCATGTAATTAAGCTTGTACTGTTCAGCAGTAAACACGGTATTTCATATTACTCAGATTGTTCATCGTAAATTAAATGTTCATTGCAAACTAAAATATCATTTTGCATGTAACAAATCTTTACAGTGAGATTGGCCTTTAAAATTCAAAATTTGCAATTGCCGCTGTTGATGAAAAGAGTCCAACTCTATAAAATAGTTTGAAGGGATTTTTTTCTGAACCAAATGTGAGTGACCAATGGCCCACGACACAGCCCTCAGGAGATCCTGAGAACCTGTGCCCAAGGTGATCAGGATACAGCTTGGCTTTATACATTTTAGGGAGACATAAGGCATCAATCAACACATGTAAGATGTACATTGGTTTCGTCTGGGAAGATGGAATAACTGGAAGTGGGGAGCTTCCGGTCGTAGGTAGATTTAAAGATTTTCTAATTGACAATTGGTTAAAAGTGTTAAATAATTATCTAAAGACCTAGAATCAATAGAAAGGAATGTCTGGGTTATGATAAGGGGCTGTGGAGACCAAGGTTTCATCACGCAGGTGAAGCCTCCAGGTAGCAGGCTTCAGAGAGAATAACCTGCAAATGTTTCTTATCAGAGTAGATTCTCTCCTGGATCAGCAAAAGGAAAGAAAAGGAGGGGGATTCTCAAAGAATGTAGATTTCACCCCCTCCCCCGCCCCCACCAGTCAGCTTTGTAGGACTATTTCAAGATATGGCTAAAAAAACATAGATTTGGCATTAAAATATTTTTATTTCCAGGCCAAG
Organism: Symphalangus syndactylus; assembly: GCF_028878055.3. Taxonomy (NCBI): domain Eukaryota; kingdom Metazoa; phylum Chordata; class Mammalia; order Primates; family Hylobatidae; genus Symphalangus; species Symphalangus syndactylus. The sequence goes on along the minus strand of NC_072440.2, from coordinate 76,476,978 downwards.
CACAGTGGCTCACACCTGTAGTCCCAGCACTTGGGGAGACCAAGATGAGAAGATTACTTGATCCAGGAGTTCAAGACCAGCCTGGGCAACATAGTGAGACCCTACCTTTAAAAAGATATATATACACGTATATCTTAATACGTATTTCTCATATATGTATCATATATCATATATGTGTATATGTGTATATATACATATAATATATCATATATATATATTTCCCTCTTAATCTGTCATATGTTGTTATGCCACAGTCAGGTTGAAAACTGAGCCACATTCGGCCAGGCATGCTGGCTCATGCTTGTAAGCCCAGCACTCTGGGAGGCCGAGATGGGTGGATCATCTGAGGTCAGGAATTTGAGACCAGCCTGCCCAACGTGGCAAAACCCCATCTCTACTAAAAATAAAAAAATTAGCTGGGCATAGTGGTGGGCACCTGTAATCCCAGCTACTCAGAAGGCTGAGGCAGGAGAATCGCTTGAACCAAGGAGGCAGAGGTGGCACTGAGCCGAGATCACACCGTTGCACTCCAGCCTGGACGACAAGAAGGAAACTCCATCTCAAAATATAAAAGAAAGTGAGCCACATTATACATAGTGAAATAAAACCCCTCTGATAAGACTTTATGGTTTGTAGGGTATGACTCTCAGGCTGCTTAGATAGGAATTTGGGCAAGAGAAGAAAAAGGTCAGAGTTTAGTTCTCACCACCACCTACCCACCATCACCGCCCCCACCTCCTGGCATACCTGTTCCTTCATTTGCTTTCTTTTCTCCTTAGCATTTATCATCGTCTAAAATTCAATAGTTTACTCTTCTTGCTTTTTGGTTATCTCATCTCACTACCTCTTAGAGGACAAAGATTCGTGATTATTTTTTCACTTCTTGATTCTTGGCAACAAAAACAATGCCTGGTGCATGGTAAGTGGTCAATACATATGTGTTGAATGAATTCATTAAATAACTAAGAGAATATTGAGTAAAAAATCCAAAGGATTAGCTATCCTTTAGAAACTATTATGGTAATTTGGATCAATCAGAATAAATGCCTTTCTATTCAAGCAAAAGAAAAATAATTAGCTGAAAAAAAATACTTTTGCAACACCAGTGACAGAAAAAGGATATATTTCTTTCACTGAATGACTTTCAAAGAAATAAGAAAATGGCCAAGATCCAGGTAGAAAAATCAGCAAAGGACATGAACAAGTAGTAGGGTATGGGATGGGGAGAAAAGTCAAATGGCTCATTTACATTTAAAAAGATGGCTAACCTCTCTCATAATGAAAAAATGCAAACTAAAGCAAAGAGACCCCAAGTTTCACCCAACAGGCTGGAAAACATTAAAATATTTATAATGTACAATGTTAGTGGGAGCATGAGGAAATGGTGAATGTGTTGTAAACCAAAAATAAAATTGAAAGGCCCCCAGCAACCATCTGCATGGACTTCCTCTTCAGCCAGGGCACTCTGAAGTTTAACCTGAAAGAGTGGTTCAGGCCATAATGGGAAGTGGAAGTTGGACGCTCCTCATTATAGCCCATCCAGCATTAACATCAACACAGACCTTAAGTCTGATCTGATAATAACTCTTTCAAACAACTGCCAATCAGAATATGTTTAAATCAACCTATGACGTGGAATCCTCCCCACATCCCTCCCCCCTACCTTGAGTTGTCCTACCCTTCCAGATCAAACCAGTGTAAATCTTTTTTGTTTGTTTGTTTTTGAGACGGAGTTTCTCACTTGTCTCCCAGATTGGAGTGCAGTGGTGCGACCTTGGCTCACTGCAACCTCAGCCTCCCAGGTCCAAGCAATTCTCCCTGCCTCAGCCTCCTGAGTAGCCAGGACTACAGGCTCCCACCACCATGCCCGGCTAATTTTTGTATTTTTTAGTAGAGATGGGGTTTCGCCATGTTGGCCAGGCTGGTCTTGAACTCCTGACCTCTGGTGATCTGCCCGCCTTGGCCTCCCAAAGTGCTAGGATTACAGCCGTGAGCCACCACACCTGGCCACCAGTGTAAATCTTACATGTATTGATTAATGTATTATGTCTCCCTAAAATGTATAAAAGCAAGCTGTAGCCCGACCACGTTGGACACATGTTGGCAGGACCTCCTGAGGCACGGATGTGTCCTTAGTCGTGGCAAAATAGATTTTCTAAATTGAGACTTGTCTCAGATACACTTCGTTTCCAGTGTATCGGTGCAGCCTCTGGGAATGCAATTTAGCTGCTACTGTGTGAATTGTAAGGCATATGTCCTATCATCTACCAGGAATTTAGCCTACCCTTTATCCTTACAGAAATGCAGAAAGATATACATGCACAAACAAGTTCATGACAACATCATTCATAAAAGCGAAAGACTGAAAACAACCCAAATATCCATTAATAGGAGAGTTGTTGAATTTTTAAAGTGGGTCAAAACTGTCCCGTTTTGTATAGGATAGTATGCACCTTTTTGTAAGAAAAAAGAGATTAAGGTAGATCTGAATTACTTACATGGAAATAGTAAGTGAAAAATGCAAGATGCAGAATAATGTGCTTAGTTTAGCCCTTTTGTGTAAAAAAAAAAAAAGGATGTATTTACATATACATGCTTGTGCATGTGCAGAAAATCTACTAAAGAAATAGATAAGAAACCATTAATAGAGGTTTCTGGGAGGATAATGAGAAAAGTGAGGTGGGAGGGAGACTTTAACTTCATTTATGTTTTCAAAATATTTGTATTTTTTGTATTTTTATTTTTAATAAAAATTTTGTTTTAAAAACTTCCAAAATATATACTGAGTATTATAAGTGATACGTTACGAAACTAGTAGGGATCACAGGCTCCTCACTTTCCCACCTCAGATGGGAATTTTTGATGCTTTGTAATATCCTAATCATATGTATGAATCAGAGTAAGGACTCATCTTATATCATTTAACGTCTGCAATGGCACCTTCCAATCTCCTAGTCACAAAGATAACTGTATTGTGACAGCATTTTCTCTCTCCCGGGCTCCTGTACTGAGCACAGGCTTTTGGAGAAAGAAAAATCATGGACTGCTTCTTTTTTTGAAATGAAGCATTAAAGCCCTGTAACTATTTGGAAAGATGAAGGAAAAGACAGGTAGAAAACATCACGTCTGGGAATAAATACCCTGGCTCTTTAGACTTAAGGATAATGTGCTTTGCAGAACAGCAACCTTTAAACAGGACATGGTAGTTAGGACAAGAACAAAGCCATGTAAAATAAACAGTCATCCTTCTCGCTTTAGTATTGAAAATACAATATTACATGTTAAGATACCGCCTTGCATTTAGCTTAGTAAGGTTTATGCTAGTAAATGTCAATTTGAGAATGTCTTCTGTCCCAATGTCTCATCTAGGTCTTTCGTGTGGAAGTCAGGTTTATATCTGTGGCCAGTGACTAAAAGTTCAACTCTTGTAAGCACTGGGGAAAAAGTCATGACCTTGGTAAATAGCTGTAGGTGTAGTAGAAACAGGACAAATAGTAGTAGTAGATATGGTAGGAGTGGTCAAAATAGTAGACATAATAGACATAATACAAGTTGAGTATCTCGTATCGGAAATGCATGGGACCAGAAGTATTTTGGATTTCAAATTTTTTTTTTTTTTTTGAGTCAAAGTCTTGCTCTGTCGCCCAGGCTACAGTGCAGTGGCACGATCTTGGCTCACTGCAACCCCCGCCTCCCAGATTGAAGCAATTCTCCTGCCTCAGCCTCCCGAGTAGTTGGGAATACAGCCACGCACCACCACGCCTGGCGAATTTTTTGTATTTTTAGTAGAGACAGGGTTTCACCGTGTTAGCCAGGATGGTCTTGATGTCCTGACCTCCTGATCCGTCTGCCTCAGCCTCCCAAAGTGCTGGGATTAGAGGCAGGAGCCACCGCATCCTGCCCCTGGATTTCAGATTTTTTCAGAGTTTGGAGTATTTACCTTTACATAATGAGATATCTTAGGGACAGGACCCAAAGCTAAACACAAAATTCATTTATGTTTTATTTATTTATGTATGTATTTATTTATTTTTATTTTATTTTTATTTTTTTTTGAGACGCAGTCTCACTCTATTGCCCAGGCTGGAGTACAGTGACGCGATCTTGGCTCACTGCAAGCTCCGCCTCCCGGGTTCACGCCATTCTCCTCTCTCAGCCTCCTGAGTAGCTGGGACTACAGGTGCCTGCCACCATGCCCGGCTAATTTTTTTATATTTTTAGTAGAGAAGAAGTTTCTCCGTGTTAGCCAGGAAAGTCTCAATCTCCTGACCTCGTGATCCACCCGCCTCGGCCTTCCAAAGTGCTGGGATTACAGGCGTGAGCCACAGTGCCCGGTTCATTTATGTTTTAAATATTACTTATACGTATAGACTGAAAGTAATTTTGTATAATATTTTAAATAATTTTGTGCATGAAACAAAGTTTTGACTATGACCCATCATGTGAGGTCACCTGCGGTTTCATATCAGCATTCAAAAAGTCCTGAATTTTGGAGCATGTCAAATTCTGGATTTTTGGAGTACAGATGCCTAACCTGTAGTAGAAACTGTAGAAATAGAAGTAGTACAAGTCGCAGTAGAAGAAGGAAGAGAAGAAGGAGGAGAGGAGGGAGGGAAGGAGGAACAGGAGAAGTAGAAGTAATATTAGTATAGATAGTGTTAGGAATCGTGGTGATTCTTCATTCCAAAAAGACAATATAAAGCCGTGGTAAAAAGCTTGAATTTGGAGCCACACCAGCCTGAGTTCAAGCACCTGCTCTGAAACTGACCAGCAGTGATCTTAGTAAAGTTTCTAAATCTGCCCAGCTAAATATTCTTCATCTTCACAATTAAAATAATAGCAGTGCACATCTTGCTGTGTGTTGTGAGGATAAATACATAAGATTATATACGTAAAGCTCTTAGAAAAGAGCCTAGTACATCGTGAAGGCTCTACAAAAGTTAGCCATCACCATTGTCTTTGATAGTATTGTTTTTGTAATTTGAGTACAATGAAAACTTTTAACCCAGCTTTGGATTCTGTTTCTTCCTGCACTCACCCAATGTCCAAGCATTGCTCTATGCCACACCCTCACCAGTCCCCCACCCTGGCCATCTTCTCTCATCCAGCCACACTGACTATCTTAGGCTTCTCAAACACACCCAACACCTAGACATTCAAACCTGATGCTTTCTCTGTATGGGAGGCATTTCATGCACCTCTTGACTTGGTTAACAACTCCTCATTCTCTGGATCCCTGGGTAAATGTCAGCTCTTCAAATACCCTCACAATGTGCTCTTGTAGCATACCATACTTTTCCTTTCTTGCACTTATTATGAGTATAGTTAACTATTTGTATGATTATTTGATTAATATCTGCTTTTTCCCTTAGCTTATGAGCTCCACACAGGCAGGGACCATGTGTGTCATGCTCTCTGCTGTGTCACCACTGTCAAGCACACGGCAAGCTCAGCATTCAATATTCAAAAGTATTTGTCAAAACTTGGATATAGTTGAGGATAGACTCCATTATTGTCATTCCATTATTGAAAAAAATTAGAAGGTTTGCTAACTTGCCTGAGGTTACCAGGTAGTAAATTGTAGATCTGGGATTTGAACCTAGTTCTACCTGGCTCCAAAGCCATGCCCTTCTTCATGTTCCATATCTCTTCATAAGAGCAGTGGTGTGTACACAGGAAGAGGGTATTTTATTATATAAAGGGCCAAGAGGATTTGCAAAGCAAGGGATTCTTTCCCTTCATTCAAAGAGAGACCACGCATTAATTACTCTTGTCCCATCCCTGGCTGGGCTATTTTTGGATGAAGCTGAGAAAGCAGGAAGGAACATAAGCTCCTGGCCTCTTTGAGATAAACTATCAAACACTTTGAAAGGCAGAGAGACCTGGATTCAAGGCTTGCTTTTCTACTTACTGATTTTAAGATTTTGAATATTTTACTTAACAAGTGTGAGCTGACTAGGAGGTTTAAATTAGAAAATAAGTATAAAGAGTCTAGCACAAGCTGGGAGGTGAGAAACAGTAATCATTATTAGTGTTAATTTTAGGTTAATAATAATATGTGGAAGACAATACAATAACATGGTCCTCTTAAGCAATGTTTGAAGTTCATGGCATAATTAAAATAAATAAAAGTGACTAGATGAATGGGTACATGCATGGATGGATGGATGGATGGATGGATGGATGGATGGATGGATGGATGGATGGATAGGTGGGCAGATGGATGGGTGGGTGGATGGGTGGATGGATGGATGGGTGGGTGGATGGGTGGGTAGATGGATGAATGGGTGGGTGGGCAGGTGGGTGGATGGATGGTTGGACGAATAGTGTATTACTTTGCTAGGGCTTCTGTCACAAAGTAACACAGACTGGGTGGTTTAAACAACAGAAATTTATTTCTCACAGTTCTGGAAGATGGAAATCTGAGATCAAAGGGTCAGAAGGGTTGTTTTCCTCTGAGGCCTCTCTCCTTGGCTTGTCAATGGCCATCTCCTCCCTGTGTCTTCACATGGTTCTTTCTCTATGTGTGTCTGTGTGTCTGTATCCTAATCTCTCCTCCCTATGAGGACATGGTCCATGCAGTCATTGGATTAAAGCCCATCCATCTGACCTCATTTTAACTTAATGACCTCTTTAAAGACCCTCTCTCCAAATACAGTCACATTCTGAGATACTGGGTTCTGAGACAGTGAAATCCCAGGGTATGTGAATTTTGAGGAGACTTAATTCAACCCATAACAGAGAGAAAGAAAGATAAATAGGTACGATGGACAATACAGAGATTCAGCAATAGAATAGATGAACACTGTCCCATGGGACAAACACTGGCCCTCCTACACCAGGCAAAATAACCCTCATGTGCTCTCATAGCATGCCATACTTTTCTGTTGTTGTATTGTTGTAACTGTAGTTAATTATTTGTAGAATTAGTTGATTAATATCTGCCCTTCCCTTAGACTAGGAGCTTTAAGAGGGTAGGAATTTATGTGTCTTGCTCCCTGACTCCACCCTCTAGATCTATATAATTTTTTGTACCTTCCACCTACTCTCCAAGTATTCTTTTTCATGTCTCTGTTTTCCTTGAAACAACTGCACATATGGCCAGTTAATTTCATTACAATTAAATTAGATGTAAAATTCAGTTCTTTACTTGCACCAGTTACATTTCAAGGGCTCAGGAGGCCTTGACGCAAGTGGCTAGTGGCAAGTGCAGTGGACAACATACATATAAAACATTCCCACCCTCTCAGGAAGTTCTATTGGACAGGCTGGACTCCACCATTTCGTACACTGTAGGCTTTCTGAGATTTGAGTCCTCATCTGAGACATTACCACACCAGTGCTAAAATGTGCTTGGGCACTGATATGGTTTGGCTGTTTTCACCCAAATCTCATCTTGAATTGCAGCTCCCATAATCCCCACGTGTCAGGGGAGTAACCCGGTGGGAGGTAACTGAATCATGGGGGCAGGTTTTTCCTGTGCTGTTCTCATGATAGTGAATGTTACATGAGATCTGATGGTTTTATAAAGGGCAGTTCCCCTGCACATGCACTCTTGCCTGCCACCATGTAAGACATGGCTTTGCTCCTCCTTCATCTTCTGCCATGACTGTGAGGCCTCCCCAGCCATGTAGAACTGTGAGTCCATTAAACCTCTTTTCTCCCTAAATTACCCAGTCTTGATATGTCTTCATTAGCAGCATGAGAACTGACTAATACAGGCACATTGTTTCTCCACGTTCAGAATCACCCTGTGAGGTCCATTTGCCCCAAAGAAAGGCACTAATGACATCTCACTACATTGCTTTGGATGGTTTTGGAAGCTTACACAGGGTAACTTTTTTTTCTTTTTTTTTTTTTACTTTAAGTTCTGGGATACATGTGCAGAACATGCAGGTTTGTTACACAGGTATACATGTGTCATGGTGGTTTGCTGCACCTATCAACCCTTCAGGTAGGTTTTAAGACCTGCATGCATTAGATATTTTTCCTAATGCTCTCCCTCCCCTAACCCCCAACCCCCCGGTGTGTGATGTTCCCCTCCCTGTGTCCATGTGTTCTCATTGTTCAACTTCCATTTATGAGTGAGAACATGCAGTGTTTGGTTTTCTGTTCCACGTGGGGTAACTTCTATGTGGCTCCTAGAATCCTGTGCCTAGCCTCTACCGCCACAGTCATGCTCCTCTCCATGAATCTGGGCTAGGGAGTTGCATGCACACAGGAATAAGGTGCCAGGCGTGGAAGTAGAGAAGAGAAGTGGCAGTACTGTGGTGCTGTTACCACGAAGCCTCTCAGTGTCCTTCCCAGCTCCCCAGATGAAGCACATAGTGAGTGAGCAGTGACAAATGACTTCTTTAAAGCTGGCTGCCTGTGTTTTAACTATTTGATCCAGCAGAGTGTGGTGATTTTGATAGAGACAGGAGACAGCCAAGGGTCCCTGGCAAAACCCCACCTCCAAGCTTACAAGATCCTGAAGGCTGAAAAACCAGACTGCTGGTCCCAGATGAAGCCCGCCCTTTCTCTACTGATTCCCTCTAAATGCCCACCTGTGCCCTGAGGGAAGTGGGTGTAGCCAGGGGAAGTTTGTGCTGTTTGCAGTGGGAGGAGCGTGGCCTGTTCAGTTCCTGTGTGGTAATCTGCGATTCAATCTGTGAGGCAGGAGGCCTGCTAGCAGGACTCTCTCTTGTTTTGCTGAGAGTTATTTTTCCTTTTTCCTTTTCACCCAGTAAATTCTACTCCTCATCCTTCTATGTGTCCACAAGTCTAATCTTTCCTAGTCATGTGACAAGAACCTGGTTTTAGCTGAGAATGTTCTACCACAATTTGACCGGCTTAAGTTCAGGGTCTTGCTGGACAGCCAAAATTCAGTTATAACATAGACACTATTTCCATGAAAACCTAAATTCTGTTTGAGTGGCAATCTCTAACTGTCAGGTTTGGGGATTCAAAAGGAAGAGAAAGACTTAGAAGGAAAGGGAAAAGAGGATGGAAAATGGAGAATATGAGAGAGAATATATTTAGTCAGAAGAAATGGCTCACAGAAATAGTCCCTGGGGATTAAAAAGTAGGATTTACTGCTCTTCCACTAGCAGTGATTAAGGAGCAAGAGATGTTCTGTGTTCGGCGCTCTGAAGAATATAGAGGAAAGAGCTTCTGTTTTGTTCATAAGACATATTCGACTTTAAATCCTAGCCCTTCTGTTTCACAGCTGTGTAACTTTGGCAAAGTCATGCAGCCTCTCTATGCTTCCAAGTTTGATGGTGCCTACCTCAAAGCACTATTGTGAAGAATAGGTGAGAGATGTAATTTATATATCCAAATTATATAACAGGTACGGAGCGCCTAGCATGTGTCTGGAAGACAGTGGGGTCCTGATTGAAGACAAAGGGGTGTATGGTCTTACCTACGAAGTGTAGGTGGGTGGGGTGTACAAGTGCCCAGGTCCAAGCCCTGAGAAACTTTAGCATAGGAGTGCTGGAGAGGAAGGTGAAAGATAAGTCGGCAAAGGATACTGAAGTAACTAGAAAGATCACAGAAAAACCAGCAAAGAGTAGCATTCCTGAAGCCAAGGAAAGACTGTTTCAAGATAGCTCTCAGGGCGTAATAAAAAGCAAGGACTGAAAATAATCTTTTTTGGGGGGATGGGGGGTGGGGGATGGAGTCTCACTCTGTCTCCCGGGCTGAAGTGCAGTGGCACGATCTTGGCTCACTGCAAGCTCTGCCTCCTGGGTTCACGCCATTCTCCTGCCTCAGCCTCCTGAGTAGCTGGGACTACAGGCACCCACCACCATGCTCGGCTAATTTTTTTGTATTTTTAGCAGAGACGAGGTTTCACCATGTTAGCCAGGATGGTCTCGATCTCCTGACCTCGTGATCCACCCACCTCAGCCTCCCAAAGTGCTGGGATTACAGGCATCAGCCACCACGCCTGGCCAAAAAATAACCTTTTATAATGTGTGTAGCCATTAAAAATGAGGTATTGCTAAAGTGGTGAACGTTGTATTTATGCTTCATGGGAAGAAGCAGATTACAAAACATTTATATATTTATAGGTAAAAGCTGCTGACTGAGCTTCTGTTTATTAAGTGCATTTATTCAACAAATATCCATTGAGAGCTTGCTGCACTTTGTGCTCTGTTCTAGGTGCTAGGGATATGAGGTTGGACAAGACAGCCATGGTCCTCGTCCTCATGGTGATTATATCCCACTGTGCATGTGTGTATGTGAGATCATATATACATACATATCTGTGCCTTGGGTTGGAAATGAGATATATGCAATGGATAATGAAATTGGACAAAATCACACGTATGCATATGCATACTGCATATACCACAAAATATAGCAGATTATGTAACAAATATTCATGACAATTCATCCAAGTGGTGGGATGCTGTTTGAGTGTCAAGAGCTCGAGTTTTAGGGTAGGACAACATGCATTCAACTTAGTTTTGTTACCTAAAAGCTGCCTAATTAAGCAAGCTATTTGACCCCAGTCAACCTGTTTCCTTTTCTCTAAAATTAAGATAATGCTGGTCTCTATCTTGTAATACTGTGGTGAGAATAAAATTATATAAGTATATGCTTAATTCAGTTTCTGGCACATAGGAAGTGCTTGATAAGTAGCCATTATTTTTACCAGTGTTTGGCTTGCTTGGATTTTACAATTTTTTGTATAATATAAATACATTCCTTTTGGAGTTAGAAAACACCACAGAAGTTGTTTAAAACAATAATCTTTTGTTAGAGAGCAAGGATGAGCCAGTTGCCTGGAAACTGAATGCTTGCTTAAAGAGGCAAAAAGGAAGCTCATACTACATGACACTTTGGTTGTGTCAAATATTGGTGCTTTGCAAATTGTTCTGTTTATGCTAAATCACAGAAGAATCTACCAATCACATCACCTAGGATGGAAAGTGAAATGGACTAAACAAAGCAGAAAGCCCATTTCTGGACAGTGGTGTAACAAGGTGTCCATGAGAGAAACAAACATCATGGGACAGCTATGAATGCCCAGAGAGGACAAGTCACTTCCTGTATTAGTCCATTTTCACACTGCTAATAAAGACATACCTGAGACTGGGTAATTTATAAAAGAAAGAGGTTTAATGGACTCATGGTTCCACATGGCTGGGGAGGACTCAAAATCATGGCAGAAGGCAAATGAGGAGCAGAGTCACGTCTTACGTGGCAGCAGGCAAGAGAGCTTGTGCAGGGGAACTCTCATGTATAAAACCATCAGATTTCATGAGACTTATTCACTACCATGAGAACAGTATGGGGAAAATTGCCCCCATGATTCAATTATCTCAACCTGGCCCCACCCTTGACACATGGGGATTATTACAATTTAAGCTGAGGTTTGGATGGGGACACAGCCAAACCATATCACTTCCCCAAAGTCACTCATTTCTGTAAGAGTCAAGACTAGAACTCAGACCACCAGTACCCGTACTAAGACCTTATCTATCACACTCACTGCCAGGACTTTACTACTTTCAAAGATGCTCTCTGCTGTAGTAGGTTCCTGCCTCTCATTCTAAGACAGGTGCATGCCCAGTTTCCAAAAGACTGTCTCATCTTTCTATATTAAAAGTCAACAAAACAAAACAATCTTTCAAAGAAATAATGATGTGTTCAAATCTATGCCTTTTCAGTTTTTCCAAAATGTGAAACAACAATAATAACAAAAAGTCCTAGCAGACGAGTCAGGTGGCACAGGAGTACTAGCACGAGAGGTCACTGAATCAGGGAACTGTAATTTATTTCAAATAGCCCTTGGACAGTCATGTCAAATTTACTTCCTAATGTACGAATCTTTGCTGAGACACTTCTGAAAGGTGGTAATTGAGTTGCTGATTGAGCTATTATTTATTTAGCAACTATTATTTCCAGGCAATGAATTATAATCTATGCCCCAGAGAGCATCCAGAGTGATCTTATTGAAACCCAGTCAGATCTCACCCCCTTACAACGGATCCTTATCACATTTGGAATGCAATCTAAATCCTTTCCCAAGCTCACAAAGTAGGGCACTGTTGCCGCCCCTCTGACCATGTCTCCTTCCCTCCTCCCAGCATCTATTGCACTTCATGCTCTGGCTGTCTTCTAGGCCTTAAAACATGCCCACTTCATTTCTTCCAGACGTCTCTATAGTAGCAATTCTCTCTGCCTGAAATGCTTCTCCCCCAGGTCTCCCTTGCCGTTCAGATCTCATTCAGTTCTCAGCTCAAATGCCTCCTCCTCCAAATGGTCATCCTTGACCCCGATCTTCTTTCCTGGTCATCTGCAGTCACACCTCCCTTATTTCCTTATATCCCTAATTACTATCCAGAATTATTTTGTATCTCAGACCGGATTCTCTAGAAGTAGAGCCTGAGGATTCTTGCGCAATTAATTGGCTTACTAAGGGAATGCTCTCAACAGAAACTCATAAGGCGCCGAGGGAGGTAGGACAGGACACAAGAAAAGCCAGGCAAAGATGTAGTTCAGATGACGTCCAGCCTCCTTTCTCCTTCTGGGAGCTCTGACACATAAAGGGCTCCACAGAGTCTGTCCTGCCTTGTGAAAGGGAGCTTGTCTATTGTATTCTTGCATCAGTGAGTCACTCAACTGAGGGCTGCCTGGAGTCCAGGACTAAAACTTTTAGGCAATCCCAATTGTCCAATGGCACATCTTTGCACAAGGATGTGAATGTGAGCTGTTGGGCAAAACTGAGGGAAAAATACACCAACCAAGAGGATCTGAGCAGGATGCCCACTGCACCCACATTATCCTATTCATTCACCCGTTTCATTGATTCATGTCTGTCTACCATGCTAGACTTTATGTTATCACGAAGGCGAGAATTTCATCTGCCTTATTTGCTGTGTGCTACTACTTAGCACGTAATAGGCACTCAGTAAATACTGGCTGAATGTTCAAAGAATGAATTAATAAGCTAAGGCACTTTACTTACTCTAGCTGCATAATTCTTACCATCACCCTGGGAGTCAGGACCTTCAAAGCTGACTTCTTTCCAGGCTCAGATCCAAGCATGTCCATCTGAGAGCCAATTAACCAGACAGTCTGGATAAAAATAAATTATGAGAGCAAACTTCACTTTAGCCTCTAACTCGAGTCTTTCTCCCTATTCCCCACAACTTCTTGCCACATATACATGGAGATTTTCTTTTGTTTTTTGAAATGTTTGTTCCCACAACCCCAGACCACGAGACCAAAGAATCACAAAGAATTAGTGCAGGGATTGTTTTCCTTGATGCTTCGTTTTGTTTCCATGCATGTTAGGAATATTTTAAAATAAACACTAGTTGTTATTTACACAGCTAATCAGGACTGTTTATGTAGGTGCTAACAGGATGGGCTACTATGCATTAAGGTTATATAGTGTTTTAATATTACAAACGACATGGAATTTATTATCTGGACAAGAGGAATGTTTGAGATTTTTTTTACCCCCCATTCACTGCCAGGGACTTGTCAGTCATCTTGAGATGAAATGCTTTAAGATCTCATTCTTCTAAGGGTGATTTGTTCACCAGCAGCTTAAGCACCCTGGAAGCTTGTTAGAAATTCAGTATCTTGGTCCCATTCCAGGCCTGCTGAGCCAGAATCTGCATTTTAACCTGATCCCCAGGTTGGAGATATTTTGCCTTCAGACATTTGCTATTGTCTTTTCTATGTCCTATTTGCTTCAGTCTTTCCTACTGTCCTTCCTTTAGGGAAGCTGACTGTTTTAGAACATCCCTGTGAATTCCTTATATTCCCCTTCCCTGGATTCCTGGAAGACTGAAAGGAATTAGATCCCTCCTCTGTCTGTAAAAGTTGGCCAACTTGGGATCTTCAAAAGTGACATAGAGGCCGGGCAAAGTGGCTCGCGCCTGTAATCCCAGCACTTTGGGAGGCCGAGGCAGACAGATCACGAGGTCAGGAGTTTAAGACCATCTTGGCCAACATGGTGAAACCCTATCTCTACTAAAAATACAAAAAATTAGCTGGGCATGGTGGCTATAGTCCCAGCTATTCGGGAGGCTGAGGCAGGAGAATCGCTTGAATCCAGAGGCCGGAGGTTGCAGTAAGCTGAGATCGTACTCCTGCACTCCAGCCTGGCAACAGCGCAAGAATCTGTCTCCAAAAAAAAAAAAAAGGTGAAATAGTTACTTGTCTTGGATCCAGCTTTGTAGAAAGGGTTAGCATAAAGAATATAAGATTCTGAAAAGAAGGGCATCAACAGATCTCACTGCTTCTACTCTTTTCTTGATCTTTAGGATGACAAATTTTTCCACGAGCATATGGATTCTATCTTTGTCTTTTTTAGGAGACCCTCCAGAGGCCAGTTGCCCGGAGACAAATTGTAAGTCTTTATGATCAGAAAGAATAGGGGTAGATGGCTGTCATTGAGTGATTGACAGGCCAGAGTCCAAATCAATCATCGATATCAGTACTTTCAAACCCAGGAAGAACATCCAGATGGCCTGCCCAATGGACTGAAAAGTTTCCCTTGCCTTAGGGATGCAGATTCAGCATCTCAGAGCAAAGCCATGCAATCTGAATTTTTAAAGAAGTTCTGCAGTCAATTTGGGAATGAATGAGTTTGGTAATTACTGTAAACCAAAATTTTCCAAACTTCATTGATGATTAAAAAAGAAAAGCACATGGGATGCTTATTTTAAATGCTAATTCCCGAGTTTCTTTTTTGGAGGGTCTAATTCAGAGGGACCCAAGTATCTGTAAATTACCCAATCATTACTTCCTATAGGAAAAAGGTTCTAAGCTTTACCACCAGCTTGTTTTGCACTCCTTGGGAATGTCACTCAAGCGTTCCTAGGCCTAATTTCTTCATCTGAACGCTGGATATGAAAATACCCATTTCACAAGGTTCATGTAAAATACTACCGAGTTAATCTATGGGGACACGGTTCGTAATTCTATCAAGTGCTATACGCAGGCATAAGAAATTCCAATTTTCAACTGGCTTCATTGTAATGTGTCTTTCCTTATATCTAGGACCAATTAAATAATTTGCAGTAAATGGAAACGTGGGGATCCTTGTTAAATATTTATTAAGAATTTGAAAATGGAGACAGCAGAGCGTTAAACTGTTACAGGTAGTTAGGCATGAGAGCAGGACAGGAGAGGGCTCTCCGACCCTCCACTGGAAATGTCAGGTGTTGGTTCGGCAATTACCACATTGCCTCTCTAAAAATAACTCAGCAGCGCAAGGAAGACGCCATTTCCTGATGGTCCACACCTGTTAACATTAAAATATTAATTGAATGCAGGCTTCTACCCAAGGAGAAGCAATTTCCTGGGCATGCGTGTTAACAGACAAAAATGGCCTTTGGGAGGCCAAGGCGGGCGGATCACTTGAGTACGGGAGTTCAAGACTAGCCTTACCAACATGGTGAAACCCCCGTCTCTACCAAAAACACAAAAAATTAGCCTGGCATAGTGGCGCGCGCCTGTAATCCCAGCTACTAGGGGGTCTGAGGCAGGAGAATTGTTTGAACCCGGGAGGCAGAGGTTGCAGTGAGCTGAGATCCCTCCACTCTAACCCAGCCTGGGCCACAGAGCGAGGCTCCGTCTAAGTAAAAAAAAAAAAAAAAAAAAGGCGAAGTATGATCTCCCCTACGCTCCACCGGAGAAGGGAAGAAAGCCTCAGATGGACATGCGTATAACTCCCTAAACACACTGCGCATGTGCAGTTCCAAAGGCTACAGAAAGCACTGCGCATGCGGAAGGCCCACGCTAAGGGAGGAATTACAGGAAAGCGGCAAGCTTATAAAAAAAAAAGTCCTAGGATCGGCCGACGCGGTGGCTCAACGCCTGTAATCCCAGCACTCTGGGAGGCTGAGGCAGGCGGATCACGAGGTCAGGAGTTCAAACAAGCCTGGCCAACATGATGAAACCCCGTCTCTACTAAAAATACAAAAATTAACTGGGTGGTGGCGCGTGCCTGTAATCCCAGCTACTGGGGAGGCTGAGGCAGGAGAATTGCTTGAACCCGGGAGCAAAAGGTTGCAGGGAGCTGAGATCCCGCCACTATACTCCAGCCTGGGCTACAGAGTGAGACCCCGTCTCAAAAAAGAGCAATAAGAAAGTCGAAGTATGATCTCCCATACACTCCACCGGAAAAGAGAAGAAAGCCTCATACGGGAATGCTTGTAACTCCCTAAACACACTGCGCATGCTCCGTTCCAAAGGGTATAGAAAGCACTACGCATGCGGAAAGCCCACCGTAAGGGAGGAACTACCGCAAAGAGGCGAACTTAATAAAGTCCTAGGATCGGTTGGGCGCGGTGGCTCACGCCTGTATTCCCAATACACCTGTATTCCCAATACGCCTGTATTCCGAGGCGGGCGGATCACGAGATCAGGATTTCACTACCAGACTGGCCAATATGATGAAACCCAGTCTCTACTAAAAATACAAAAAATTAGCCTGGCGTCGTGGCGCGGGCCTATAATCCCAGCTACTAGGGAGGTTGAGGCAGAATTGCTTGAACCCGGGAGGCAGAGGTTGCAGTGAGCTGACATCGCGCCATCCCGCCACTGGACTTCAGCCTGGCCCACAGGGCAAGACCCCGTCTCAAAAAACAAAGAGAGACAAAAACTGCGAAGATCTCCCATACACTCCACCGGAAAAGGGGAGAAAGCCTCAGATGGGCATGCGTATAACTCCCTAAACACACTGCGCATGTTCAATTCTAAAGGGTATGGAAAGCACTGCGCATGCGGAAAGCTCGCCCAAAGGGAGGAATTAGGGGAAACAGGGGAGCTTACCAAAGTCCTAGGATCCGCGGGGTGTGGTGGCTCGCGCCTGTAATCGAAGTTTTGGGATGTTGAGGCGGACAGATCACCTGAGTTCAAGACCAGCCTGGCCAACATGATGAAACCCCGTCTCTACCAAAACTACAAAAATTAGCTGGGTGTGGTGACGCGCGCCTGTAATCCCAGCTACTGGGGGAGCTGAGGCAGGAGAATTGCTTGAACCTGGGATCCCATCTACTGGGGAGGCTGAGGCAGGAGAATTGCTTGAACCCCGGAGGCGGAGGTTGCAGTGAGCTGAGATCCCGCCACTGTACTCTAGCCTGGGCCAGAGCAAGACTCCGTCAAAAAAAAAAAAAAAAAAAAAGGACAAATTCGGCACCGGAAAAGGGAAGAAAGCCTCAGATGGGCGTGCGTATAACTCCCAAACACAACTGCGCGTGTTCAATCCCAAAGCGTACAGAAAGTACTGCGCATGCGGAAAGCCCACCTTAAAGGAGGAATTACAGGCTAGAAGGAAACTTCTAAAAGTCCTAAAATCGGCCGAGCGCAGTGGCTCACGCCTGTAATCCCAGCACTTTGGGAGGCCAAGGCGGGCTGTTCATGAGGTCAGGAGTTCAAGACCAGCCTGGCCAACATGATAAAAACCCGTCTCTAATAAAAATACAAAAATTAGCCGAGTGTGGTTGTGCGCGCTACCTGTAATCCTAGCTACTGGGGAGGCTGAGGCAGGAGTGAACCCGGGAAGTTGCAGTGAGCTTACATCCCGCCACTTTCCTCCAGCCCGTGCCACAGAGCGAGACTCCGTCTCAAAAAAAAAAAAGACAAAAACAGCGAAGTACGATCTCCCATACACTCCACTGAAAAAGGGAAGAAAGTCTCAGATGGGCATGCGTATAACTCCCAAAACACACTGCGCATGTTCAATTCCAAAGGGTACAGAAAGCACTGCGCATGCGGAAATCCCAAGGGAGGAATTATGGGAAAGACACGAGCTTGTAAAAGTGCTAGGATGAGCCAGGCGCCCTGGCTCTGACCTGTAATCCCAGCCGGCACTTTGGGAGGTTGAAGCGGGTGGATCACGAGGTCAGGAGTTCAAGACCAGCCTGGCCAACATGATGAAAACTGGTCTCTACTAATAATACAAAAATTGGCTGGGTCTGGTGACGTGGGACTGTAGTCTCAGCTACTGGGGAGGCTGAGGCAGGAGAATTGCTTGGACCTGGGAGGCGGAGGTTGCAGTGACCCGAGGTGGGGCTACTGCACTCCACCCTGGCGACAGAGCGAGACTATGTCTCAAACAAAACAAAGTCCTTTTATCTCTGTTTAACCTGCAGCTTCCCGCTTGGGTCTCTTCCAAGCGCACCTTCCTTTCTTTCCTATTCTAAGGCCTTTTAAAATAAACTTCCATTCCTGTTCTGGAGCTTGCTTCGATCTCTTTTTCTGCCTTATGCCCCTCAGTCTAAGTCTTTCTTCTGAGAATGGATTGAAATTCTACCGCCCCGACCCAAAAGGATAGGCTGTAACTTGGGGTAACTCGGATCTCTTCCACCAATAACAAAACCAAGCATGTTTTCCTTCTAAGTGTGGGGTCTCTTGCACATGTCACCTATCAGCTGGCTCTGAATTCCACCTACGAAGAATGCAGGTTCATGATAGGAGGCGAAAATGACAACAATTACAGAAGTTAGCATTTGACAATCACTTAGCAGTTTACAAATCTCTTTCCTATGTAATGGTTCAGTATGTATCAAACTGGCTTGGCTACCGAGGGTGGAGCTGCTTATTCTCGTGGCCCAATAACGAGATGCAGATGAACTAAGTTTCCCGGAGCTCATTTACCTTCTAAGCTATATATATGGCTATGTGTCCGTGTGCATTCATCTAAAGACATCAGTGATTAACTTCTTTTAATCTATAACTAATCTGAGTCCTTAAGACCTTCCTCTGGAGCCTCAGTAAATTTACTTAATCTAAGTGGGTCCAAGTGCTGGGGTGATTACCCTTATCTGTCTCCTGCTAAATCACGGAGGTTTGGAGAGTTCCTTCAGACCCCCAATAAACTAGTTTGTGGAGGCCTGCGGAGTTTCTTCAGGCCCCAAATAAAAACTTGTTTAATCCTAAATGGGTCGTGTTAAGAAATCCTTTGTTATATTGTCATGCTTCAAGGCGCGGGAAAGACTGAGGCACAACTCTGGGTGGGCTTTTGTTATATTCCAGCCTTTATATAAGGGCACTGACTCTCTCAGCATTTTTTTGTTTTTTCTTGAGACGGAGTCTTGCTCTGTCCCCCAGGTTGGAGTGCAGTGGAGCAATCTCGGCTCACTGCATCCTCTGCTCCCAGGTTCGTGCGATTCTCTTGCCTCAGCCTCCTGAGTAGCTGAGACTACAGGCATGCGTCATCAAGCCTGCCTAATTTTTGTATTTTTAGTACAGACCAGGTTTCGCCATGTTGGCCAGGCTGGTCGCGAACTCCTGACCTCAAGTGATCCACCCGCCTTAGCCTCCCAAAGAGCTGGGATTACAGGCATGAGCCACCACACCTGGCCTCTCAGCTTTTAATATTTAACTTAACCACACAGTCAGTGCTGAAACTATTGTTATGGAGGCCTGCGTTAGTGAGACCTGACCTGTCACAGAATCCACCTGCAAGCTTGTTAAAAAACAAACAACAAAAAAACTTATTTCTGGGTTCCTCTCCTGAAGATTTCAAACAAGCTGTGGTGGGATGAGGGCCAGGAATTTGTAATTTTAACAAGCTTTTCTTTACCATATCTTTATGACCAGGAAGGTTCTGGAACACTTTTAGTAATCTATTTGTTTCTCACACAAACCTATGAGGTGAAGTAGACCTCATTAGCTCCGCGTTATGAAGGAGGAAACTGAGATGCAGAGAGGTTTCATCAAACTGCTTAGGGCCAAAGGTAGGACTGAAACCCAGCTTTAGGCTGGGTGCAGTGGCTCACGCCTGTAATCACAGCACTTTGGGAGGTGGAGAAGGTGGATCACTTTGAGATCAGGAGTTTGAGACCAGCCTGACTAACATGGCGAAACCCCGTCTCTACCAAAAATACAAAATTTAGCCAGGCATGGTGGTGGGCATCTGTAGTCCCAGCTACTCAGGAGACTGAGGCATGAGAATTACTTAAACCCAGAAGGTGGAGGTTGCAATGAGCCAAGATCATGCCACTGCACTCCAGCCTGGATGACAGAATGAGACTGTTTCAAACAAAAAAAAATGCAACAGAAACCCAGCTTTAAAGAGAAAAGTCTAGTACAGTTCCATTATGCCATGGTGTGTGGGCATGAGAGAGAGAGAGAGAAAATGAATGAGAATACCAAAGAGAGTGATGATCCCACATCTCATCTAGATTTTAACATAAAATTGTAGGGTTGGGGAGAAGCCTTTTTATTTGGGCCAAGAAGAACTGATATTTCTCAGAAGCCAGCATAACCCTCAGAAAAGACTTCCTTGGTGGTCTCTAGTCAAGACTATTTTTAAAATCTTGCCTCTTTGTTTCCTTTTTTTTTTTTTTTTT
Source organism: Symphalangus syndactylus (assembly GCF_028878055.3). Lineage (NCBI taxonomy): Eukaryota > Metazoa > Chordata > Mammalia > Primates > Hylobatidae > Symphalangus > Symphalangus syndactylus. Next base: position 76,456,672 of record NC_072440.2, on the reverse strand, counting down.
TGAGACGGAGTTTTGCCCTTGTCGCCCAGGCTGGAGTGCAGTGACACGATCTCAGCTCACTGTGATTCTCCTGCCTCAGCCTCCCAAGTAGCTGGAATTGCAGGTGCCCACCACCACGCCCAGCTAATTTTTGTATTTTTAGTACAGATGGGGTTCCACCATGTTGGCCAGGCTGGTCTCAAACTCCTGACCTCAGGTGATCCACCTGCCTCGGCCTCCCAAAGTGCTGGGATTACAGGCGTGAGCCATTGCACCCAGCCAGGCCTCTTTATTTCAAAAGGAAAAGAAAAGTAACCTGACCTCACCTCCCGGAAGGTATTCATTTATTTATTTGCTCATCTGGTCATTCATTCATCCACGATATTCTCCATACAAGAGCCAGCATGATCCTGGGAAAATATAAGTCAGATCATTTTGTGCCTCTCCCCGAAAGTCCCCAGACCCTCCCAATTTCACTTTGGGTAAAAGCCTAGAACCACACAATGGCCTACAAGGATTTATAGGACCTGAGTCCCTGTACCTGTTCCCTCCTCCATGACCCCTCTAACCTCCTCAACCAGTCTCACCCTTGGTCACTGTCCCAGCCACACCCTTCCCCTTGCTAGATATCCCAGGCCTTTTCCTGCCTCAGGGCTTTGGTGCTGTCTGTTCTTTCTGAATGGAATGCTGTTCCCCACATATTCATATACCTTCCTCCTGCACCTCCTTTGAGTCTTTGTTCAGAATGGCATCTCCCCTGATCACCCTATTTCAAGTTGGAGGCCATAGCCCTGGCTCTTGAATCTGCCTTACTCTCAACCATTATTTTTCCTACGGATCCAGGGATCAGAAGATCCCTGATGATCTTCTAACATACTAAGTAATTTTAATTCATTTATTATGTTTGCCCATCACTTGTCACTAGACTGTAAGCTCCATTAGAGCAAGGATTTTTGTCCCTGTTCACTGCAATAACCATACCACCTACCACAGCACCTGGCACTGAATAAATGCTCAACAAATATTCGTTACCCAGTCGCGGTGGCTTACGCCTGTAATCCTAGCACTTTGGGAGGCCAAGGCAGGCGGATCGCTTGAAATCAGGAGTTCGAGACCAGCCTGGGCAACATGGTGAAACCCCGCCTCTGCTAAAAATACATAAAGCAGCCGGGTGTGGTGGCACGCACCTGTAATCCCAGCTACTCCGGAGGCTGAGGCACGAGAATCTCTTGAACCTGGGAGGCAGAGGTTGCCGTGAGCCAAGATTGTGCCACTGCACTCCAGCCTGGGCAACAGAGTGGGACTCCATCTTAAAAAAAAAAAAACACCAAATAGTTATTGAATGAAATTGTTCATTCATTCAATTAACTGTGTGTTCCAGGCCCCATGCTAGAATTAATAATGCAGACATGATTATGATCCATTTCCCTCCTCAGGAAGTCCACATCCTACTGTAAGAAAACGACCAAGGCTCGGCCAGGCCCGGTGGCTCATGCCTGTAATCCTAGCACTTTGGGAGGCCGAGGTGGACGGATCACCTGAGGTCGGGAGTTCAAGACCAGCCTCACTAACATGGAGAAACCCTGTCTCTATTAAAAATATAAAATAAGCCGGGCAGGGTGGCGCATGCCTGTAATCCCAGCTACTTGGGAGGCTGAGGCAGGAGAACTGCTTGAACCCGGGAGGCGGAGGTTGCAGTGAGCCGAGATCACGCCATTGCACTCCAGCCTGGGCAACAAGAGCAAAACTCCATCTCAAAAAAAAAAAAAAAATAGTAAAGAAAAGAAAAAAAAAACCACCAAGGCTCAAAGAAGTAATCCTGGGAAGTAGGAGGCCAACATAATAGAGGTGTGTAGTGTAGGAGCTCAGAAACAGTGCCCCAAAAGGAAGGCCTTAGAAGCACAAGTTTCTCTCTGCTCTTCTCCTGCCCTGCTGTCTGTCTTTCCCATTCTCCTCCGAGGCTATCCATAAAGAGGAAATTCCCCTTCCCCAAGGCAAATCATAGAAACCAGAACCCCTTTTCTTCAAAGCCAGTCATAAAACCTAAAAATATTACTCAAATTTTTCCTTTGTCTACGTAAGAACTGGACATGAATAAATTACCTGACATTCCTTGTTTGACTGTGGGTCTTAAGATCCTCATTCCAGAGAGGGCCCTGCCCTGCACCCAGAAGGAAGAAATGCATATTCATATAGGCTGAGAAGAAGCTAGACAGACAGGCCTTTCTGGGTTTCCCCACCCAGTATACTAACATTTGATCATGGTCTTTTTATTCAATCATATTTTTAAATAGCTGTCTATCCTTTGCAGAACCTAAGCATAAAAGTGGGCAACTTCAGGCCGGACGTGGTGGCTCACACCTGTAATCCCAGCACTTTGGGAGGCCAAGGCGGGCAGATGATGAGGTCAGGAGTTCGAGACCATGCTGGCTAATATGATGAAACTCCGTCTCTACTAAAAAAATACAAAAATTAGCCAGGCATGGTGGTGCAAGCCTGTAGTCCCAGCTACTCGGGAGGCTGAGGCAAAAGAATCGTTTGAACCTGGGAAGCGGAGGTTGCAGTGAGCCGAGATCGTGCCACTGCACTCCAGTCTAGGTGACAGAGAGAGACTCCATCTCAAACAAACAAACAAACAAACAGTGGATAATTTCCCCCGTATTTTTGGGTCTTCATTCTGAAGGCTCCCATGTCACATAAAACTATGATAAAGTAAACTTGTTGTGCTTTTGTATTGTTAATCTGCCTCTTATTCATGATTTTCAGCAAACCTTCAGAGAGTGAAGGGGAAGTTTTCTCTTGGCCCTGATAGTACTAAGTATGTGAACAGTGTACGCTGGCCACAGGAGAGCAGGAGCAGATGGGGGAAGGGTAGACGTAGCCCAGGAGCAGGGAAGCTTCAGAAGGCAGCTGGCATTTGAGCCGGGCTTCAAGCTGGCTGAAATTTTAACAGAGGGAGACCTGTGAGAAAGAGATGAGCCCTCCCCAGACAGAGGGATGAGCAATACGAAAGACATAAAATTCAAATTGCGTTTCAAAAAATTGCAGGCAGTGGGACACTGGATGCAAGATAGGGTGTGTGTGTGTGTGTGTGTGTGTGTGTGTGTATGTGTGTGTATAGAAGGTACAAAAGGAAAATAGATCTTGCAGCCCCCAAATCACTAAACCAAGGAAAAAGTCAGGCTGGAAACTGTGTCAGGCAAACCTGCCTCCCATTTTATTCCTAAATAAGATAGCTAGAAATATAAAAGAGCTCCATATCTCCCTTACAATTTATCCACAGGGAAATTCCTTGTGGGCCTCAAAATCTTTATCCTAAGACATTTCTGTGAATTTCACCCTGGCAATGTAAATTGATAGCTGATCTTCCCAGGTGCAGGACAGAAAGTCATGCCTCTGCACACCTAAGACAAATGCATATCTGATTGCTTCCTCTGCCCTATTGTTTATGTAAAAATGCAGATTCACTTACTAAATAGCATATTCAGTGAAAGGCTGGTCAAGGACTTAAAAAAATGCAACCATTTGTCTCTTATCTACCTATGACTTGGAAGCCCCTCCCCTTCCAATTGTCCCACCTATCTTATCGGACCAAACCAATGCACACCTTACACATATTGATTGATGTCTCATGTCTCCCTAAAATGTATAAAAGCAAGCTGTACCCTGACCACCTTGGGCACATGTCGTCAGGACATCCTGAGGCTGTGTCACAGTGCATCCCTAACCTCAGCAAAATAAACTTTCGGAATTGATTGAGACCTGCCTCAGATATTTTAGTTTCACAAAGGTAAGACTGCAGTGGAAAAAAACAGACACCAGGGGTCCATAAGGACTGGGGTTAAAATCTCAGCTCAACTCAGCCTTCTCTTGGCTGGGCTCCACATTGCCTTGTTGGTCAGCTGTTTCTTTTCTGTAAGACTACCTCCTCTGTTCTCTGTTCTCTGAGATTCCTTCACCCTCAGGCCCTCTCATATTTTGCAGAGCAATCTAGACTTGGGCCTATCTTCATATTCATAAACACAAAAAATATCTCTGTTAAGGCCAAGTCTCAAATGTCCTGAGCTTCAGTCTCCAAGCAGCACAGAAGGTCAAGTAGAAACTTTAACACTTCAAACTCTTCCTTTTCTCTTCTACACCAGCCTGTCTACATGAAAGAGATTTCTTTTACCCTTCCTATAACATAAATAGTCTCCCCATCCCCATTCCCCAGGAGGCAAATTGTCAATAGTCTGGATTTGTAGGGTTCAGAGTCTTTTTTTTTTCAATCTGACGACCCAAGACTATTTCGCTGAATCCTTATTGCACCCCTGTGAGGTAGGTATTGTTATCCTGTTTCTTAGAAGAGAAAACTGAAGCCCCTGATCACATAGTACATAAATGACAGAGCTGGAGGTCTGCCTGAGTCCAAGAATAAAATAGTTCTTGCCCAACAGCAATGAGAAATAGAAGAGTGACATATCTATCTCATAATCAAGAGATTAAAGGCTGATATTTTAAGACAATTGAAGGTTCAAAAACACTGCAGAGAATGGATTATTCCCCTCTCCTTCCACTGTAGCTGTATTAAATATTAATTCCTTTTGTCTTTGCGAATACAGAAGTTGACTAAGACACACATCATAAAAAATGCAAGGTGAAGTTTCACTTTAATTTCAGCTTTTGTATTGGAAATGCATTCGGATGACTTTCTTCCCTGCTGCTGGGATTGAATATTTGATCTTCTTTGCCCTTGGTCGGTGTCGACCAGAAGAACATGGGTGTCCACGAGGTAGCAAGAGATCAAGGACAAGTTCCCATCAGGAACCTGACAATCCCAGCTCCAGGCGTCAATAAACATTGTGTTTTAAATATTTTTAGGAGACAAGAGGACCTGAAAAGGAGTCCTTTCTGGCCGGGGGTTATCTAGGTCTTGGGAGAGGTGTCAGGAGAGACAGCTGGGGCCGCTGGCGTCAAAGGACCCAACAGGACAAAGGAGGGCCACTGGTGGCAAGCTCCTGAAAGGCCTGTTTGTTTTTTGTTTTGTTTTCAGTGCTGATTTCCACTATCTCTGTTGGGTGTAAAAAAATAATAACTCTTACAGCTTTTATTTCTTGAAAGAAATACGTATTCACGGCAGGATGTTTCAAAGATGTAGGCGTGCAAAAAGAAGATAAAAATTAACTATAATCCAAGAAATGCCCAAGGATGATAAACACCCAAGTTACAGTAATGTTTATCCCTAAGGGAAAGGGGAGGGAATGGGAATGGGAATGGGAATACCCAAGGGACTTCAACTTTGTTGGTAATATTTTACTTATTTGCCTATTTACTGGGTTCCTGGATACTTATACTTTTTCTTGGGATACCCAAGGGCCTTCAATTGTATCAGTAATATTTTATTTATTTGCCTATTTATTAGGTTCCTGGATAGTTATACTTTTTCTTTTCACATTTTGTTAGTATGTCTGAGATAATTCAGATTTTTTTTTTTTTTTTTTTTTGAGATAGAGTCTCGCTCTGTCACCCAGGCTGGAGTGCAGTGACATGATCTCGGCTCACTGCAACCTCTGCCTCCTGGGTTCAAGTGATCCTCATGCCTCAGCCCCCAGAGTAGCTGGGACTACAGGCACCAGCCACCACACTCAGATAATGTTTATATTTTTCGTAGAGATGGGGTTTCATTCTGTTGGCCAGGCTAGTCTCAAACTTCTGACCTCAAGTGATCCACCCCGGCTCAGCCTCCCAAAGTGCTGGGATTACAGGTGTAAGCCATCACGCCTGGACAAGAATAAATGTTTTAAAGTCATCTGTTTTACTCATCATGGAAAACTCAGTGCCTGGCACAGCCTCTGCTATATAGTAGATACTTAATATATATTTCTTGAATGAATGAATGAATGAGTGAATGAATGAATGAATGACTTGACTGTGTGTTACTTCTGAGCTTCACTTTTCCCTCTTCTGGAAAATAGGGCTGGCAGTGTGTGTCTTCCAAATTATCGTGAGAATAAGATTTCTATACTATTTTCTATAGGATGTCTCACTGGGTACTCATTTGAGCATGGTTGACAGGTGAAAAATGGGCCTCACTGGCGTGATTATTTTACTCCTCAAACATCCCTGGTCTTAGTTTATAAAGAGAAGTACCCACTTGTCTTACTATATTTTAAGTGTTTTTCTTTGCTTTTTTCAAGGCAGGTGCGAATGGGAACACTGGGATATTCATTTTAATATAATTCCTTTGAACCTTAAAATGTGTACAATAGAAAACAAGGTGACATATATAATTTTACCTTTTCTTCCATCTAACTACTGTTTACAAACGTTAGTTGCTATGATTTAGCTCAGAAAACCTTTTCAAGGCTCAAGCAGTTAATTACAGCTGCCTTGGGGCTGTGGAACCTGCTTCACACTCAGAGATCAATAGCTTTGACTAGACTGGGAGGGAATAATTGTCACTTAGGCAGAAACAGCTGAATGTGAGTAACCCTAGGAACCAGTATCTCTATAAGTCACATGCCTCAGTCCACGTTCCATTTGCAATAGCTTTAAAGAACCATAGTCTGTGCAAAAACACCCCTTATTTCCCAAAGGAAGATGGGTGTATTAGTCAGGGTTCTTCAGAGAAAGATAAATAATAGAAGATATATTTTAAAAAGATTTATTGTAAGGTAGTTCAGGGGATTACAGAGGCTGGGAAGTCCCATAACCAGCTATCTGTAAACAGAAGACCCAGAAAGCCCATGGTATAGTTCCAATGCCTGAGAGGCAGAAAGCCAATGGTATAGATTCCAGTCATGGTTTGTCTGCCTGAGAACCAGGGGCACTGAGGGCAAGAGAAGACCAAAGTATCAGCTCAAGCAGTCAGGCAGGGATGGCTAATCCGCCCTTCATGTTTTTGTTCTATTCAAGCCCTCACTGGATTGGACAACACCCACCCACATTGGTGATGACAGAGCTTCTTCACTCAGTCTACCAAATCAAATGTTAATCTCATCCAGAAACACCCTCCCAGAAACATCCAGAAATAATGTTTAACCAGATATCTGGGCATTCCATGACCCAGTCAAGTTGACACATAAAATTAACCATCACACCTAGCCTCCAATCTAAGGTGGAGGGGACACAGGTCTATTTGACCCACAAATATTTATTGAGCACCTAATATACACCAAGGGAAGTACTAGGCTCTAAGCAAGAATATAGAGACGAACAAGAGATAAGATCCTTGCTCTCAAGGAACTGCCATCTTTATGGAAAACAGAAGATAAACAAAGAAGAAGGAGAAAACAAAAAAATAAAGAAGAGTGGTTTTTTTCAATTATATTAAAATAGAATGAAATAGTTAGATAGTGGTTACTTGCTAATGATGAGAAAGTGAAATTTAATCTACGATCTGAATGACAGGAAGAAACCAGCTACACAAAATGCTGAAAGCATTCCAGGAAGAGAGCACAGTTCATGCAAAAGGCCCTGAGGTAGGAACTTTAGATTTTAGAAACTTAGTAAGTAAATGGAAGAGTAGAAATAAAAACAGTCAGGAGGTAGAGATTCACCTTGCAAGGCATGGTAACGAGTTTTCATTTTATTTCTAGGGGATACAGGAAGCCATAGGAGGGTTTTAAGCAAGTGGATAATATTGGTGTGATTTATGGGGTTTTATTTGAGCATGATCTCTGCTCACTGTAACTTCTGCCTCCCAGGTTCAAGTGATTCTCCTGTCTCAGCCTCCTGAGTAGCTGGGATTATAGGCGCGCACCACTACACCCGGCTAATTTTTGTATTTTTAGTAGAGACAGGGTTTCACCATGTTGGTCAGGCTGGTCTCGAACTCCTGACCTAGTGATCCACCTGCCTCGGCCTCCCAAAGTGCTGGGTTTACAAGTGTGAGCCACAACGCCTGGCCGATTTATGTCTTTTAAAAAATCAGTACGGCTTCTATGTGTGTGAAGGATATACTACAGGAGATGGGTGCAAAAGTAGTGAAATCATTCAGGAGGCTGTTGCAATAATCTCAATGAGACGTCATGGTGGTTTGGACAAGGGTGAGCTCAGCAGAGCCGGGGAGAAGGAGACATAATATAGTCCAAATTTGTTTTGAAAGGCCTGGCTGCTGATGGAGATGATTTAGGAATAGTGCCCAGGTTTTTCTTTTTCTGCAAAGAAAATAATTTTTGTGGCGTCCTTTTCTTTTAACTATCATTGGCCCTTCCCCACCTCATAATGACCAAAGTGAACTTTTTTTTGTAATATGCCTATATAAAGATATTTCTAATACTAAGATTTCTTATTTGCTCCATGCTTCCTGCCTCTCTGATTTCCTGGATCTTTTCTCTGACTTTAACTGCTTTCAGCCCCTTCTTCCCTCCAGTTCCTTCTCTCTGATCAGTTTTCTGCTCTGCATGTTTCCCTGATTTCTCTGTGTGTTTCCCTGATTTGGGCCCCTTCTTGCTAACTGGAATGCAGTCTTGATGGCTGGACATCAGCAGCCATGTTAAATAATGAGGTGGAAGCCATTGCTGAGGATGATGGTGTAGAAAGACAGAAAGAGTTATGTTCATGAAGCATCCTTCACAGCTGTAGACTGCCTGCCACTGGACTGTTTCATGAAAGTAAGAATTGAACTTCTATCTTGTTTTAAGATATAGTTACACTGTTACTCCCAGACAAACCTAGCCTGAGCTATCACTATGCTAGGAATGATGAGTTTTGTTTTGAGACAGAGTCTTGCTCTGTTGCCCAGGCTGGAGAGCAGTGGCACAATCTCAGCTCACTGCAACCTCTCCCTCCCACATTCAAGCGAATCTCCTGCCTCAGCCTTCTGAGTAGCTGGGATTACAGGCATGCGCCACCACACCTGGATTTCTTTTTCTTTCTTTTTTTTTTTGTATTTTTAGTAGAGACAGGGTTTCACCATGTTGACTAGGCCGGTCTCGAACTCCTGATCTCAAGTGATCCACCTGCCTCAGCCTCTCCCAAAGTGCTGGGATTACAGGCTTGAGCCACTGCACCCAGCCGGAATGGCGAGTTTCCTGCCTGTGTTTCTTCATGTCATGAACAATTATTTGCTTCCTTGTTTGAGCAGTAACTTGGCACTTCAATTCATTTCAGATTTATCACTTTTTTAAAGGCTTTGCTCACGTATCTTACTATGTATCCTTTGAAGGGAAGTATTTCTTCTTATCACGCCCAGCTCATTCTCATGACAAGCACAGTCCCCCTCAAACCAAGGAGAAAATAAATGTTTGCAGAATGAATAAATGAATTCAGTCATCAACTGTCATCTCTTGATTGAGCTCCCTAACTAGAAGAAGGGGTTTCACATACTGCAGCTTGAATCCTATTATAACAAGCACTAGTATATTTAAAACAACTGGATATCTTAAAGAGATGTTCTAATTCCTACCAATAGTCAGCTATCAAAAAACAAACATACATTTATGGAGTGACCATGACATGCTCAGACCTAAGAATCTATATAAATCATAGGAAAACCCTGTATACAAAGGGGTTAGAGTCAGTTGTGGTATAATTTTTTTTAATTTATAGATGGAATCTTGTCGTGTTATCCAGGCTGGGGTGCAGTGGCTGATCACAGGTGCAATCATAGCTCACTGTAGCCTCGAATTCCTGGGATCAAGCAATCCTCGCACCTCAATCTCCCAAGCAGTTGAGATATATGCTTACACCCAGAGAGAAAGGAATATAAATCCTGCAGGAGGTTTAGCAATAAAATGAAATCACTGGTTGATTGGGACAGAAAAGTTCAAACCTCTCACCTCCCCCAGAGTCTCTGCCCAGGTTCTGCAGAGAAAGATGGCTCAGAAGAGATGGGGTGCATATAATTGTCCTTCCTTTCATGGATCATCATCTTAAGACTCACCTATTTAATAATCTGCCTGCAGACCTTGGACACTGTCATAGCCTTTGGAGAAACAAAATAAAGGCAGGGAAAGATGAAAGACAAGTGTTACTACTTTCAGGTATGTGAAATTCAAGAGGTTTGGGACAGAGATGTGAAGGTCAGAGTTTATTTAAATGAATATAGCCACCAAACAAGTCTGAATTGGAAACCTCTCCATCTGTCTGACATTATGAGGGGTGAGAAACTGTTGGATAAAGGAGGGAAGGCTGCAAATGCATTTATCCAGTGGTCCTGATGGTGTTCACCCGGGCAGTTAAGGAGTGGAAGAGCGTTGGTAGCAGAAGACTGCTGGAGAAAGCCTCTCACGGTCGTGCTTGGTCCAATAACACCTCCTAAGATTTTTTTTTTTTTTTGACGGAGTTTTGCTCTTGTTGCCCAGGCTGAAGTGCAATGGCGCGATCTTGGCTCACTGCAACCTCTGCCTCCTGGGTTCAAGCAATTCTCCTGCCTCAGTCTCCTGAGTAGATGGGATAACAGACATGTGCCACCACGCACAGCTAATTTTGTATTTTTAGTAGAGATGGAGTTTCTCCATGTTGGTCAGGCTGGTCTCGAACTCCCAACCTCAGGTGATCCACTCGCCTCGGCCTCCCAAAGTGCTGGGACTATAGGTGTGAACCACTGCTCCCAGCCAGACAGCATTTCTTTACAAAACCTAAGATTGGTGTTCGAGATATTTTTCAGACCCTGAGTTCTGATGGACAAGCTGGTGCCACTCAGACTCATAAACTGGCTCATCTGGTCTTGTGTCCCCCAACCCCCACCCCAGAAACTGACTCAGCACAAGAGGGACAGCTTTGACCCTGCATGGTTTCTTTTTTTTTTTTGAGACGGAGTCTCGCTCTTTGCCCAGGCCGGACTGCAGTGGCGCTATCTCGGCTCACTGCAACCTCTGCCTCCTGGGTTCACGCCATTCTCCTGCCTCAGCCTCCCGAGTAGCTGGGACTACAGGCGCCCGCCACTGCGCCCGGCTAATTTTTTGTATTTTTAGTAGAGATGGGGTTTCACCATGTTAGCCAAGATGGTCTCGATCTCCTGACCTCGTGATCCGCCCGCCTCGGCCCCCCAAAGTGCTGGGATTACAGGCGTGAGCCACCGCACCCGGCTGACCCTGTATGGTTTCTTCCCCAACCCAGCCAAACAGCATTCCACGTTCTCTAGCCCCCTGCCTGCCAAACTATCTTTAAAAAAACCCTAGCCTCCAAATTGTCAGAGAGGCTGATTTGAGTAATAATAAAACTCCAGTCTCCTGTTCATTCCACTCTACACATATTAAACCCTTCATTGCATTTCCCTTGTCTCAAAAAATAGGCTCTATCTGGGCAGCGGGCAAGAAGAACCCTGGGAGAGTTACAAGTTGAATATGCAACTGGGGGCAAAACTGGCCCCTTCTACAGTGGGAAACCTCCACTGTACAGAATTGAACCTCTACTCCACCGAATTTTTTCATTTCTACAGTCAGGAATTATTTTACTTTGCTATCAGTTATCTATGACTTACAGAGTTGTCAAATGGCTTGACATATTGAAGGGCTAGCATTCAATAACCTAGAAGAGCATGCTTTAGACAATGGATAATTTTCCATTGAAGCACAATTTTTTTCTTTCACTAGAAAGATAATTAAGATATAGTCTCTGACTTCTCATGTGGTAGCTGGGAAAACTGGCGTAAACAAAGGGCCTGCTTTTCTCTGGACAGGAAGAGAATCAATCCTGGTGCTGTTCCTCTTCTGCTTAGAAGGTCACTGTGAAAGAAACTCCTATTTAAAGAATGGCTCTTGTCCAAAGAAATCGGGAAAAAATATATAATTTGTTTATAAAGAGCACTTTAAACCTTTTTGCTTTAACAGATTTTATGAGAAATTAGTAAACCAATACATACTCATAAAATAAAATGCAAACCATAAATAAATATATGGAAAGAAAAGAAAAAAGCATCCTTGACTGTCTCCCTTCTACCAATCCTATTTTCTCACCCATTGGCAACGCTACTAGTAAAAACCAATAATGCAGACTGGGTGTGGTGGCTCACGTCTGTAATCCCAGCACTTTGGGAGACCAAGGCGGGTGGAACACTTGAGGTTAGGAGTTCTAGACTAGCCCGGCCAACATGGTGAAACCTTGTCTCTACTGAAAATACAAAAATTAGCCAGGCGTGGTGGCAGGTGCCTGTAATCTCAGCTACTTGGGAGGCTGAGGCAGGAGAATAGCTTGAACCCGGGGGGCAGAGGTTGCAGTAAGCTGAGATCCTGCCACTGCACTCCAGCCAGGATGACAGAATGAGACTCCATCTCAAAAAAAAATAATAATAATAATAATGCCCACACATCAGATGTCTTGTGGTGCTAAAGAGACAGACCTGGAGTGGGGGGCCCTTTTTCAGCAGGCCACCTGAATGAAATATTTAGATATGTAAAGTAGTGTAGGGATTAGTTTGGGGTACTAGTTTGGGGAGAGTGGAAATTTAGAACACTCTGCATTTGAAAGGCACAAGAATGCTAGGAGTTCAAGGCTGGCAAATGAAGAGGATAGGAGACATCCAGGGAGGTGGGGAAGATGCAGAAAGCTAAATCCTCAGCACAGATAGAGCCAGTGAGAAATTACCAATGCCAGGAAATGTCTGATGGATTGTTGGGATCACGATGTCTAATATTTCATCACAAGTTCTTGCCTACTTTGCTTCATGTGTCATCTCCAACTATTAGCAAAAATTATCTAGTTAAATAAGTAGATAAATATCTGCTAGACAGGACACCCTGTGTCAGTCAGCAGTACTTTGAATACCATGCCAGTCTGGGTCAGGGGAGTGGAGAGAAGAGAGTAGTTTGTAGGAGGTAGGAAGGAAGAGGTAAGAAATTCATCCAAGGGAGTGACACAAAGCAAGAAACAACCAGGACAGTGTAAGCTCCTCCCATCCCAGGTTCTGGGAAAAATCCCTGGAGATACAGGATAAAGATATTGGATTTCCAGCCTCCTACTGGATTGGAGCGCTATACATTTTTTTCTTTTTAAAAAATTTATTTTTGTATTGTATGTATTAAAGGTGTACAACATGTTTTGATGTACATATACATAGTGAAATGGGTACTACATCAAGCCAATTAATATATCCATCATCACAAATAGCGTGTGTGTGTGTGTGTGTGTGTGCGTGTGTGTGTGTGTGTGTGTGTGTGTGTTAGGAGCATCTAAAATCTACTATTTTGGAAAATCTATACATTTTAGATTAATATTAAAGGACATAATTATCTAAAAAATCTGGAGTTGCCAATGAAAGCATGGAAGGCTTCCCAGAGGAAGTGACATTTAAACTGAGTCTGGAAGGAAGAGGTTCTCACCACACATGTAGGGCTAAGTAGGAAGGAAAGAGAGAACCACGTATGCAAAACTAGGAGGCAGAAAGACCACCGAATGTTTGGGGAAACCAAGAGACGTTTGGAATTATTAAAGTCCAGCCTATGTGGAACTGGTGGGATATGATATTAAATAATATACAGACCTCTCTGGTTATGTTGATATTAATTTTTAAAGATATCCCCAATGCAGAGAAGGAAAGCACTGTGGCAGAAAACTGATGATTGCACAAGGGTTTGAAGACCCAGATTTTAATATTAATTCTATTGCTAACTTAAGCAATCAGTTTTCCTGATTTTCTGTTCCTTCATCTGTAAAGCAGAGACTATGAAATCTGACAAGGATGTGTTTATACCCTCTCAATACTGTACAAATACAACATACTGGAATCAGAGAAGATTATCTTCTGTGAGTAATGATGTAGGACAAGCCTATAAAAGAAGAATATTCCAGTTAAAGAAAAATAAAACTTTTCAAAACAAGTAAATGTGCTGTGTTTAGGTCTCAGTGCTGGAACTGAATTGAGGCAAAAGGAACAAAAAACTGATGCAGGTATTGTCGGGTGTGTAAACTAACAAGACACAATTTTAACAAATTCATTCCCATGTTATATTTCCTGCCCTTTATGGCAAAAGATGTGGAACATATAATTCCGAACCTCAAACTTAAGTCTTTCTACTTCCTTGGTCATTTCTGTTCTTGATGTTGTTATTGTTACTTCTACTTGATTCTCTCTGATTCTCTTCTCAGTATCTGTTAGGTGCAACAGAGAAAATAAAAATACAGTACCTGGTAACTGGTACCAGGGATGTTGCTCTTCCAAGCCATGCATCCTAAAGATACAAATATTTTTACTTAGAATATATGAGGGCATTAAATATTAAATGTGGGCAATAGAAATGTGAGTTTAGCAAGAACAGTCTTACAGAAGGCAAAGTGGATAGACATATGGCTCCTCTGATGAACACGCACTCTTTTAATCTTCCTTTCTTTTCGTGTGAGATGCTCCAGGTCTAAGAGCCAGGACTGGCTGGCCCTGCACACTTCTCTAAAGCCCTCGTGCTCCCTGAAGCCATATTATATCAGTTGATCCCCCCAAGACTCATTCATCTGCTTTGAAAGAACTTAAGGCCTCAGATGAGGTCCTTCAAATGGTCTTTAGATACTGAAGTCCTACTTCCTCAGTGCGGACATCAAAGTCTTCAAAAAGTGGGTATTAGCAGTAAATCAAGTGGTTCTCTGGACATGGAGGTGGGAGTTAGATTCACGGACAAGTCTGTAGGCTTAGCTGTACCTGGCACCATATCTCAAAAAAATTCTCGTGGGTAACACTTAAACAGTCAACACAGGACAAAGTCTATTAAGCATCACCATCATTAAATGCTAATTAAGCAACTGTGATGAGCTAAAGGTTAAAAGAGATACCGAAGAGCAAAAACAACAATTCCCCCAAAGGCATCTATAGTTTATATGAGGATGCAAAACACATGCATAAGAAGATAAACTAGCATGCATCTGGGGCCTCTAAGGATGCGGGTGGCAGTGCATCAGAAGTTCATATTTATTAGCCTGACAAGGCTAACAAACTACACCATTTCATGAACTACACCATTTCATTCATCAATATATCCCCAGAAACTAACATAAAGTGTGACACTTAGTGGGGGACCCTAAAATATTTGTTGAATTGGAGGATAAACGTAAAGATCTGGAGTGGTGATCAGGGAAGGCTGATCTGTCTTTATTTATTGTTATTATTATAATTATTATTATTTTGAGATGGAGTCTCACTCTATTGCCCAGGATAGAGTACAGTGGTGCAATCTCCGCTCACTGCAGCCTCTGCCTCCTGGGTTCAAGCAATTCTCCTGCCTCAGCCTCCCACATATCTGGGATTACAGGCATGTGCCACCAAGCCCAGCTAATTTTTGTATTGTTAGTAGAGACGGGGTTTTGCCATGTTGGCCAGGCTGGTCTTGAACTCCTGATTCACCTGCCTTTGGCTCCCAAAGTGCTGGGATTACAGGCGTAAGCTATTGCGCCCAGCCGGCATACAATTTTTAGAAGACAGAATGTGCGGATGAATGATTAAGAACACTGACTCTAGAACCAGAGGTTCTGAATTTGAATCCTGGCTGCTTCACTCATAAGGTAGATGATTTGGGGCAAGTTGTGTAACCACTCTGTGCCTTGGTTTCCTTATCTGTGAAATGGAAACAAGCATAGAGTGGTAGGAAAAATTGGATACTTGTAAAACACTTAGACTGGGATGTAATAAGTACCCTTTAGAGGTAATTGATGACAATGATAAGGATAGGATCACCATAAAAAGACTGAGTTTCATGTAGAATGAGCCATAGCTCAAGGAGTATTTAAAGGTTGGAAACACTGGCTTGGTGGTGGTCATGTAGTGTGGTAGATGTGTTGGGAGGCAGTGAGAAATAAAAAAAAAAAAAAAAGACGAGGCCCAGATCAGAGACACCTCCTCTCAAATGCCATTTGGACTTCATAGTGCAAGCCCCCAAGAATTTTATAAAGGAGTGTGCCTCGAGGGATGTTTTAGAAGATGCCAAAATAAATTACATTGCTTTTAATAATTGAAATATCTTAAATGCCCATCAACAGGAAAATGGCCTAAGAAGCTTTGAAAATTTTGTACTATGGAGTACTATGCAGCAGATAAAAAGAATGAAGTCAGTCTATATGAAAGAATATGGAAAGATCTTCAAGGCAAAATACTGAGTGAAAAAGGCATGTTGCCACATGATAGTTTTATTTTTAATTTTCTGAGGAACCACCATGCTGTTTTCCATAGTGACCACACCATTTCTCATTGAGCCAACTCTAGCTCCAAACCTCACTAAAAATATTGTCAAAACATCTTAATCAAACCATTTACCTAGACAAAAGTATAGCTGATAAAATTTTTACCCTGGTGCAATAGACATAGTACCATAAGGGAAAGATGAATGAACTGAATCAAGCATTAAAAAGCAAAGACATGGCCGGGCGTGGTGGCTCAGGCTTGTAATCCCAGCACTGTGGGAGGCCGAGGCGGGTGGATCACGAGGTCAGGAGATCGAGACCACGGTGAAACCCCGTCTCTACTAAAAATACAAAAAAAAATTAGCCAGGCGTGGTGGCGGGCGCCTGTACTCCCAGCTACTCGGAGAGGCTGAGGCAGGAGAATGGCGTGAACCCCGGAGGCGGAGCTAGCAGTGAGCCGAGATTGCGTCACTGCACTCCAGCCTGGGCGACAGAGTGAGACTCCGTCTCAAAAAAAAAAAAAAAAAAGCAAAGACATATCATTATACCAACAGTGTACCAGGGTTCCTATTTCTCCAAATCTTCACTAACACTTTTTGTCTTTGGTGGATGTTTTTTTGTTTGTTTGGTTGTTTTCTTTTTATTTTTTTTGGAGACAGAGTCTCATTCTGTCACCCAGGCTGGAGTGTGGTGGCATGATCTCGGCTCACTGAAACCACCCCCTCCCATGCTCAGGAGATTCTCCTGCCTCAGCCTCCCAAAGAGCTGGGATTACAGGCGCTGGCCACCATGCCTGGCTAATTTTTCTATTTTTAATAGAGACGGGGTTTCACCATGTTGGCCAGGCTGGTCTTAAACTCCTGACCTCAGGTGATGCACCCGCCTTGGCCTCCCAAAGTGCTGGGATTACAGGCATGAGCCACCATGCCCGGCCTGTCTTTTGTTTTTAAAAATTTTTTAATAATAGCTATTTTTACAGGTTTTAGGTTATATCTCATTGTGGTTTTGATTTTCATTTCCCTGATGACTAGTGGCTTGGAGCGTTTTTTCATATACGTGTTGGCCACTTTTATGTTTTCTTTGGAGAAATGTCTATTCAGGTCTTTAGATCATTTTTAATGGGATTATTAATTTTTTATTTCTTGCTATGGATCCTTATAGATTTCAGAAGTCAACCCTTTATCAGATATATGTTCTCCAGATATTTTCTCACTTTCCTGAAGTTGCTTTTTCTACTCTGTTGAAATTTTCTTTGCTGTACAGAAGTTTTTTAGATTGTTGTAGACTTATTTGTCTATTTTTGCTTTTGTTGCCTATGCTATTGCTGTCAAATCCATAAAATCATTGCCAAGACCAATGTCATGAAGCTTTTCCCCCACTTATTCTTTCAGGAGTTTCTTCCAAAAGAATTGAAATCAGGAACTTGAAGCGATGTTAGCACTCTCGGGTTTATTGCAGCACTATTCACAATAGCCAAAATGAATAGAGACAACCTAAGTGTCCATCAGCAGATGAATGGATACAGAACAATGAAATATTATTCAGCCTTCAAAGGCAAGGAAATTCTGCAATATGTAACACCATGAACTGAACCTTGAGGACATTATGCTAAGTGAAATAAGCCAGTCACAGAAAGACACATACTGCAAGATCTTATATATATGAAATATTTAAAATAGTGGCCAAGCGTGGTGGCTCACACCTCTAATCCCAGCACTTCGAGAGGCAGAGGGGGTAGGATCACCTGAGGTCAGGAGTTTAAGACCAGCCTGGCCAACATGGCAAAACCCCATCTCTACTAAAAATACAAAAATTACTCGAGCGTGGTGGCACATGCCTGTAATCCCAGCTACTCAGGAGGCTGAAGCAGGAGAATTGCTTGAACCCGGGAGGCACAGAGGTTTCAGTGAGCCGAGATCACGCCATTGCACTCCAGCCTGGGCAACAGAGTGAGACTCCTTCTCAAAATTTTAAAAATAATGATAATAATAATAATAAAATAAAATAGTAAAATCACTGAGTTAAAAAGTGGAATGGAGCTCCCGTCTCCAGCTCCCAGCCCCAGCGACACAGAAGACGGGTGATTTCTGCAATTCTGCTTGAGGTACCGGTTTCATCTCACTAGGGAGTGCCTAACAGTGGGTGCAGGACAGTCGGTGAAGCGCACTGTGCGTGAGCCGAAGCAGGGCGAGGCATTGCCTCACTCGGGAAGCGCAAGGGGTCAGGGAGTTCCCTTTCCTAGTCAAAGAAAGGGGAAACAGACGGCACCTGGAATATCGGGTCAGTCCCATCCTAATACTGCGCTTTTCCAACGGGCCTGGAAAATGGCACACTAGGAGATTGTGTCCCGCACCTGGCTCGGAGGGTTCTATGCCCACGGAGTCTCGCTGATTGCTAGCACAGCAGTCTGAGATCACGCTGCAAGGCGGCAGCGAGGCTGGGGGAGGGGCGCCCGCCATTGCCCAGGCTTGCTTAGGTAAACAAAGCAGCCAGGAAGCTCGAACTGGGTAGAGCCCACCACAGCTCAAGGAGGCCTGCCTGCCTCTGTAGGCTCCACCTCTGGGGGCAGGGCACAGACAAACAAAAACTCAGCAAGAACCTCCACAGACTTAAATGTCCCTGTCTGACTGACAGCTTTGAAGAGAGTAGCGGTTCCCCCAGCATGCAGCTGGAGATCTGAGAACGGACAGACTACCTCCTAAAGTGGGTCCCTCACCCCTGAGCAGCCTAACTGGGAGGCACCCCCCCAGTAGGGACAGACTGACACCTCATTCAACCGGGTACTCCTCTGAGACAAAACTTTCAGAGGAACTATCAGACAGCTGAATTTGTGGTCTCACGAAAATCCGCTGCTCTGCAGCCACCGCTGCTGACACCCAGCCAAACAGGGTCTGGAGTGGACCTCTAGTAAACTCCAACAGACCTGCAGCTGAGGGTCCTGTCTGGTAGAAGGAAAACTAACAAACAGAAAGGACATCCACACCAAAAACCCATCTGTACATCACCATCATCAAAGACAAAAAGTAGATAAAACCACAAAGATGGGGAAAAAACAGAGCACAAAAACTGGAAACTCTAAAAAACAGAGCACCTCTCGTCCTCCAAAAGAACGCAGTTCCTCACCAGCAACGGAACAAAGCTGGATGGAGGATGACTTTGATGAGTTGAGAGAAGAAGGCTTCAGACGATCAAACTACTCTGAGCTACGAGAGGAAATTCAAAACAATAGCAAAGAAGTTAAAAACTTTGAAAAAAAATTAGAAGAATGGATAACTAGAATAACCAATGGAGAGAAGGGCTTCAAGGAGCTGATGGAGCTGAAAGCCAAGTTTCGAGAACTACGCGAAGATTGCAGAAGCCTCAGTAGCAGATGCGATCAACTGGAAGAAAGGGTATCGCTGATGGAAGATGAAATGAATGAAATGAAGAGAGAAGGGAAGTTTAGAGAAAAAAGAATAAAAAGAAATGAACAAAGCCTCCAAGAAATTTGGGACTATGTGAAAAGACCAAACCTACGTCTGATTGGTGTACCTGAAAATGATGGGGAGAATGGAACCAAGTTGGAAAACACTCTGCAAGATATTATCCAGGAGAACTTCCCCAATCTAGCAAGGCAGGCCAGCATTCAGATTCAGGAAATACAGAGAACGCCACAAAGATACTCCTCGAGAAGGGCAACTCCAAGACACATAATTGTCAGATTCACCAAAGTTGAAATGAAGGAAAAAATGTTAAGGGCAGCCAGAGAGAAAGGTCGGGTTACCCACAAAGGGAAGCCCATCAGACTAACAGCTGATCTCTCAGCAGAAACTCTACAAGCCAGAAGAGAGTGGGGGCCGATATTCACCATTCTTAAAGAAAAGAATTTTCAACCCAGAATCTCCTATCCCGCCAAACTAAGCTTCATAAGTGAAGGAGAAATAAAATACTTTACAGACAAGCAAACGCTGAGTGATTTTGTTACCACCAGGCCTGCCCTAAAAGAGCTCCTGAAGGAAGCACTAAACATGGAAAGGAACAACCAGTACCAGCCACTGCAAAAACATGCCAAATTGTAAAGACCATCGAGGCTAGGAAGAAACTATAGCAACTAATGAGCAAAATAACCAACTAACATCATAATGACAGGATCAGATTCACACATAACAATATTAACATTAAATGTAAATGGGCTAAATGCTCCAATCAAAAGACACAGACTGGCAAACTGGATAAGGAGTCAGGACCCATCAGTGTGCTGTATTCAGGAAACCCATCTCACGTGCAGAGACACACATAGACTCAAAATAAAGGGATGGAGGAAGATCTATCAAGCAACTGGAAATCAAAAAAAGGCAGGGGTTGCAATCCTAGTCTCTGATAAAATAGACTTTAAACCAACAAAGATCAAAAGAGACAAAGAAGGCCATTACATAATGGTAAAGGGATCAATTCAACAAGAAGAGCTAACTATCCTAAATATATATGCACCCAACACAGGAGCACCCAGATTCATAAAGCAAGTCCTCAGTGACCTACAAAGGGACTTAAACTCCCACACAATAATAATGGGAGATTTTAACACCCCACTGTCAGCATTAGACAGATCAACGAGACAGAAAGTTAACAAGGATATCCAGGAATTGAACTCAGCTCTACATAAAGTGGACCTAATAGACATCTACAGAACTCTCCACCCCAAGTCAACAGAATATACATTTTTTTCAGCACCACACCACACCTATTCCAAAATTGACCACATAGTTGGAAGTAAAGCTCTCCTCAGCAAATGTAAAAGAACAGAAATTATAACAAACTGTCTCTCAGACCACAGTGCAATCAAACTAGAACTCAGGATTAAGAAACTCACTCAAAACCGCTCAACTACATGGAAACTGAACAACCTGCTCCTGAATGACTATTGGGTACATAATGAAATGAAGGCAGAAATAAAGATGTTCTTTGAAACCAACAAGAACAAAGACACAACATACCAGAATCTCTGGGACACGTTCAAAGCAGTGTGTAGAGGGAAATTTATAGCACTAAATGCCCACAAGAGAAAGCAGGAAAGATCCAAAATTGACACCCTAACATCACAATTAAAAGAACTAGAAAAGCAAGAGCAAACACATTCAAAAGCTAGCAGAAGGCTAGAAATAACTAAAATCAGAGCAGAACTGAAGGAAATAGAGACACAAAAAACCCTTCAAAAAATTAATGAATCCAGGAGCTGGTTTTTTGAAAAGATCAACAAAATTGATGGACCGCTAGCAAGACTAATAAAGAAGAAAAGAGAGAAGAATCAAATAGATGCAATAAAAAACGCAAAAGGGGATATCACCACCGATCCCACAGAAATACAATCTACCATCAGAGAATACTACAAACACCTCTATGCAAATAAACTAGAAAATCTAGAAGAAATGGATAAATTCCTCGACAAATACACCCTCCCAAGACTAAACCAGGAAGAAGTTGAATCTCTGAATAGACCAATAACAGGTTCTGAAATTGTGGCAATAATCAATAGCTTACCAACCAAAAAGAGTCCAGGACCTGATGGATTCACAGCTGAATTCTACCAGAGGTACAAGGAGGAACTGGTACCATTCCTTCTGAAACTATTCCAATTGATAGAAAAAGAGGGAATCCTCCCTAACACATTTTACGAAGCCAGCATCGTCCTGATACCAAAACCTGGCAGAGACTTAACCAAAAAAGAGAATTTCAGACCAATATCCTTGATGAACATTGATGCAAAAATCCTCAATAAAATACTGGCAAACCGAATCCAGCAGCACATCAAAAAGCTTATCCACCATGATCAAGTGGGCTTCATCCCTGGGATGCAAGGCTGGTTCAACATACGCAAATCAATAAATGTAATCCAGCATATAAACAGAACCAAAGACAAAAACCACATGATTATCTCAATAGATGCAGAAAAGGCCTTTGACAAAATTCAACAACCCTTCATGCTAAAAACTCTTAATAAATTAGGTATTGATGGGACGTATCTCAAAATAATAAGAGCTATCTACGACAAACCCACAGCCAATATCATACTGAATGGGCAAAAACTGGAAGCATTCCCTCTGAAAACTGGCACAAGACAGGGATGCCCTCTCTCACCGCTCCTATTCAACATAGTGCTGGAAGTTCTGGCCAGAGCAATCAGGCAGGAGAAGGAAATAAAGGGTATTCAATTAGGAAAAGAGGAAGTCAAATTGTCCCAGTTTGCAGATGACATGATTGTATATCTAGAAAACCCCATTGTCTCAGCCCAAAATCTCCTTAAGCTGATTAGCAACTTCAGCAAAGTCTCAGGATACAAAATTAATGTACAAAAATCACAAGTATTCTTGTACACCAATAACAGACAAACAGAGAGCCAAATCATGAGTGAACTCCCATTCACAATTGCTTCAAAGAGAATAAAATACCTAGGAATCCAACTTACAAGGGATGTGAAAGACCTCTTCAAGGAGAACTACAAACCACTGCTCAATGAAATAAAAGAGGATACAAACAAATGGAAGAACATTCCATGCTCATGGGTTGGAAGAATCAATATCGTGAAAATGGCCATATTGCCCAAGGTAATTTATAGATTCAATGCCATCCCCATCAAGCTACCAATGACTTTCTTCACAGAATTGGAAAAAACTACTTTAAAGTTCATATGGAACCAAAAAAGAGCCCGCATCGCCAAGTCAATCCTAAGCCAAAGGAACAAAGCTGGAGGCATCACGCTACCTGACTTTAAACTCTACTACAAGGCTACAGTAACCAAAACAGCATGGTACTGGTACCACAACAGAGACATAGATCAATGGAACAGAACAGAGCCCTCAGAAATGATGCCGCATAGCTACAACTATCTGATCTTTGACAAACCTGACAAAAACAAGAAATGGGGAAAGGATTCCCTATTTAATAAATGGTGCTGGGAAAACTGGCTAGCCATATGTAGAAAGCTGAAACTGGATCCCTTCCTTACACCTTTTACAAAAATTAATTCAAGATGGATTAAAGACTTATATGTTAGACCTAAAACCATTAAAATCCTACAAGAAAACCTAGGCAATACCATTCAGGACATAGGCGTGGGCAAGGACTTCATGTCTCAAACACCAAAAGCAATGGCAACAAAAGCCAAAATTGACAAATGGGATCTCATTAAACTAAAGAGCTTCTGCACAGCAAAAGAAACTATCATCAGAGTGAACAGGCAACCTACAGAATGGGAGAAAATTTTTGCAACCTACTCATCTGACAAAGGGCTAATATCCAGAATCTACAATGAACTCAAACAAATTTACAAGAAAAAAACAAACAACCCCATCAAAAAGTGGGCAGAGGACATGAACAGACACTTCTCAAAAGAAGACATTTATGCAGCCAAAAAACACATGAAGAAATGCTCATCATCACTGGCCATCAGAGAAATGCAAATCAAAACCACAGTGAGATACCATCTCACACCAGTTAGAATGGCCATCATTAAAAAATCAGGAAACAACAGGTGCTGGAGAGGATGTGGAGAAATAGGAACACTTTTACACTGTTGGTGGGACTGTAAACTAGTTCAACCATTGTGGAAGTCAGTGTGGCGATTCCTCAGGGATCTAGAACTAGAAATACCATTTGACCCAGCCATCCCATTACTGGGTATATACCCAAAGGACTATAAATCATGCTGCTATAAAGACACATGCACACGTATGTTTATTGCGGCACTATTCACAATAGCAAAGACTTGGAACCAACCCAAATGTCCAACAACGATAGACTGGATTAAGAAAATGTGGCACATATACACCATGGAATACTATGCAGCCATCAAAAATGATGAGTTCGTGTCCTTTGTAGGGACATGGATGAAACTGGAAAACATCATTCTCAGTAAACTATCGCAAGGACAAAAAACCAAACACCGCATGTTCTCACTCATAGGTGGGAATTGAACAATGAGAACTCATGGACACAGGAAGGGGAACATCACACTCTGGGGACTGTTGTGGGGTGGGGGGAGGGGGGAGGGACAGCATTAGGAGATACACCTAATGCTAAATGACGAGTTAATGGGTGCAGGAAATCAACATGGCACATGGATACATATGTAACAAACCTGCACATTGTGCACATGTACCCTAAAACCCTAAAGTATAATAAAAAAAAAAAAAAAAAAAAAGTGGAATGGTGGCTGCCAGGGTCTGAGGGAAAGGGAAATGGAGAATTGTTAATAAGCAATTGTAAAGTTTCAGTTAAGCGGAATGAATACGTTCTAGAGATCTGCTGTACGACACTGTACACAACCAACAATCCTGTGTGCTTTGACATTTTTTAAGAGATCTCATGTTGAGTGTTCTTATCACAGTAAAATATTTTTTTAAAAGCATGTTGCTAAATAAATAAATCATGATACTATTTACACGTACACACATGCAGGCACACACATTTCAACACATTTTCTATTCTACATATTTTCTATTGGCATGTGTTTTTACAAATACAAAGAATCGGCCGGGCATGGTGGCTCATGCCTGTAATCTCAGCACTTTGGGAGGCCGAGGCAGGTGGGTCACCTGAGGTCAGGAGTTCGAGACCAGCCTGGCTAACAGGGAGAAACCCCATCTCTTACTAAAAATACAAAAATTAGTCAGGCGTGGTGGCACATGCCTGTAATCCCAGCTCCTCTGGAGGCTGAGGCAGGAGAATTGATTGAACCCGAGAAGCGGAGGTTGCAGTGAGCCAAGATTGCGCCTTTGCACTCCAGCCTGGGTGACAAGAGTTAGACTCTGCTAAAAAAAAAAAAAAAAAAATTAGAATCATGTCTGGAAGTTCACATACACAACTGCTGCCTTTGGAGAAGTGGAGAAAGAAATAGTACTGTAAGGATAAGAAGGCTATAAAAGGGATTTTTAACCACATCCATAAGGTTTTTACTTTTAATAACGAGAGTATGCATTATTTATGTAAACCAAAAGTAATCTTTTTAAAAGAAATTTGTTTGCATGGAGGAGAAACTCGAAGGTGGAAGCTTAATTGGAAAATACTATAATCCTCTAGGTTTGAGGCGATGGGTAGCAATGTTAGAGACGGAAATGACAAAGAAAATTACAGTGTATGAGTCAACAGAAGGTGGCGTAGCAGAAAAAAGACAGAGGCCACAGATTGAGATCCAAGGGAGAGAGTCAGTTCAGCTTTATAAACCAAAGTCCTGAGAACCGCTATTATGTAAACCTCTATTGCTTGCATGTGGTTGCTTTCTCTCACGTAATAATGACAAATTAGATCAATTAATTTTGTCAATTAATTAGTTACTTGGTCCACGGCTGTGTTAACAGCTTTATGAAACAACCACAAAGAAACCCCCAGACAGTTGATTTGATATTGAGTAGCTACAAGCTTGGTCTTGTTTAATAAGAAATAGACCAAAAGAGGCTAGAAGGTATTTATCAGTGCACTGAGTCTGATACACTAAATGGTTCACTACTGATCCAGGGTAGTTATTTTCATGCCATCAAAAGAGAATAGTTCAAACCTTGGGTGACTTGGATTTAAGCATTTCTGGTCAGTACAGAGCCAAAATGCATATTTCACTTACATCCAAGCAAAATGACATTTATAATATCCTGACCTTTTCAAGGCTCACAGATAGTCCCTTTTCTTTCTGACAGCAGATCCATTTAAAAATACAGTTATTGAATCAAGTTTCATATTAATTCCATTGGCAGGCTTCTATTGGTAATACTAAATGTAATTCACTTCAAATAATGTAAGATGCAAGATGATTAACCTATTGAAGCAGAGTTCTTAATGTAGGGCAAATGAGGGCTGTAGCCCATACATGGACCTCACAGATCTAAGCACATTCTGAAATATGATGGGGCAAAATTCTCTGGAGTTTTGTTTCTTAATTTATCAGGGAGCACAAGTCCATGGTTTAAATGAGCTTTTTTAAAAAAAATTTTTTTTTAGGAATTGCTACAGTTTTTTTTTCTACAAAATAGGTCATTGTAGCTAATTGAATCGTTCTAAGTGGACTAGGAATTGCTGATTCTGACATACAAAATTATAAAATTGAAGTTATTCATAGTAAGTCAATCCTTTAAGGAGTCTATGACATGTGAACTAATCACTTTTTAAAAAGTTACAGTCTGTGATAAGTCAAACGTTTCTCAGAAACGATGTCTAAGAAGAAAAGTTTTAAGGAGAAAAAGGTTTCGTCTGGCTGATAAAAATTCTGGGAGACTTTTAGAAGCAGAAAGCACTGAAATGTCCTTTATAGAACAGGTAGGAATTTACAGACAAATTATGAAAAGTCAAGTTCTCAGTTAAAAAAAAAAAAAAAGGTGGGGAGAGGTTTAACCAGAGTCGTGGAGACAGGCAAAGAAAAGTCGTCCTCAACAGCTGAAACTTCCAGGGCAAAAGTAAGAGTAAAGACAAGAAATAAAGTCCTATTTAAGAAGGCTAAGCCTTATTCAATAGGAGATGTGAGAATTGAGGAGTTATTTAATGTTTCGGATCAAAGGGATGACACGAAGAGTAGATCTATCTGATGTGGAAGTAGAAAGATGGGAAGAGACAGGGCCATTTTTCTGTACAATATCCAGGGTGGAGAAGATGAGCCATTAAGAACAGCTGGGGCATGTGCAAGACCAGCTAGGGTTTGGAAGCAGCTTGTTGCCAAAATCAAAATTTCTGCTTCTATTGATTGCCTTTTTCAAATGCTTAGTTGACATGTGCATACATAGACACAAACCCTTAGCACCTGCTGGACTAAGTCCTGGGAGTACGCATTTGCAATATTCCTCCCCCTAATAACTGACCTTTATCCTGGTTTGTCCTGGTACACTAAGTCCAAAAAGATACAGTTGCAGCAAACACCAGAGGACAGGAGTGAGTTCCCTCCAGAATTTTCTGTTCCTTGGCTATAATCTTTTTTTTGAGACAGGGTTTCACTCCTGGGCAACAGCCCAGGGTGGAGTGCAGTGGTATGATTACAGCTCACAGCAACCTCGACCTCCCAGGCTCAGCCTCCCAAGTACCTGGGACCTCAGGTGCATGCCACCACATCTGGCTAATTTTTCTATGTTTTGTAGAGAAGGGATTTTACTATGTTGGCCAGGCTGGTCTTGAACCCTTGGGCTGAAGCCATCTGCCCACCTTAGCCTCCCAAAGTGCTAGGATTACAGGCATGTGCCACCATGCCTGGCCTCTTGGCTATAATCTTAACATCCTGCCTTTCTTATCACCATAAGACATCCATGAACGTGGCAATCTCCACCTTATCCCTGCTTGGAGAAGAGTTGCCCTGTCTGTCTTCACCATCCACTTGCTTCTAGCTATCATTTGAAAAATTAATTATATAACATACTCAGGTTGATTAGTAAATAAGTGGCCACAGGGCCAGAGGACATATAGAATAAAAAAACTTACAGTATCTCTAGAAACTATGGCACTGAAGCATAGGAAGAAAATCTGAGGTCTCTATGGCACTGAAACATAGGAAGAAAATCTGAGGTCCCTACGTCACACCACCTACAGAACACAAGCTACTGAGATCATCATCTTGCATGTAATCATTGGGACAATTCAACAGAAAGAAAAGGAACTGTAGGATGGGAATCTGATCGTGTGCAGAGATTTCCACAAAATGCAGTGGGTGTGCATGGTGTTCTGTAAGAATAAGTGTTCTTTGATAGGAAATACTAAATCTCCTCCTAAGTCACAGGTGATTATAAACGTGACTTTTTGCTTTTGGCAAACACACAAAAAATGGAAAATGCCCACCCACAAGACTGGAAAAGAAAAAGGCTAAATGTTAAGATCTCAACCTAATTTTGTCAATTAGCGGCTGAACAGGAGTTAGATGAGGCCAGTATCTTTGAACAGAAGCCTCATGTTTGACCCAATTTGATGAGCAGCAATTGATCATGTGAGGCCCAGAGATTCCCTGAGACCCTCATATAATACTATTTCCTCCTGGAAAGAGCATTACTTTTGAACAGAGTGTTCCAGAGTTTATGTGCTATTTCTAAGATTATCTGGCTCCTCTGTAATAAGGAAGAATTTTTCATTGTCTGAAGGTTCTTTGCTTAATGTTTCATTTTTCTGGGTAATTGTTGCAGGTACAAAAGTCCCTCATTATTTAAGAATCTTAGTCAGTAAAATGGGTAAGTATGTAGGTGTGAAAGGAAAATAAATCTTGGGTTCCCAAAATCACTAAGCTCAAGGGAAAAGTCAAGCTGGCAACTGGGTCACTTGCCTCCCCTTTTGCTTCCTCAACAAGACGGCTACAAGATGAAAGCTACATGCCTCCCCATATTTTGCCCACAAGGAAACACCTAGTGAGCTCCCAGATCTTTACCCTGAGTTGTTTCTGTTAAAATTTAACCATGGCAATGTAAATTGATAGCTTATCTTTAGAGGGACAGTCACCCCCTGCCCACCAGACACAAATGCATATCTGATTGTTTCCTTGCCCCATTTCGTCTATGTTATCTTGTGTAAAAAATGTAGATTGTGTATTTTTCCTCCACCCCATTTTTGTCTATGTCATCTTACTTTTTAAAAAATGCACATTCACAGAGCCAGACAAAGGCGTAAGTAACTATTTTTCCCCACTCTCTTCTTACATGGAAATTGTGTACTTCTCAATATCCTGCCCTTTCCGCCTTTAAATTTGGAGCCCTCAAAATCGTCTTCAGAGAAAGGCATAGACCTGTCTCCTGGGCGCATGTCCTTAACTTTGGCAACTCCTAAAATGATTGAGATTGTTTTGTCATTTTTCTCAGTTGACATAGGTAAGTAGGTAGATAAATAGATAGATGGAGAGAGAGAGGAAAAATAAATCTTGGGATCCCCAAATCACTAAGCCACAGGGAAAAATCAAGCTGGCAACTGCTTAGCGTGAAACTGCCTCCCATTTTATTCCTAAATAAGATAGCTACAAAGATATGAAGCTACCTACCTCCCTCACAATTTGCCCACAGGAAATTCCTTGTGGACAAACAACAGACAGAACTCAAAGTCGTCCCCCTGAGACTCACCTGAGACAAATGCCTATCCAATTGCTTCCTCTGCCCTACTGTTTATGTAAAAATGCAGATTCACTGAGCCACACTAAACTGTGTATTTGGTGGAAGGCTGATCAAGGACTCAAAAGAATGCAACCTTTTGTCTCTTATCTACTTCTAACTTGGAAGCCCCCACTTGGAGTTGTACAATATGTGTATTATACACCTTACACATATTGACTGATGTCTCATGTCTCCCTAAAATGTATAAAAGCGAGCCGTATACCAACCACCTTGGGCACATGTCATCAGAACCTCCTGAAGCTGTGTCACAGGCATGTCCTTAAATTGGCAAAATAAACTTCCTAAATTGACTGAGACTTGCCTCAGCTATTTGGGGTTCATAATAGATATGTTACTAGAAAGGGATCCCTATCCAGACCCCAAGAGAAGGTTCTTGGATCTCACACGAGAAAGAAAGAATTCAGGGTGAGTCTGTAAAGTGAAAGCAAGTTGATTAGGAAAGTAAAGGAATAAAGAATGGCTACTCCATAGACAGAGCAGCACTGAGGGTTCCTGGTTGCCCATTTTTATGGTAATTTCTTGATGATATGCTAAACCGGAAATGGATTATTCATGCCTCTCCTTTGAAAACCATATAGGGTAACCTCCTGACGTTGCCGTGGCGTTTGTAAACTGTCATGGCGCTGGTAGGAATGTAGCAGTGAGGATGACCGAGGTCACTCTCGTTGCCATCTTGGTTTCGTGGGTTTTAGCCGGCTTCTTTACTGCAACCAGTTTTTTCAGCAAGGTCTTTGTGACCTGTATCTTGCGCCGACCTCCTGTCTCATCCTGTGACTCAGAATGCCTTAACTTCCTGGGAATGCAGCCCAGCAGATCTCAGCCTTATTCTACCCAGACCCTACTCAAGATAGATAGATAGATAGATAGATAGATAGATAGATAGATAGATAGATAGATGATAGATAGATGATAGATAGATAGATAGATAGACAGACAGACAGACAGATAGACGTATAGATAGATATCTACCACTAATCTCAAAAATAAGGTTAAAGAACACTTGTGAGGGGCTAAATAATAACCTCCTCCAAAGGTGTCCATATCGTAATTCCCAGAACCTGTGAATATGTTACTTCACTTGGCAAAAGGTACTTTTAAGATGGGATTAAATTACAGAGATTAGCCTGGATTATATATTTTGGCCCACTGTAAGCAAAAAGGGTCCTTATAAAAGGGAGGTAGAGACCAGAGTCAGAAGAGATGTGGCAACAGGAGCAGAGATTGGAGTGATGCACTTTGCAGACGGAGGAAGGGGCTCCAAGCCAAGGAGCGCAGGCAGCCTCCTAGAAGCTGGGAAAAACAAGGAAATCCACCCTCCTCTAGAGCCTCCAGAAGGAATGTAGCCCTGCCATCTCAGTTTAAGGGCTCCTGACCTCCAGAACTGTAAGGTAATACATAGTGTTGTTTTGAGTCATTAGCTTGTGGTCATCCTTTGCAGCAGCAATAGGAAACTAACCTAGCCCTACAATCGGAGTCACTAAGGCCTCTTATTTCTGCCCGAAAGAAACAATAAAAAGGTATAAATGCCCCCCAACAACCACCACCACCACTTTCCTACGGCAGGCCTGTGGCAGGCCAGGTTTCCCGAACGGCTGAACAGGCAGCCTTAGTGGCCTGTTCAGCACTGACTGAGTGATTAACTTAAATATTAAAAGCTGGGAGAATCAGTGCCCTTATACAAAGGCTGTAATGTGACAAAAGCCCACCCAGAGTTGTGCCCAGGGCCTTTCCTGAGCCTTGAAGCATGACAAGATAACGAAGGAATTCTTAACAGGACCCATTTAGGATTGAACAAGTTTTATTGGGGATGTGAAGAAACTCCCCAGGCCTCCACAAACAAGTTTACTGAGGGTCTGAAGGGACTCCCCAAACCTCCATGATTTAGCAGCAGACAAGATAAGTGTAATCACCCAGCACCTGGACCCATTTAGATTAAGTAAATTTACTGAGGCTCCAGAGGGTCTTCAGGACTCAGACCTTAGTTAGACTAGAAGAAGGTAATCACTTAGGTCTTTAGGTGAATGCACACTTACACGTGGACACACAGCTTAGTAGGTATATAAGCTCTGGAAAACTTTGTAATTTTGAGTTGGTCTGGCAGTATTTTCCAGGCCTATCCTCTGTAACTGGTTACAGAAATAGAAACTCCCCCCTTTCCCTGTTCATCTGCATCTCATTATTGGGCCATGAGAATAAGCAGCCCGACCTTCTCTGTTTGGTGTGGGAACAGGTCCCCAGAGGCACCTGAAGGATCTGACCAACAATGAAGACCTCATTCTACTGTCTAGAGAAATAAATTATCAGAAATTATTAGAAAGGCATTATTAGGTGTTTATTTCTAATATCTATTTATCCATTAGAAATTATTTATTAGAAATTAGAAATAATTATTAATTTATTAGAAATTCAAAAAAATTATTAGAAATTAGAAATCGTTATGTATTAGAAATTACAAATAAATAATTTCTAATAGATATTGGAAATAAATGTCTAATAATGCCTTTCATACAACTGTGAAATAAATGTCTGATAAAATCCTTCCACTAGCTCCAATCTCTTCATGGTTTCTATTTTCAATTCATTTTTTTTTTTTTTGACATGGAGTCTTGTCTGTTGCCCAGGCTGGAGGGCAGTGGTGTACTTTTGGCTCACTACAAACTCTGCCTCCTGGGTTCAAGTGATTCTCTTGCCTCAGCCTCCCAAGTAGCTGGGACTACAGGCACCCACAACCACGCCCAGCTAATTTTTTATACGTTTAGTGGAGACAGGGTTTCGCCATGTTGGCCAGGCTGGTCTCCAACTCCTGACCTCAGGTGATCCGCCTGCCTCGGCCTCCCAACGTGCTAGAATTACAGGTGTGAGCCACTGCACCTGGCCTTATCCATTATTATTAAAAGAATAAAAACGTGGCCTGGCCCAGAGTGTGAGCAGCCCAAGAAGGCAAATCCTCCAACACTAGTCAGGCAAAGAAGGAAAAATCTGCACAAGACAAGTCAGGCCTGAGGTTTCATGGAAGGGTGATGTCATGGAGGAAAGCATTATGGGGTGAGGTGGCACATTGGCTTAGCCTGGGTCTCCTGAGAGCAGTGTCCGTGACAAGGGCCTGCATGCAGTAGTTCGTTAAAGAAGTGACTGTGGCAAGTTAGAGTGAGAGGGTCCAGGGAAGCAGAACAAGGGAAAAGAGAAAGCAATCCATACATGTACAATGAGGGGTCACTGCCCAGGGTGACAGACGCTCAGTTTGCAAATGTTAATGAATTGCATTTGTGAAAATGCAAATGTGAGTAAATGCATCTCAGAACTCTCTGCCTGAGGCATTTACCTGCTCAGCCCCATTGTCCGTGAGTAGTACATGGAACACACACACACACACACACACACACACACACACACACCTACATTCCCAGATGAATGTCAGTCAGTTCCAGCAGTCCACCCCCATTACCACCATGGTGTCAGAGAAGCCCTGAGCTGGGAAGCTGGAGATATACCCGAGGGTCCAGGGTGGAGGATGCCCAGTTGAATATGGTTGGCCTTGCCCTGAATTGGTCCCTGAAAGAACATCTGGAATAAGAAGTGGAGTTTGGAGGATGTACAGTGGTCTTCAAGAGGGATCCAATACAATGATAAAACCCAAACAATGTAAAGGAAAGAAGGATCTATTTAGAAGCCTAAAGAAAAAAAAAAGCAAATCAGCCCATATAGTGTGGTCCGTACCATGTGTTATCAATGGGGCATGGAGCTCCTGGTCTATAATTACCGTATCTCCAATGCCTGGCATGATACTAGAAGCCACCATAGCAGGTCCTCAGAAAAAGTAGGTAAGATTGAATTAAGTTATTGATAGAGTTTGGCTATGTCCCCACCCAAATCTCATCTTGAATTGTAGCTCCCATAATTCCCACATGTTGTGGGAGGGACCTGGTGGGAGATAATCGAATCCCTGGGGGCTGTTACCCTGTTGCTGTTCTGTGGTAGTGAATAAGTCTCACGAGGTCAGGAAATCGAGACCATCCTGGCTAACACGGTGAAACCCCGTCTCTACTAAACATACAAAAAATTAGCTGGGGGTGGGGGGGTGGCCGGCGCCTGTAGTCCCAGCTACTCAGGAGGCTGAGGCAGGAGAATGGCGTGAACCTGGGAGGCAGAGGTTGCAGTGAGCCAAGGTCGCACCACTGCACTCCAGCCTGGGGGACAGAGCAAGACTCCATCTAAAAAAATAAAAATAAATAATAAAAAATAAAAAAAAAGAAGCACTGCAGAGAAGGGAAGTGAAAAACGACCCTGAGCTTCTAAGCTTGAATTACCAGAAAATGGAGAAGGGAACACTTGTGCTGCACTGGAAAACTGCGTGCTTTCAAGATCACTTCTTCCTGGTTATTTGATTTTATAGAGGTTATTTTTCAACTGTGTCAGTTGTAAATAACCGATGTCAATGGAAGTAATTCTGATCCACAGATATGCAAATGAATTACATCCATAAAGGAAGAACTTCTCCCTCTCGCCATGAAAAAAACAGTTGTGTATCTATTGGTATGTTCATTTCAACCTTCCTTTCCTTCTTATAAATCTGTGTTTCTTTAGCTTTTCCTTTGAACTGTTTATTGCTTGGTTTCCTCATTTAATTCATGGGTTAAATAAAATCTTTAACATGCATATTAGTTTGCTGAGGCTGCTGTAACAAATTACTAAAAGGTGGGTGGCCTAAGACAATAGAAATGTATAAATGTTGCAGTTCTGGAAGATAAAATCCAGGTATCTGCAGGTCTGAAACCCAGGTATCTGCAGAACCATGCTCTCTAAAGGCTCTACAGAGCCTCCTGCCTTGCCTCTTCCTCGCTTCTGGAGGTTTCCAGCAATTTTTGGCTTGTAGACACACCTCTCTCATTTCTGCCTCCATCTTCACATGGCATTCTATGTGTCTGTCTCCAAAAGGATATCGGATTCAAGGCCCACTATAATCTGGTAAGACCTCGTCTTGTAATTTGATTACATCTGCAGCAACCCTATCCCTAAATAAGGTCACATTCACAGGTTTCAGGTGGACACAATTTTGGGGGGACCACTCTTCAAGCCAGTATACACATATTTACTTTATATCAGAATGGGAGTCATGATTTGACTTCTTTGGAAAATTTTCCTATAACGGCGGTGATGCCATTAAAAGCAAAATCAGCAGGAGATGATGGGTTAGTATGGGAGAAGCAAAAGAGAAAGTATTTAGAGTTGAACATGTTTAATTGGCCTAAACTCAAGTGGGGCTGGAGGTCAGAGAAGGAGGAACTAGATGGAGAAGAGCAGGGATCTCAGTTCTATCCAGTGTGCTCATTTTACCGGTGGGAAAACTGAGGCCCAGAGAGGAGTAACTCTCCCAAAGGCATAGAGAGGGTGATTGCAAAAAGTAGACTGCAACCCTGACTTTTGACTTCCAGCCAGGATATACACACTGGTTAGAAAGGTTTTTGATAGTTTCAGCTTTTTTTTTTTTTTTGAGACAGAGTTTTGCTCTTGTTGCCCAGGCTGGAGTGCAATGGCGCAATCTTGGCTCACCGCAACCTCTACCTTCCTGGTTCAAGCGATTCTCCTGCCTGAGCCTCCCAAGTAGCTGGGATTACCACCCTGCACCACCATGCCTGGCTAATTTTGTATTTTTAGTAGAGATGGGGCTTCTCCATTTCGGTTAGGCTGGTCTCAAACTCCTGACCTCAGGTGATCTGCCTACCTCAGCCTCCCAAAGTGTTGAGATTACAGGCATGAGCCACCACGCCCAGCCTAGTTTCAGCATTCAGATGGAGACCTTTCACATTTTCCCTGGAAAGCTTCTCACATATAACACCCTTCACATTTCCATGTGTGCACATGCGTAAATATACATATAAGAAAAAGTTCTACCCACATAGAGTCACAAAACGTCATTGTAAAAGCTCTCATTAGAAAGCTGATCCTTGGCTGGGCATGGTGGCTCACGCCTGTAATCCCAGCACTTTGGGAGGCCGAGGCGGACAAATCACGAGGTCAGGAGATTGAGACCAGCCTGGCCAACACAGTGAAACCCGGTCTCCACTAAAAATACAAAAATTAGCTGGGTGTGGCGGTGTATGCCTGTAATCCCAGCTACTCGGGAGGCTAGGGCAGGAGAATCCCTTGAACCTGGGAGGTGAGGATGCAGTGAGCCGAGATCACGCCACTGAACTCCAGCCTGGAGACGGAGCTAGACTCCATTTCAAAAAAAAAAAAAAGCTGATTCTTTTTTTAAAATTTGAGACGGAATCTCCTTCTGTCGCCCAGGCTGGAGTGCAATGGTGCAGTCTCCGCTCACTACAACCTCCGCCTCCCAGGTTCAAACTGTTTTCCCACCTCAGCCTCCCGAGTAGCTGGGACTACAGGTGCCTGCTACCACGCTCGGCTAGAAAGCTGATTCTGAATCAAAATTCAACCATACATAATTAGCTTACATACCTCCCTGATTACACCATTGTGAAATTTTTGGGGCTCAAGGAAATATCTAAACCGTAGACAACTCTATAGCTATTAGTACAATAAAATAGATTTTGAGACAAGGATTTTAGTACTTGATAATGTTACAGGTACAGAAGATCTCTAAATTCTTAGAATTTACAGAAGAAATTGTGAAAATGGAAAGTATTACAGTCTCAACTTGCACTTTTTTTCTTAATTATTGTACTGACACGACAGGCCTGGAAATACCATAATCAAGCATCATTTTCTTGTCTAACCTCACAGTAATATTCCAGCTCCCAAGAGTTTATGTAATAACCAAGTCATAAAATGTAGCATAATTTCAACTTTCTTTTACTCCATACCCCTGTATGCATTAGTCACATAGTGATATTTCTTTACCAGAAAGAGACTTGAGAAAATGTTGTTATTTGTTTCATAAACTTTTCTCAGAACTTCGGTGCTTCAGAGAGATACGTCTCCTATTCTGCATGTACAATCAAATTTCTATCAGGTTGATGTTTTTGCTCAAATGTTGCTAAACAGTTTGGGAGTACATATAAAAATAATATCCATGGAATGTTTTATATTTCCACTCTTACTATGATGTTATCTCATTTGATTGTCACAACCACTCACTGAGCTATTCTTGTCCCCATTTTAGAGGTGAGAAAACTAAAGTTCAGAGAAAGTTAATTGACTTGCCCAATTAATGCCAAGTTGTCAAAGCAGCTGAACTGGTACCTCAATAGCAAGCCTCCTCCTCTTTCCCATGCCCCAGGTCACTGTCCACCACCTTAAATGAGGCCAAAAATGTGTTCTGCAATGAGCATGTACTCTCTAAAAATGAGAGGGGATTGTTTTTGTTTTTTGTTGTTTTGAGATGGAGTTACCCACACTGGAGTGCACTGACACAATCTAGGCTCACTGCAACCTCCACCTCCTGGGTTCAAGTGATTCTCTTGCCTCAGTCCCCTGAGTAACTGGAACTGCAGGCATGCTCCACCACACCTGGTATATTTTTGTATTTTTAGTAGAGACTGGGTTTCGCCATGTTGGCCAGGCTGGTCTCGAACTCCTGACCTCAGGTGGTCCACCTGCCTCAGCCTCCCAAAGTGCTGGGATTACAGGTGTGAGCCACTGCACCCGGCAAAAGAGGGGGTTGTTTTAAAAACACATTACTGAGGTGATATATTTGGAGTTGTTTGAAGAGCAAACAAGATCTGTTCAGAGAAAATGACAATGCCATAATGGCACACAGTTGGTGCACAATAAAAACTAATAAATAAACACTACCACACGCACTAAAATGAGTACAAAAACCATAAATGTCTAGAATACCGGATGTGGAAAGAACACAAATGTCTAGATCAATGGTTCTCAACTGGGGGTGTTAGCTGTCACAACTGTGGGAGGGTGCTACTGGCATATAGTGGGTAGAGGCCAGGGATGCTGCTAAACATCTGATATGGTTTGGCTGTGTCCCCACCCAAATCTCAACTCTAATTGTAATCCTCAAATGTCAAGGGAGGAACTTGGTGGGAGGTGATTGGATCATGGGAACGGTTTCCCCCACTCTGTTCGTGAGCAGTGAGTGAGCTCTCATGAGATCTGGTTGTTTGATAATTGGCACTTTTCCCTTCTTTCTCCCTCTCCTGCTACTTCGTGAAGATGTGCCTTTCTTCCCCTTCGCCTTCTGCCACAATTGTAAGTTTCCTGAGGCCTCCTAGTCATGCTTCCTGTTAAGCCGCAGAACTGTTAGTTAAACCTCCTTTGTTTATAAATTATCCAGTCTCAGGTATGTCTTTACAGCAGTGTGAGAACAGACTAATACAACATCCTACAACACACAGATCAGACTCGGACAACCAAGAATTATCCACCCCAAAATACCAATAATGCTGGGAATGAGGAAACCCTAATCTAGATCAGTGGTCTACAAACCTTTTCTGGGGAGAGCCAGAGAGTAAATATTTCACGTTTTGCTACTTACAGCAAAAGGAACGATGGATAATGTATACACGAGTGGGCGAGGCTGTGTCTCAACAAAACCGTATTTACAAAAACAGGCAGCAGCCTGAAAGTGGCTCATAGACTGTAGTTTTTCAACCCTCATTAGATTAATGGTTTCCTAATTTTCTCTTCTAAAAATGATGAAATGTTTCATTCATTCAAATGAAATCCAAGGTGTGAAGCAGATTAAAGGGATGCTTCTTTGGTTGCATCAAGGGTGCATTCAAGGTGGCTCTCAGAGAAACTCCTGTAGTAGCCTGGACAAGCCTACCCACTGTATAGTTTAGAGCCTTCTCATCTGACTCAAATGTCACTTCAGAATGGTCATGGTATTCTCTGCTCAAAATCCTTCAGTGGCTTCCCATTGCTTCTGCGGTAAAGTCCTTCCTCCAACCTATAGGCTCTCTCATGGGAGTGTGGCTCAATGGCTCCAGATCCTTACTAAGAAGCTTCCAGGTCTGACTATACCACTTACAGGCTGTGTGACTGTGGGCAAGTTACTTCTCCTCTCTGAGCCTCAACTTCCTCATATATATACCAAGAATTAGTAACAAAACCTACCTCACAAGGCAGTTTTGAGAATTTAAATGAGATCTTGGATACATAGCCTTGCACAATACCTCGTACATAATAATACTCAATAATTTAATATGATTCTTGTTAAAAATTATTTTGATTGGGCTCTCGTATCTCTAGAAGAAATGTATAAGTCAGAGCAAGTTGGTTGGGACTCCAGGCATTTGGAGAGGTGGCTGATAGGGGGAAATGGGCCCTAAGGAAGCCCTCTCTTGGGTTTCTACTGTGTTATTTTTTGACTTTATTTTACAGAAATATCAATCACGGGAGAAGGTCAGATCAGGCTCCTTTTTCAAAGCCTTTTGGGCCCCAGGTGGATAGGAGTATTGACAAATTTGTCAGTTGAAAGGTCCCTTCTGTATACCGAGGGATAACTATATATGTTGACGTTAGATTTTCTAGTTAATTGCAGCTGAAAACGTCCTCACTCATTCATATGGTCATTAGAATATTATAGTCTTACTGAGATCCAGTTATCAGGATATACAGCAACTGAGAGCTTTTGAGGCAACCTGTACTCCAATACGAAGCACACCTAGATAGTAGTAGCAGAGTCGCCAGTTAATGTCAT
The DNA here is from genome assembly GCF_028878055.3 of Symphalangus syndactylus. Classification (NCBI taxonomy): domain Eukaryota; kingdom Metazoa; phylum Chordata; class Mammalia; order Primates; family Hylobatidae; genus Symphalangus; species Symphalangus syndactylus. The sequence continues at coordinate 76,417,957 of NC_072440.2, read as the reverse complement.
CAGGATTGTGTCTATTTCTGCAATTTACAATATGGGCAGAGAAGTCTCAAGGTAGGAGGTTAAAGATAGGGGTTTGAAGTTTTATTCTATCCATCCCTCACCATGTGACCTTGAGCAGTTCACTCAATTGTTCTGAGCCTCTCTTTCCTCCTCTGAAACAAAAGTCAAACAAAATTCACTGAAATTCCAGCATCTGGGGAGGAATTATATGACAACTCTTGCTTGTAGGGGACATAAACCCACTTAAAATGATTTCAGCAAGAGATGGAGATGAAATTCATCTTGAGGGGCAGACAGTACCTGTGCAAATTATTTCAAGGCCATATGGAAGGCCTGGGCTACACTGCCCAGGATTTTAAGGAAGCATATATAAGGGGTGCTTATCCCAGTCTTGGGTGAGGGAGTATTTCCCAAATTGAATGTTAGAGAATGAAAATTAATCAGACAATGAGGAGTGGGAAGAGTGTTGTGGAATAAAGGAAGAACACAGAGGTGAGGAATGGCATAAAGTGCACATGTGAATGTACATCATCTGTGTGCATGCCTGTGTGTGCATGGCTGTGTGTGCATGCCTATGTGTGTGCCTATGTGTGCATGCCTCTGTGTGCATGGCTGAGTGTGAATACCTGTGTGTGCATGGCTATGTGTGCCTGTGTGTGCATACCTGTGTGTGTGCCTGTGTGTGCATGCCTGTGTGTATATGACTCTGTGTGCATGGCTGTGTGTGCATGGTTGTGTGTGCATACCTGTGTGTGCATGACTGTATGTGCATGGCTGTGTGTGCGTGCTTGCACGTGTGTGCCTGTGTGTGCATGCCTGTGGGGAGGGCAGTGAGAGGGTTGCCAGGCAAGCAGCTCAACAATACCAATACGTAAGGAGAAGGTGGTAGATGAGGCTGGACCTGTGGGCAGGGACCACCTCGTGCAAGTGAGTTTCTATGCCAAGCTAAGACACATAAACTGACTTTGTAATACCCCTGTTCACTGCACAAGAAGGAAGAAAAATTTCCCCTTAGCAGAATTTAAGCCAGTACAGCACATAAATGAACAAAAGCTTCTGTCATTCTCCTCTTCTATGCTTAAGGCTCCAACAATTTTCCTTCAGTTTCACTCTCCCCTTCTTTTACTGTATCCTTCTTCAGCAGGAAAGTATCTTTTTTATATACTTTATTAGATTTTTATTCCAAGCTACAAAATGCATGCTTGTGGCAACAAGTCAAAAACAGAGGTTTACAGAGAAAAAGGCAAGTTTCTCCCTCCTTGCTCAATCCCTGACACTCATTCACCAAAGAAACAAGGCCGTTATGTGTGATCTTTCTCTATGTTTATACAACTATATGAAAACACATATGGTCATATAAATAAAGGGTTTTTTTCCTACTTTTTTTAAAAAATGGACTATAGTAGTCTCATTACAGTATACAACTTGCCCAGATATATATATAAATATAATGCAACTTGCTCAGATTATAGGTTATAACTATTAATAATTACTATGAAAGCTGTATAATATTCCACAGAATGAGAAAACCTCTCCATTCAACTATCTTGATCAGGTAAAAACATAGGGTTTGCTTCTTGCTTTTCTTAGCCATTCTCAATAATATTGCAATAAACATGCTAGTACTAGTACTCTTGCTTATTTTATTTTATTTATTTATTTATTTATTTATTTATTTATTTATTTGAGAAGGAGTCTCACTCAGTCACCCAGCCCAGAGTGCAGTGGCATGATCATAGCTTACTGCAGCCTAGAACTGCTGGGCTAAAGTGATGCTCCTGCCTCAGCCTCCTGAGTAGCTGCAATTACAGGCATGAGCCATTACGTTTTCTAAGATGGCTCCCAAATACCTCTATTGCAATTAATCTCTTCTTCCACCATCTGCTTGAACAGCAGTAAGAACAACTTAGACAGTTATCACTGTGATGTGCCAGGCATCGTGTTACGCACATTAAATGCGTTATTTTATTTTCTCGTCAATAACCTGATTTAGGTAGGTGATATTGTTATATATATTTTGAAGGTAAGGAAACTAAGTGTCAGAAAGGTTAAGTCACTAGTCCAAGGACACACAGCTAACATGTGTTGCAGCTGGGCTTTACATTCAAGTTTGCCTGACTTCAAACTCCAGATTCCAGTCATCATTCAGTGCTGCATAACAAAAGAAAAATTCCATTGAGCAAGCTTCTACTCTAATGGCGAACAGGTTGAGCCATTGCTTTGTAAACACTGCCTGCTATAGATGAATTTGTTTTCAACATTTTTTAAGCGGTCTTATCCCCCAGTGAATCTTATGAATGGAGCAAAGTTGTCAGGTTCTACAGTAAATGGCATGCACTGTGATGTTGCCAGAATTCAAGCTTTCTTCTGCTAATTTGTCACTGGGTTGCAAGCTTTAATTTAACTGTCAGACCCTGGGTCTTTTGCCAGCACTAATGGAAGATTGTGGCAGTGATGGTAATTATTTCTAGACTTGGTACCTCCTTCGTTTACCTTCTGGTCGCAAATATTCAGCAGCTTCAAGTTAATTTCCTTCCTGATTTTCTTCATCAGTTTGCAAACTCCCACTGCCAACAAAAACAACGCATCTGATAAAAACGTCAACATGGAGTGTTCGAAATATTAAAACTGTCAAATAAAAATTGTGTTTTTACAAGGCAGTCCAAATATGTCACACATGTGGAAACCATTTTTCAAAGACAGATTGTATAGGTCAAAGAGTTGTTCGGCTATTTTTTTTTTAACCCACAAAAAAAAACCCAACCATGACAGTTTCTTGTATATTGGTTTGATATCTTGAAAATCAGCTTCGAATCTACTTTGGACAAATTTGATAAAAAATACTGGCATCAAATGTCCTTTCCTCAGATGAAGACCACAGGTTTTCCCCTCTCAGTGGAATTAACGGAAGAATTACCTGAAAGAAGATACTATGATTTAGCTTGCTGTTTATATTTCATCCTTCCCACCATTAAACAATGTAGACAGAAGATGGGGCCTGTCAACCAATGCTTATTATCAGTCGTACTATTCTCTCGAAAATCTCAGAAGCCAAACACCCTGATTTAAATTGCTAGGTAGCAGCTAAAGTTGTGGATGGGAATGAAACCACCAAAGATAATTGAAAACCAGAAACGAAAGGTGACTAACCCTGGGTAGGGCTGAGTTGCAGAAGGAGACCAAGGGTGAAACACAAATGGGTAATTTTAAGTAGGTTTTCAAGGGGGAAAAATCCTCCCAAATGGAACACTTTTACAAATAAACACTGGCATTTTTACAGTGCTTACTTACCGGCAAGGAGTGATTTGGGGGCCCTGCATCTTCCACTAGACCCAATTCAAGGGAGGCTTACGTGAACAGGTAAGTGTGTGTGTGTGTGTGTGATCAAATCCCAGTTCCTCATAACATAGGGGGAGGAGGCCAGGTGCGGTGGCTGGCTCACGCTTGTAATCCCAGCACTTTGGGAGGCCGAGGCGGGCGGATCACGAGGTCAGGAGATCGAGGCCACGGTGAAACCCCGTCTCTACTAAAAATACAAAAAAAAAAAAATTAGCCGGGCGTGGTGGCGGGCGCCTGTAGTCCCAGCTACTCGGAGAGGCTGAGGCAGGAGAATGGCGTGAACCCGGGAGGCGGAGCTTGCAGTGAGCCGAGATTGCGCCACTGCCCTCCAGTCTGGGCGACAGAGCGGGATTACATCTCAAAAAAAAAAAAAAAAAACCATAGGGGGAGGAGTGTTGGTATAACAAGAAGCCAAGTCATGTCTAAAAAAATACTTATGTATACACCCCCCCATGTGTATTGTTTTTATGTATATGAGAGACAGAGAGAGAGACAAAAGAGGCAGACAAAGAAGCAAGGAATAAAGACAGAATTGGGAGGCCTAGGCAGGCGGATCACCAGGTCAGGAGATCGAGACCATCCTGGCTACCACGGTGAAACCCTATCTCTACTAAAAATACAAAATTTACCCGGGCTCGGCGGTGGCCGCCTGTAGTCCCAGCTACTCCGGAGGCTGACGCGGGAGAATGGCGTGAACTCGGGAGGCGGAGCTTGCAGTGAGCCGAGACAGCGCCACCGCAGTCCAGCCTGGGCGAAACAGAGAGACTCCATCTCAAAAAAAAATAAAATAAAATAAAATAAAAATAAAGACAGAAATAGACAGGAGTCAGAAATAAAGACAAAGATACACAGAGGCCAGAGACAAACAGAAGCCAAGACAGAGGGAAACAGAATATATCTGGAAAAACAATTGCATATCTACATAATCAGGACTTAATGACTATTTTGCATATGTCTTTTAAAAGTTGTAGTACAGCTCAGCAAGAAGAAATAAAGAACTCTTGCGGTCACGTGGGATCATTAAGTGTTCAGTGAAATGAGCAAGAGAGATTTCCAAACTGCCCAGGGACAGTTCCTGGAAAGGAGATCAGAATTCCTTGTTCGCTGCAATGAGGCTGAAATTTCATCGCTTTTTAAAGTTACCAGAGTCTAAAGAGTTTGCACTTATTTTTATTGAAGAACATAGGCATGTACTAACAGCTAACAGCTAGTGACACTTACTCTGAGTCCAGCATTTCTTTAAGTGCTAATAGGGATTAATCCATTTAATCCTTATCACAACAGTATTGAGTAGGTCCTATTATTATCCTCCTCATTTTGCACACGAGGAAATTGAGTCACAGAGGGACTAAATAATTTCCCCAAAATTATGCAGCTGAAAGCCATGGCACCAGCATAAATTTTTTTTTTTTTTTTTTTTTTTTGAGACGGAGTCTCGCTCTGTCGCCCAGGCTGGAGTGCAGTGGCGCCCTCTCGGCTCACTGCAAGCTCCGCCTCCCGGGTTCACGCCATTCTCCTGCCTCAGCCTCTCCGAGTAGCTGGGACTACAGGCGCCCGCCACTACGCCCGGCTAATTTTTTTGTATTTTTAGTAGAGACGGGGTTTCACCGTGGTCTCGATCTCCTGACCTCGTGATCCGCCCGCCTCGGCCTCCCAAAGTGCTGGGATTACAAGCGTGAGCCACCGCGCCCGGCATCAGCATAAATTTAATAAAAGTAGACTGGGTCCCAGAGTCTATTATCTTAATTACTACACTGCACTGACCCATCCCCATTATGCTGTATTGTGCGTTTATGTATTTCTACATATTCCACAAAGACAGAAGGCCAAGAGAATTTTCATGGAAATAAAATGTCATGCCGGGAGCGGTGGCTCGTGCCTGTAATCCCAGCACTTTGGGAGGCCAAGGCGGGCGGATCACGAGGTCAGGAGTTCGAGACCAGCCTGGCCAACATGGTGAAACCCATCTCTACTAAAAATACAAAAATATTAGCTGGGTGTGGTGGTGGGCACCTGTAATCCCAGCTAGTTGGGAGGCTAAGGCAGGAGAATTGCTTGAACCAGGGAGTCAGAGGTTGCAGTGAGCCGAGATCTTGCCACTGCACTCCAGCCTGGGTGACAGAGCAAGACTCCATCTCCGAAAGAAAGAAAAAGAAAGAAAGAAAGAAAGAAAGAAAGAAAGAAAGAAAGAAAGAAAGAAAGAAAGAAAGAAAGAAAGAAAGAAAGGAAGGAAGGAAGGAAGGAAGGAAGAAGGAAGGAAGGAAGGAAGGAAGGAAGGAAGGAAGGAAGGAAGGAAGAAAGAAAAGAAAGAAAGAAAGAAAAGAAAGAAAGAAAATATCATAATCAGAAAATGCCTCTTAAGCCAAAGTCCAGTCATTGCTAGGTTAAGTCATTTTAAACTGTTTTCTTTATGGCAGAACTTCTAGCCTACTCTAAGTGCATTGTAATTCCCAAGAGGGTAATTTGCAGCATCTTCTAACATGCTTAATTCTGGATTTTTTTCACAGATTCACCTAATAATACACAGATGCTCTCTGAGGTCTCCCCCAACTCCAAGGCTTCTGGACTCTCTAGTTCTTTACTTAGTAACTATGAATAACAATAAAAAATTTTGAAAACCGTTTTTTAACTCAGAAAAAAATAAGCCATATTCTTCAGCTTCTTCAACAACTATTTGTTGAACACCCGCTGTGTACGAGGACCTTGTTCACAATAGTGAGTAACACACAAAGCTCACTTTCAGGTGTTGGGAGGAGTGGTGCAGAAATCAACGGTAAACAGATACCAAATAAAGAATATAATCAGGCCGGGCACAGTGGCTCACTCCTGTAATCCCAGCACTTTGGGAGGCTGAGGTGGGCGGATCACAAGGTCAGGAGTTCGAGACCAACCTGGCCAACATAGTGAAACCCTGTCTCTGCTATAAATACAAAACTTACCCAGACATGGTGGTGTGTGTCTGTAGTCCCAGATACTCGGGAGGCTGAGGCAGGAGAATCACTTGAACCCAGGAGGCGGAGGTTGGGGTGAGCCGAGATCGTGCCACTGCACTCCAGCCTGGGCAACAGAGTGAGACTCCATTAAAAAAAATAATTATATATATATATATATATATATATATATATATATATATATATGTGAAATCAGGGAGCTACAAGTACTGTGAAAAATAGAGTAATGCAGAGTAAGGGGTAGAGAGTGACAGGAGTAGCTCTTTTAGCTGGGAAAGTCTGGGAAGGTGACATTTGAGGTGGCAATTCAGCAGAGTTCAAAATGAGGTTAGGGAATCAGCCATGTGACTGCCAGCAAGGAAGTGTCCAAAGCACAGGAAAGGGCAGGTGCAACAACCCCTTAGGCAGATATTTACATGCTCGGGGACCCACAAGGAAGCCAAAATGGCTGGAAGATAAATAAGGGGGAAGTGCTGACAACGTTTTGCAGAGAGGCCAGGAGCCAGGTGGTCATGTAGAGCCTTGTACATCATAGGAAGGACTTGAGTCCTTTCTTATGATGGTCACTTAAGTTGCACTGAGAAAAGGAAAGGAAGGCTTTGCTCTACCATGCAATGAGTCTTGAGAGCCTGTTTCTCCCAGGAAGAAGGGTTGATAGTCTTGACCTCAAATGGTGTCTCAGAAGGAGAGTAGCAAAAGGACTCCATCATTAAGGCATCAAGAATCCCAGAAAAGAAAAATTTGTAAAGGGGGTACTTTGGGCAGAGCTGTAGCGTAGAGGCATGGAAAGGTGGGCAAGGCAGGCTGGGGGCAGTGAGATTCTATGGACTCAAGTTCATATGCCAGGTTGTCCATTAAGTGAAATGTGAGGCCTGTGTGTATAGTTTATGTATATACAGTTTTGATATTGGATTTCTAAATGCTTTCTTCTAATTAATACATATGTTTATATGTGTGGGTGTGTATCTGTGTATATGTGTGTGTATGTGTATTATATATTAGAAACAGAGTATTGCTATGTTACCCAGGCTGGTCTTGAACTCCAGGCCTCAAGCAATCCTCCTGCCTTAGCCTCCCAAAGGGCTGTGGTTACAGGCGTGAGCCACCATGCCCCACCTATGAAATTTTTCAAACACAAAGACACTGGGTGACTCCTTTTCCTCATCTCCCATTCACTCCGTAACCTTCTCCATCTTAGCTCCCTCCCCTTCTTCGTGGAAACTTCTCTTGACAATGTTACTAATGACCTCCATATTGTCAAACCCAGTGCTTACATTTTGGTCTTTATTTTACTCAGTTTCTCAGCGGCGCTTGCCATAGGAGGGCATGAAGCTCTCTCAGCTTCTATGACCTCTTCAGTTTTCCCAACCTCCCCGACCCTGCCTTTGCATCTATCTGCTGCTCTTCTTCTTCTACTTGACTCCAAAAGGTGGAATTGTTCAGCATTCAATCCTGGGCCACTTCCCGGGTCCTTCCCTTGCTTTCATTTTCCATGCTAGATTCCTGATGAATCCAAAAGATCTCAGAGTCAGATTCCACCAGGCAATGTAACCTGTTGTGTCTGCCTGTTTACCGGCTGGAATACGAGAAGAAAATGGGTCTCTGGGTCTTAGGCAGGTGCCAGTGGAAAGTGGGATGACCAGAAGAGCAAAGGATATTTAACTGCTGCATGGTTTATCTCAGTGTGATCATAAAGTTTTGAATATTTACTGCCAAACTACTTGCAAGGATTCTGCAATATGGGCAGCTATATTGAGAAATAAAAGCCGTACTCCTGGCTCTGGGCTTCAAAGCATCCAGAATTATCAATGATTTCTCAGCTGGCCTCAGTGACACCAGTAAGAAAACACTAATTTTTCAATTCATAAAATTATTAATTAGAGGCAGCCATTAAGTAGAGATAGCCTCCCTGGACTTGGCTTTATTTTCTACTCTAAATTCAAGACATTGAGAATGTAATAAACCCACAATTTCAGTATCATTTAAAACCAATGGTTTTCCCTTTAATTATTGAAGGTTAAAACTTCCCTCATTTATATGCATTATTTGAGAGTTTCATCTGGAACACATGAATATCAAAGAAGGCCTTTGAGCTTTCTCAAAACACATTCCTTCTCACTGTTTAAAACAATTACAAGTTTCTGTACAGAAAATTTTCCAGCTCTATTTTGTTAACTAAGTTCAAGGGTACTTGGACTCTGCTTGCTTAAATGATAAAGACAGATGATAGATAGATAGATGATAGATAGATAGATAGAGAGATAGATAGATAGATAGATAGATAGATAGATAGGAAAATTAGACACATAGCTAAATAGTTATTTGTGGTACATGGATAGAGATAGGTAGATAAAAACAAATGTGTTCAAACAAGAGAAAACGCGTAGTAAAAGCATTGCTCTATTAGTTTTCATAACAACTCTATATGGAACATACATTTTTTACCAAACATTTTAAATTTATTTATGTATTTTTTAACTTTTTTAAAAAATTTAAGTTCTGGGATACATGTGCTGAACGTGCAGGTTTGTTACGTAGGTATACATGTGCCATGTTGGTTTGCTGCACCCATCAACCCATCATCTAGGTTTTCAGCTCCACATACATTAGGTATTTGTCCTAATGCTCTCCCTCCCCTTTCCCCTCACCCCCCAACAGGCCCCAGTGTGTGATGTTCCCCTCCCTGTGTCCATGTGTTCTCATTCTTCAGCTCCTACTTATAAGTGAGAACACGTGGTGTTTGGTTTTCTGTTCCTGTGTTAGCTTGCTGAGGATGATGGTTTCCAGCTTCATCCATGTCCCTGCAAAAGACATGAACTCATTAACATTTATTTTATTTTTTTGAGATGGAGTTTCACTCTTGTTGCCCAGGCTGGACTGCAATGGGGTGATCTTGGCTCACTACAACTTCCGCCTCCTGGGTTCAAGAGATTCTCCTGCCTCAGCCTCCTAAGTAGCTGGGATTACAGGCATCCGCCACCATACCTGGCTAATTTTTTGTATTTTTAGTAGAGACGGGTTTCACCATGTTGGCCCGGCTGGTCTCGAACCCCTGACCTCAGGTGATCCACCTTACTTGGCCTCCCAAAGTGCTGGAATTACAGGCATGAGCCACTGCATCCGGCCTTAACTTTTATTTTAAATTCAAGGGTACCTGTGCAAGATTGTTATATATGTAAATTGCAAGCCACAACGTTTTGGTGCACAGATTATTTCATCATCCGAGTAATAAGCATAGTACCTGACAAGTAGTTTTCCAATCCTCACCCTCCTCCCAACCTCTTCCCTCAAGTAGATCCTGGTATCTGTTTTTCCCTTCTTTGTGTCCATATGTAGTCAATGTTTTGTTCCCACTTATAAATGAGAACGTGTGGTATTTGGTTTTCTGTTCCTGTGTTCATTTGCCTAGAATAATGGTCTCCAGCTCCATCCATGTTGCTGCAAAGGACATGATTTTGTTCTTCTCTATAGCTGCGTAGTATTCCATGGTGTACAAGTACCACATTTTATTTATCCAGTCTGCCATTGACGGGCATTTAGGGTGATTCCATGTCTTTGCTATTGTGAATAGTGCTGCAATAAACATATGCATGCATGTGTCTTTATGGTAGAAACATTTATACATCTTTGGGTTTATACCCAATAATGGGATTGCTGGGTCAAATGGTAATTCTGTTTTATATTCTTTCAGAAATCACCAAATTTTTTTTCCACAATGGCTGAACTAATTAGCTTTCCCACCAGCAGTGTAAAAGTATGGAATATGAATTTTTATTTCCATTTTACATGAGCAAAATGAGGTGGGGGATATTGAGTAAGTTGTCACAGCTTACACAGTTTGAAAATGGAGGATCCCTTGGAGATGATGGTGATGATGACACCTTATTAATAACCTTCTTTTCAAAAACTCTCCTGTGTGCTAGGAACTGTATGTGGTATTCTATACGTATTATATCACTCAGCCACCACAGTGCATCTTCGATTATTCTTATTTAAAGTAAGGAACTTAGGGAAAGAGAAGTTAAGTACCATGGCCTAGGTCTGCAAATTAAAAGTACTGGCATCATAATTAGAGCACAGATCTGTCTGACATCCATGGCCAAGATATTTTCATTATACCATGATTTGTCTCTACTTGTTTGGTCTTTTAAATTTTTAATCAAATATTTAGGTCAAAAGCCATCAACTTTATCTATGCAGACTTCAGAAGGCTGTTGGGAAGTCTGTGAATCAATTTTTCTGTTGCTCTTATTTTTGTGGCTTGCTTACGAAAGTCACAGATACAGAACATCAAAAAAAGCTCTGCTCAGAAATATCTTCTGGGTATTATATTTGGAGATTTGAGTAAATAAGAGCCTCTTTTAAAATGTAAATACCACCTGAAAATGTTAAGCCTATTAGAAAGTCACACCTTAGCTTTAACAGTTATATAATCCAATTTATACTTGAGGAGCATACTGAACCGGTACTGCAGCTGTGGTGGAATGAATCATTTTCTTCTTCTCTTTTATTCTGGGATATTGCAAAGAAGAAGAGGCATGAAAACAGCTGGGTAGATTTTTTTTAAAATAAGTTTCCCATTTTAAAATCATTCTGGATTTACAGAAAAATTGTGCAGATAGGGCAGAGTCCCTGAATACCACACACCACGGTCTTTCTATTATTAGCATCTTATATTAATATGGTGCATCAGTCATAATTAATGAACCAATATCAGCACATTATTTTAAACTATGGTCCACAGTTTATTCAGATCCCCCTACTCTTTACTAGTATTCCTTTTCTGTTTCAGGATCCCATCTGGGAGACCACATTATATTTAGTCATCCTGTCTCCATCCTTAGGCTCCTCTTGGCTGTGGGAGTTTCTCAGAGTTAACTTGGTTTTGATCACCTTAAGAGCTGGAGAAGAACTCGTCAAGTGTTTTGCAGAATGTCCGTCCATTGGGATGTGTCTCACGTTTTTCTCATGATTGGACTTAGTGTATTAGTCTGTTTTCATCCTGCTAATACAGACGTACCCAATACTGGGTAATTTATAAAGGACAGAGTTTTAATGGACTCACAGTTCCACATGGCTGGGGAGGCCTCACAATCATGGTGGAAGGCAAGGAGGAGCAAAGTCATGTCTTTCATGGTGGCAGGCAAGAGAGACAATGAGAGCCAGGTGCGAAGGGAAACCCCTTAGAAAACCATCAGATCTAGTGAGACTTACTCACTACCACAAGAATAGCATGGGAAAAACTGCCGCCATGATTCAATTTCTCCCACCGGTCCCTCCCACAACACGTGGGAATTATGGGAGCTACAATTCAAGATTAGATTTGGGTAGGGACACAGCCAAACTATATCAATAACTTAATTCAATCTTGCCTACTTTTTCTGAGGACCTGCTATGGTGACTTTCAGAATCATGCCAGACATTGGAGATATGATAACTGCATGCCAGGAGCTCCATTCACCACTGATAACACATGGTACTGACCACACTACATGGATGGCAACAGGCAAAGAGAGCACGTGTAGGGGAACTCCCCTTTATAAAACCATCAGATCTCATGAAACTTATTATCTATCACGAGAACAATATCGGGAAAACCACCCCCAAGATTCAATTATCTGGTCTCGAACTCCTGGACTCAAACTATCCTCCCACTTTAGCCTCCCAAAGTGCTGGAATTACAGGCATGAGCCACCGTGCATGGCCTACTTTATTCTCTTAATACTCAAATTGTTCCAGCTTTGGCCATTGGGAGCTCTTTCACTGGACTCCTGTATGCCTTTGACATATCCTTCTCATTGTGGATGTTTTGTTTTTCATTTTGTTGTTTTGTTTTTCAGCACTTCCTTAGTTCTTAGCACTACAAGATGCTCCAAGTTTATCTTGTATATTTTTTGCCCCTGTCTTAGAATGAGTCGTCTCTCCCAGGAACGCTGGTTCCTTTTGTTGGAGAATGGTATTTACTTGACAATAATATTAGAAACTGGATATGGGCTCTAGGAGTGCTTGTTGCCACTGGAGTGTCATTGCTCATAGGCCCACTCAATTGAAAGAGAAGGAAATACATGTATGTATTATGTATTTTAACTGAGGAAATGCACACTTATCTATAAATACTTCTATATGTAACCATCTGCACCAATAGTAAGTTAAACATGAGTTCATACTAACACCTCAGTATATTTTTAATAATAGCAATACCCAAAGTCTAGCCCAGCTCAACTGAATTAGAAACAATTAAATTTGAATCTAGGCAGATGGAGGAAGGAGTAGAGCCCAGGCCTTGGTAATTGTTTGAAAAATTGCCAGGTAATTGAAATATGCCTCTAGCCTTGAGAATCACTGATGGAAACAAAACAGCAGATGCGAAGCTGATGTGAGATTTTCCTGGGAAATCACATACTAAAATTACTAGTAAATGAAAGAATTAGTTTTTATTATGCTGTTTCCTAACATCTCACACCATTATATCCTCAGTTTTCCTAATTTTTTCCCTTTGATCCAATATTCATTTATCAAGTTCAGCTGCAGAAACACTGATTTATTGTAAATGAGGAGAAATGGAGTCATCCTAATCTTGAAAAGAAGCAAAGTGAAAGAAAAAGTATACATGTATGAAACTCCTGCACCAGGAATATGAAGCAACATGCTTATTATAAGTCTCAGAGACTACAATCAAAACACAAATAGGTAGTAGAGCACTTTTGACATGCAAAGTACTATTCTTTATGCCTATATTAGGACAGTGTCATAATAGCAATATTCACTATTGAAAATAGCATTAGATTGAGAATAAACTATGTAATATTATACATATGCATATATATGTATATGTGTGTGTGTGTGTACATATATATACACACATATACACACACACGTATCAGGTCTTTGTTTCTGATTACTGGCATAGAGTTTCAAAAAGCCTTCAATTTTCTTAGATGACAGAAATGTCATGGTTATGTGATATGGTTTGGCTGTATCCCCACCCAAATCTCAAATTGTAGCTCCCATAATTCTCATGTATCATCAGAGGGACCAAGTGGGAGGTAATTGAACCATGGGGGTGGGCCTTTCCCATGCTGTTCTCGTGATAGTGAATTAGTCTCATGAGATCTGATGGTTTTATAAAGGGGAGTTTCCCTGCACTTGCTCTCTTGCCTGCCACCATGTAAAACATGACTTTGCTCCTTCTTTGCCTTCCCCCATGACCGTGAGGCCTCCCCAGCCATGTGGAACTGTGAGTCAGTTAAACCTCTTTCCTTTATAAATTGCCCAGTCTCAGGTATGTCTTTATTAGCAGTGTGAGAGCAGACTAATAAATTATGATAATAAAGTAATTTATGGAGGGCCTCTAGAAAGCTTCAGGATGGGAGCTGGTCACCAGAAAAACCAACCATGTGATTAGAGGTCTGGAACTTTTAGCCACCAGACCTCTGAGGAGAGGAAGGAGCCTGCAGCTCTAATTCAATCAGGTGGTCAGTGAATTATTCAATCACGCCTATGTAAAGAGATCTCAATAAAAACTCTGAACACTGTGGTTCAAGGGGGCTCCCTCATTGGTGAACATATTGCTATATCAGGAAGTAGACACAGTCTGACTTCAGAGAGACAGAAGTTTCTACACTCAGGACCCTTCCAAATCTTGCCACCCTATATATCTCTTCATCTGACTGTTTATTTGGGTCCTTTTTATTAAAATGATAATCATAACTATGTCACTCTCCTGAATTCTGGGAGTCTTTCTAGCAAGTGATTGAACATGATTGGGTTGCTGGAAGCCCTAAAAGTGTGGTCAGTTGAGCAGAAGGTCAGGTAGTCTGGAGACACCATGTATGGTTGGTATCTGAACTAAGGGTAGTCTCGTTGCAGACCCTAACCTCTAACTTGTGGGATTTGATGCTAACTTTGGGTAGTTAGAATTGTATTTAATTGAAATGTAGGATAACAAGTTGGTGTCACAGAATTGGCTGCAGAATGCAGACTCAAACAAAGGAACCTTGTGAAGTTGTTGGCATAATCACACAGGGAATTATTTTAAGTGACTTTGACACAGAATATTCTGACTTATATTCGAAGTGGCATAATCTTAAAAACAAAAAGAACTTAAACTATTTCCAGTAGTCTTAGCATTAATAATACTATTGTCATTTTTGTTTTAAATTATGCATACACATGCATAAATATAAAATGTATGAAATATGTATGTGAATGTTATTTTGGGTCTAGATTATCAGCATGAGAAAATAGATGCAAATGTAAAATCACAACAGGAAAGTTAAAATAATAATTTTTATTTAAATTGAGAATATCAGTATGAACTTGATGTATTTTTTTCTTCCAAAAAAAATACACATTTCTTAGTGCTGAATACTAAAAAGGCATTTTCAGTCCATTAGCAATTAGCACCCTAGGCCCAGACTGTGGTTTCTACATACCATTGTCCATAAGAAGAAAGTAGGGCCACCTGGGGAAATGGTTGACGTAGAACTAAGATAGGAGATAAAAAATAAGAGCTTGAGACATTCTCTCTCTCTCTGTCACTCTGTTTGTGTGTGTGCACGTGAGCCTGAAAGCAAAGAAGCTATCAAAATAAATGTTTGCATCAAAATGACACAAAGGTTAGCCTGAAGGGACTTCCACTGGCCAAAAATGAGACAATTTGAGCATTAAAAAAATGATCACAAAGGATTGACCACAGCAACTCATAAAATTCATGAGTCCTTAATTATAACAAACCTAAAAAGCAACTGGACCCTTTGGCAGTTGGTAGGGCACCAACTCATTATTCTAAATTGATAATTAAAGGAAAAGAAATCAAGCATCTCTTCTGCTTTTTGTGAATAGATGATATTTCAGAGTCAACAAATAGGTTTTTTTCCCCCACAGGAGAACTACAGTTAACAATTTTTAAAAAATTATTTAACTTGAAAATCACTATTATTCAACCACAAAAATTGGGGTAAACAGTGTCTCCAGAAGTATGCAAAGAAAGCACATGTATCACCCAAGAGGTATTTTTTCCAAAAATTGAACAAGAAAATAAGACTTCTAGCTTTAACTACTAGTTTATGGAAAATAAAGGGAATAGAGAAAGATGTTACGGAACCACAAGATTATAATCAGAATCTGGGTTTGACAATAGAAAATAGAGAAGTGACTCAGTTTCACCCCCCTCCACTCAAGTAAATGGCATGAACAAAAAAGAGGGGCTGGGGGAAAGGATTAACTATCACAGTTGTATTATTATATACCACTTTCATAGTTAAAATATAAGGATAGGTTGGATCCTGATCTAAAAAAGAAACTATAAAAAGATATTTTAAGACAAATGTGGAATACTAAATATGAACCAAATAGTAGATGATATATAAGAAATTGTTGTTAAATTTTTTGGGAGGCCAGGCACAGTGGCTCATGCCTGTAATCCCAGCACTTTGAGAGGCCAAGGCGGGCAGATTGCTTGAGCCCAGGAGTTCAAGACCAGCCTGGGCAATATGATAAGATCTCATCTCTAAAAAAATACAAAAATTAGCTGGGTGTGGTGGTGCACATCTGTAGTCCCAGCTACTAGAGGAAGAGGAAGGCTAAGGTGGGAGGGTCTCTTGAGCCTAGGAGGTGGAGGCTGCAGTGTGCTGAGGTGGCACCACAGTGCTGGCCTGAGTGACAGAGCAAGATCTTGTCTCAAAAAAAAATTGTTAGGTGTGATGGTGATATTGTGGTTATGCTTTTAGAGAGTCTTCATCTGTTGTTGATGCATATCAAAGTACTTACAGGTGAAAGGCTCTATCTTATTTGCTTTAAACTATTATAGAAACAACAAATCAGCAAGAATAGATAAACGAGATTGGCAAATACTAATAATTGTTGAAGCGAGGTGATTATAGTTACCCTATTTTGTGTATGTTTGAAATTTTCTATAAATATATACTAAAATTTAAAAATAACAGTTATTCATAGATCCATCCAAATAACTCTTACTGAGCCCTGTCCCTGTGCCTGATCTTGTGCTAGAATTAGAAATTCAAACGTGAGCAGCCTGTGGATTCTAACCTCAAGAGCCTTAGTTTGGTGTACAGGAGTCCAAGATATGAAGAGATCATTAGTATACAGGTGCACGGCAATGAAAGTTCCCACAGTGAGGACTTCAGCAAGCTACACATTCCTTCTAATGTTCCACTTATGGTTGTCTTTCCTACTCTCAAAGAATTTCAGCTATTAGCCTCCTGCCAGTCTTGCAAATACTTTTCTGAAATCCAAAGATAGTCAAGCCTTAGAGACCAGGTATGGGCCAATGCACAGAGCAGTGGACAAGCCAAGATTCTCCAAAGAGATTCATGACAGCTATTGGACTGTCACTCAGAGAAGGAGCAGCTTCTACAAAGGACATTTGGTAAACATCAAGCCATAATGACAGCTAGTGGCTAGATACACTGGGTTGTTACTTGACTGTTAGGTAGATTGGCTAAGCCATCAGCAACACTTCGCAACTGATCAAATTGGAAAGTGATTCACTGTGAGTTAGCCAAGTGAAAGGCTCTGACACACTCTATGGTGGAAAACACATTGATCATTGCATTTACTATATTCATTAATAGAAGCTAGCATTTCCTACACACCTAGGATGTGCCATGCTTTGCACTGTGTTCTTTGCATTTGTGATGTCATATAGTGCTCATAATAAATTTGCAAGCATTTTAACCCCAATCTTACAGATAAGAAAACTGAAGCTCTGAGAAGTGAAAAAACTTGTCCAAAGTGAAGTGCCATTTAGGAATTTTTTTAATTGATAAAAAAAATTTAAAACAAGGTGCAGGTCAAACAAAGCACATATCTGTAGGCTAGTTCAGTTTCCAGTAGTTTCCAGTTTAAGACCTCTGCTCTACTTCATGCTACTGTCAAATGTACCTCTTAATAAAGGCCTTTTCTGATTCCTCACCTAAAACGTTAAGCGTTCTAGAATCCTGTGTTCAAGGGCATGGAACATAGGCCAGCTGTATTCCATTCTTCACGTGATATGGAATGGCCAGCTTATTCTAGAAAATTTACATTTCTTTGGAAAGTACTATATACATCAGACACACATATTCATAAAGTTTTTGTATATAGCTATCTGCAAATATATGTACAAGTTGAGAAGTTATAAGGTCAATAAATGCAATTGTAATGCCAGCTTTTTTAAATTAGTTTTCAAACACAACCAAAAGTTGGAAGAGTTTTTATTAATTGATCTTTTAAATAACCTTCTAAAATATGTCAAGCAGATAGTTTTAAAAAATCAAACAGTATAAAAGAGTATACTATATGCAATATAAAAATACAAATAATAGCTAATAATTGTTATTAAGCACAAATTATACTCCCGGGATTGTTCTGAGCACTTTTCATGCATGAATTCATTCACTTCTCACTACATCCCTATAGGCAGGTTCTATTATTACTATATTTTAACATATGAAGTGAGAAACTTTAAGTAACTTTCCCAAGTTCACATAGCTGAAATGAGTATCCTTCTTACTTCCAAAAATGCACCCAAGTCTACCAATTTCTGTTCCCAAAACAAGCACTGTAACCAATTTCTTGTGAGTTTTCCAGAAATATTCAATGCCTAGCCAAGCACTGTTTTAGGTGACAAGAATAAATATATGGGAAAGTAAAGAAAATAATGTAAATAACACCAATATACTCACCATCTACAATGAACAAACATGAATGTTCAATTACATTTGAGTCATATTGTATTTAAGATTTTTAAAAATCACTCAATGCTGTTAAAAAAATCTCCCTTTTAACTTCTTCCCAATTCTATCAACCCTTTCCAGAAAACTGTTATCTTTATGAGGTGAGCATTTTCTAAGCTTTGTTTTTATTCTGGATATCACTAAATCCCTGTGTAATATCTATAAACAAAGCATATATTGTTTTGTGTATTTTATCTACTTAATGGTATCTTTCTGCAACATCCATTTTTCCATGACATTATCTTTGAAAATCTATTCATGTTTATACGTGCTGATCTCATCCATTTATCATCACTGCTATACTGTGTTCTATAAAAATCATGTTTTATTTATTCATATCCTTACTTTGATGTGATATGTCAATACAGTTTAAAATTTTTTAAGGTAAAATTCACAGAACATAAAATTCACCATTTAAAGCATTTTAAAGCATACAGTTTTAAAGAGGACTAACTTTAAAACAAATTGAGCACCTCTGACTTGAAATATAATGAGGATATCCAGGCAGGTGGGGAGACACCAGTTCCCCTGATTTTCCTTTCCTTCAAAGTTATCTTTTCAAACCGTCCAAATCCAAATATGTTGTAGCCACCTCAAGTCATCTACTGCTTTATTTCTTCTGCTTTTCTCAAGTCAATAACTGCACACCTACCTTTGCAAGGTCTATGTGGATCTGTAAGTCTGATTCGGCCTATCTGGGCAGAGTGGTATAGCTCTCTTTCTTAGTCAGCTCAGGTTGCCATAACAAAATACCATAGACTGAGAGGCTTAAACAACAGAAGTTGGATTCTTACAGTTCTTGAGGATGAAAGTCTGAAATCAGGGAGGCAGCAGAGTTGGGTTCTAGTGAGAGCTCTCTCCCTGGCTTTCAGACTGCCGCCTTCTCACTTCATGCTCACGTTATGGAGAGAGAGAAACAGAGAGGACTCTCGTCTCTCTTTTTCTTCTTATAAGGACATTAATTCTATCATATCAGAGCTCCACTCTTGGGACCTCATTTAGCCTTAATTACTTCTACCAAGGCCGTATCTCCAAATACCATTACATTGGAGGTTAGAACTTCAATATATAAATTTGGTTGGTGGGGGGCAGGGTGGCCACAAACATTAGCTCATAGTAATCTCCATAAATGTGAATTGTCACAGCTGAGCCTGACAGGTATACAAACCAGCTGGCATGGATACAAAGTATGAGAATGAGTTAAATGTCCGTGCAATATGCAAATTATGCACCTGGACACAGATACAGATGCATGAAGCCAAACTATCACTCCATGTTTCAGGCTTAGGAAGCAAATCAAACATTTGCATCTGGGAAGGAAAACTCTGCTTCTCTGTTTGTGAAAACTGCCTCTCATAAATAAGAGATCAAACTAGAAGCGCACATCAAATCTGATGCAGCCTGAGCTGGGCCAGCCAGGAAAGAAATATGGTAAATTATAAATCCTTCAAGAGAAGAGTGAAGGTTGCACAACTCCCTTGAGGAAAACCATGACAATGAAGGAAGAACTTGCACTATTCAAGAGCCTGAGGAGTGTGCTACCCAAAAGGTGTTCTCCCAACAGAGATGGATCATCCAATTAAGTTCCACCACCACTTTGACCAAAGAGATTTCTGAATCTACCAGTTATCTGACTAAGCCAGGGTTGGCTCCCTTTCTGTTCAACTACATGGGATAGACAGAGGAACAAAAATATTAGGGTCAGTGTAGACCTGAGTTCAAACACACTTGCATCACTGACAAATTACCTAGAAAATACACCTTGGCAGTGAATTTGACACACATGAATCTAATTTCCAGATCTGCAATATAGAAATAATAGTGTATTTGTCCTAGGGTCCATTGGAAAGAATATGTGTTGAGTGCTTACCATGTTCCAGCCATTGTGCTAAACTTATATAACCTTCACAACAATCAAAAGAGGTGCTATTATATTCTCTGTATTATAGATAGGGAAACTAAGTCATGGAGAAGTTAAGTGTCTGGCACATCAAACCATACCAGCCATGAAATCCAATTAGCTTAGGATTTTGTTTTCCAAACTCCCCTGAAGATAAAAATCACTTGGGACACTTGATATCTCTCCCCACTTCCCAGGCCCCTGCCCTGGGGATTCCGAAACAGTGGATTGGGATAGTGCCTGGGAATCTGTATTTTCAATAGGCATCTCAAGTGATTCTAATACTCACAGAAGCTAGGAAAACCGGCATGTTCACTCCATTCAACAAGGGAAGAGACCTGTGGCAATTAGATGTCTATTCAAAGAGTACCACAGAATCTTACAGCAAGAAAGAAAGGTAGATTAAGTTTAATCCCATCCCTTCATTTTATTGATGGGAAAACTGAGTCCCAGCAAAGTGAAATGGATTGCCCAAGGTCACACAACCTAGGCAAAGCAGGTTTGGGATTTGAAGCAACAGTTCCTGACTCTCAAGGCATTTTATTCTATTTGTACACCATCAGGACCAGCAGGCACTGGTTCAAGTGAGGGGTATAGAGGTAGAAGCAATGAAGAACACTGGGAGGTTCCCAAGCGGAATAACCTGGTGACCGTAGTTAATTACAGTGTATTATGTACTTGAAAATTGCTAAGGGGGTAGATCTGAGGTATTCTCATCACAAAGTAAGAATAACTATGTGAGGTAATGCATATGTGAATTAATTTGAGTTAGCCATATGTCTATATATAACACATCATGTTGTTCATCATAAAATGTACAATTTTTCTTTGGCAATTAAAACATTTAAAATAAGGGTGGGTTGGACACCTGCATGAACAGCCATAAGCAGCCTAGGAGGTAGCAAGAGAGACAGAAAAAGGTGATATGGTTTGGCTGTGTCCCCACCCAAATCTTATCTTGAATTGTAATCCCCATAACCTCCATGTGTCAAGGGAGGAACCTGGTGGGCAGTGATTGGATCATGGGGCGGGGTGGGTTCCTCCATCTAGTGAGTGAGTTCTCAAGAGAGCTGATGGTTTTATAAGCATCTGACATTTCCCCTGCTTGCACTTCTCTCTCCTGCCACCATGCAAGAAGGTCCAAGCTTGCTTCCCTTTTGCCTTCTGCCATGATTGTAAGTTTCCTGAGGCCTCCCCAGCTATGCAAAACTGAGTCAATTAAACCTCTTTCCTTTACCAATTACCCAACCTTGGGTATTTCCTTACAGCAGTGTGAGAACAGACTAATACAAAAAGGAAAATAAAATAATTGCTTCTGATATGTTCTTCAAGATCTGACTTTCTTGTATTCATTCATATTTATAGTTTTTCTCTGTCTCTCTTGGCCCCTCACCCTTTCCTCTGCTCTTCTTTTTCACCCTTTTCTTACTCTTTTGTTCTCTTTGTACCTTTTTCAGACATCTTCCCAGCAAAATACAAAGATACCTTTACTTTTTTTTGTCTGCAGAAAGCTTGAATTTTTTACTCAATGACTGAAAAGGGCCAGACTTTTCTTTTCCTCGGTGACATCTAGTTTCAAAAAAAAAGCTTCACCTTCCCAGCAGTGACTCCTCTCACTCTTCACTTAGCCCAAACTCATTTTCTTAATCTTCCTCCAGAAATTATTTAAGGGCAGCCAGGCCCTAGTGGGAACAAATCCGTTTGCAAGGCTTGCAAAACCCTATTTCTCGTAAGTCTAACAGACCTTACATCTCACACACAGCCATGAAGTTGTATTCCTCCACTAAAGTTTCTTTGTTCTAGGGCATTTCTTGGAATCAACAAGGGAAGTATGTTGGGGAAGGCTCAAATTGAAGTAAAATGTCTTAGCTCGGCTTTGACCTTTCCATGACACATGGGGAAAATCATTTCTGGCCTTTGGAAAGAGAATCCAAAGAAAAAATGGATCCTACAAGCCTGAGTGAGGAGCAGTCAGCCATTCCCACCAGGTACATCGCATCACTTCAGTGGTGCAGGTTGGAGCCAGAGTCCCTCTCAGGAAGCCACTATCCTGCTGATTTTTATGGCAAATGTCTAGTCAACCAGCACTCCACAGGGATTCCTCTCGGATGCCCTGGACTGAAGGTCTCCTACCTCCAACCAGACTGTGGTCTCAATTCCCACTGATGTACTCCAGTCTGAAGATGACAGTGATAGGACAAGAGAGGAAATGATCTCTTACTTTACGTCCACCCAGTACAGGCTTCTGCAAACACTTATTAATTCCTGGTTAACTTAATCAGACCAAAGGCAGGGGACTTTCTTTCCATGGGAGGAAGACAGAAAAGTTACTAAGCTCTTGTGATGGTTAATATTAAATGTCAACTTGATTGGATTGAAGGATGCAAAGTATTGTTTCTAAGTGTATCTGGGTGTTGTCAGAATAGATTCACATTTGAGTCAGTTGACCCAGGAGAAGAAGACCCACCCTCAGGAAAACCCACCCGCAGTGTGGGTGGGCACCATCCATTTGGCTGCAAGTGAGGCTAGAAAAAGCCGACAGAAGAAGTTGGACGAAGCTGACTTGCCAAGTATTCTGGCTTTCATCTTTATCCCATGCTGGATGCTTCCTGCTCTAGAACATCAGACTCGAAGTTCTTCAGCTTTTGGACTATTAGACTAGCGGTTTGACAGGGACTCTCAAGCCTTTGGCCACAGACTGAAGGCTGCACTTTTGGCTTTCCTACTTTTGATGTCTTAGGACTCACACTGAGCCACTACTGGCTTCCTTTGTCCTTAACTTGGAGACGGCCTATCGTGGGATGTCACCTTGTGATGGTGTGACTCAATTCTCCTTAATAAACTCCCTTTCATATATACATATAGCCTGTTAGTTCTGTCCCTCTAGAGAACCCTGACTAATACAGCTCAGTATGAGTACAAGGTGACATTTATATTAGAAATATTATACAGAGAAAACCCTTAGAAATAGCTAGAACGTAATATTCCAGTTTTATCTATTATTATTGATATGTATGATTTGATTGAAGTACGAAAATCTGTTCCATTACTTTGCAGTCAGGAAAAAAATTCAGAGATTCGAATTATGGACCACGAGTAGCAAAGATTCTTAGCAGTCATTTGCCGACATCAAAGCCATGGCCGTAAAATGTAGCCTAATTAAAGTTAGCAAAGGCATAACCCAAATACTTCTAATGCTATTTCAATATGACTTTGAGTTCCAAGTTTTAATATATAGTGGCAGATTTACCCTCCTCATACAAGTTGACTGTAATTAATATTAAAATAAGTTTTTATTCCCAAGAATGCTTGAGTGGCTTATGTGTGTTCTCTGTTTCAGAGGAATGTCAGCCCAGGATAGACCCTTACTTACAATAAACCAAAAAATGGATATGTGACATTTATCCAACCACCAATTATTTAAGTAACAGAGTCACACTAACCTAGGTTAGAGTTCTGTTTCTGTTTTTTGCTACTTAGCAGGCAATTTAGGGCAATTACCTAAACTTTTTGAGCCCTGACCTCCTTCTCGAAACTGAAGATGATGACGATGATAATATCTTTCACAGTTTTGTGGGGGATTAACTAAGAGGAATGCAAGCATTCAAAAAATAGCCTCTTTTTTAATTTTTTTTTTTTTATTTTGCCTTTTCCTGTAACTGCCCTCCATCCGAAGACTCTCTGGAAACTTTCACATTCTGCTTCTTTGTGAGACTCGCAGGGGCAGGGATCATGTTTTTTGTTTTTTTGTTTGTTTGCTTCTGTTTTTTCCATCATTGAATCCTCAGTGCCTGGTGCATAATATGTGCTCAATAGGCATATAATAGGTGCTCAATAAATATTTGTAGCATGGCTGACAGATTAAATAAGCACCAGCTTCCCGAACAGCTTGAGGAGCTCTCTGTCTTGTTTGCACCTGCCCCGTTTCACCTTTCTCCTGACTCCATTTCCTTCCCTTCCTGAAGTTATAGCCATTTGAACAAAATCCTGACGGTGGATATTTTTGGCTGAAGATGCTGGGTATTGTACTCTTTCCCTCTCTCCATCTGCCTTTATTCCTGTGCTACTAATAGCTTTGTGGGGTTTTGTTCCTCTAGGATGAATGGCAGCTCTTGGCTGAAAACATCTGAAGTGACCCTTGTGACACAAAGTTATTTTAAACCTGTAATATCTCATCTAGTTAGCAGTCAAAGATGAGATCCACAGGCCCTCCCAGAAACATATAATAGGCTGGTTGTTTGAGGGGCACTAAGAAACAAGCCTTTTCTTCCGTTCCAAAGTGTGTCAGACAAGGTCAAAGAGAAAGGGCCATGTGTCCAGGTGCAGCTCCAGTCACAGCTGGCATTGGATACCCACCTCCGCGAACCCAAAGACTGAGGCAAAATTGAAAAGAAATAATTTTTAAAAAAAAAACCAACTATCCTATTCCACCTTGCCTTAATACCTTCAGCCTTCACTGGTCCCACAAACATCTAGGGCTCCCCCACATTCAAATCTCATTTCTCTACCCTATATCTCACTGCCAAAGTGCCCCAGCTTTCATTTTGCTAATCTGATTTTAAAAAATCACATTTACGCCAGGCGTGGTGGCTCACACCTATAATCCCAGCACTTTGGGAAACAAAATCTACAACTGATTGCTGCACCTGAAAGAGATGGGAGAATGGAACCAACTTGGAAAACATATTTCTGAAATCATTTATGAGACTTCCTCAATCTAGCTAGAGGGCCAACATTCAAATTATGAAAACACAGAGAACCGCAGCAAGACACTCCCAAGAAGGCACATAATCTTGTCATCCCAAAGACACATAATCATCAGATTCTCCAAGGTCAAAATGAAAGGAATAATGGGAGTAATAAGTAGTTTTTTTATCCCTCACTCCCCTCTTCCCTTCTGACTCTCCGCATCGTTCATGAAACCACTCTGCATGCCTTTGTATACCCACAGCTTAACTCCCACTTACAAGTGAGAACATACAGTATTTGGTTTTCCATTCCTGAGTTACTTCACTTAGAAAAATGGCCTCCAGCTCCATTCAAGTTGCTGCAAAAGACATTATTTTATTCTATTTTATGGCTGAGTAATATTCCATGATGTATACATACCAGTTTCTTTATCCACTCATCAGTTGATGGACACTTAGGTTGATTCCATATCTTTGCAATTGTGAACTGCACTGTGATAAACATACGTGAGCAGTTGTCCTTTTGATATAGTGACTTATTTTCCTTCGGGTAGATACCCAGTAGTGGGATTGCTGGATTGAATGGTAGATCTATTTTTAGTTCTTTGAGAAATCTACTGTTTTCCATAGAGGTTGTACTAATTTACATTCCCACCAGTAGTGCATAAACATTCCCTTTTCACCACATCCATACCATCATGTATTTTTTTTTACTTTTTAATAATGTCCATTCTGGCAGGGGTAGTTTGCATTTCCCTGATTATTAGTGATGTTGAGCATTTTTTTCATATTTTTGACCATTTGTCTAGCTTCTTCTGAGAAATGTCTATTCATGTTATTTGCCCACTTTTTGCTGGGATTCTTTTTTTCTTGCTGTTTTCTTTGAGTTCTTTGTAGATTCTGGATATTAGTCTTCTGTCAAATGCAGAGTTTGCAAATATTCTCTCCCATTCTGTGGGTTGTTGGTTTACTCTGATGGTATTTCTTTTACTGTGCAGAAGCTTTTCAGTTTAATTGGGTCCCCTTTATTTTTATGTTTGTTGCATTTGCTTTTGGGGTCTTAGTCATAAATTCTTTGCCTAACCCAATGCCCAGAAAAGTTTTTTCTAGCTTTCCCTCTAGAATTTTTGTGGTTTCAAGTCTTTGATTTAAGTCTTTAATCCATCTTGAGTTGATTTTTGTACATGGTAAGACATGGGGATCCAGTTTCATTCATGTGGCTCTCCAGTTTCTCAGGACCATTTATTGAATAAAGTGTCTTTTCCCAATTTATGTGTTTTTAAGACTTGTCAAAGATCAGTTGGTTTTAAGTATTTGGCTTTATTTCCAGGTTGTCTATGCTGTTCCATTGGTCTATGTAGCTACTTTTATGCCAGTACCATGCTGTTTGGATTACTATAGCCTTGTAGTATAATTTGAAGTAAAGTAATGTGATGGCCTCCAGATTTGTTCTTTTTAAGATTCCTGTGGCTATTCAGGCTCTTTTTTGGTTTTATATGAATTTTAGGATTGTTTTTTCTAATTCTGTAAAAAATGACGTTGGTATTTTGATAGAAATTGGATTGAATCTGTAGATTGCTTTGGGCAGTATGGTCATTTTCATGATATTGATTCTTCCAATCCATAAGCATGGGATGTATTTTCATTTGTTTGTGTCGTCTATGATTTCTTTCAGCAGTGTTCTGTAATTCTCCTTGCAGAGGTCTTTCACCTTCTTAGTTAAGTATATTCTTAGGTATTTTGGTGTGTGTGTGTGTGTGTGTTTGTTGCAGCTATTGTAAAGGGGATTTGTGTTTTTTTGTTTTTTTTTTCTTTGGAGCAGAGAGTTTAATAGGGAAAAAGGGGCAAGAAGGAAGGGAGAAGGAAGAAGCTTCCCTTTACAGAGACAGAGGGAGGGAGGCTTCAAAGCCAAGAGGTGGAACCTCAAGTGGGGCAGAAACCAGCCAGGTGTACATATAGAGGCTGAAGGAGGTGATGTCTGACTTGCATAGGGCTCAGGGAGTTGGTGTGATCTGGCTTTTGATTTGATTTTTAGCATGGTCATTGTTGGTGTATAGTAGTGCCACTGGTTTGTGAACATTGATTTTGTAACCTGAGACTTTACTGAATTCATTATCAAATCAAGGAGTCTTTTGGAGGAATCTAGGATTTTCTAGGTATACAAGCATACCATTGGCAAAAGGTTCAAGTTTCTCTTTTCCAATTTGGGAGACCTTTGTTTCCTTCTTTTGCCTGATTGCACTGGTTAGGACTACCTAAATGTCACTTTTTGTTAAGACGAGCAATGCTTCAGTAAACATTCCTATTCACACAGCCTTGCACACTAATGTGACTTTTTGAAGGACAAAATCCTCAAAATATTATTTGGCAAGATCACAATTTGAAATGTACCTTTCTTTTGGCCCTACAATAACACTTTTTGGCTACTTTTTTTCTTCTTTTTTTTTTTTTTTTTTTGTTTTTTTTTTTTTTGAGGCGGAGTCTTGCTCTGTCACCCAGGCTGGAGTGAAGTGGCGCCATCTCCACTCACTGCAAGCTCCACCTCCCAGGTTCATGCCATCCTCCTACTTTTTGGCCACTTTTTAACAGATTGTCATCTCCTCTGCACTGTCTAGTGGTCTCTCTCTACAACTCTAAACTGTTCATTTATAATAGCTTTAGGTACAAAGTTTGGGGGGAAAAGAAGAAAACTGTTTATGTGATGCTCGAGAGCCAGGATGATTTCTCTTCTACCGAATGACCAAGGAGGATGAGCAGTGATAGTGTTTACCAGAGACAGAGAATAGGAGCTCAACGATTATATTTATCAGCACACTATATACAGCTCCTCTGGGAATTGTAATCCAGGGAAACTTTAATGATTTGAAAGATTTGAAACCTGCTTTCCTGAAAGTTGGAAACTGACCTATAAATAGTATGATGCTGGGCAGTGTCTCATTACCCTCCCCTACTATCCATCTCTGATTGTCAGATCCAGCTAGTGATACTTTTAGATTTTTTCCATGGTGTCATCCAAGCCTTTTTGATTACATTCTTCCTGCAGCCTGTCAGTAGGCAGTGAAAATTTGGGAAAAGGGGCAGACAAACATTTAATTTCTTTTTGAGCATACACCTCTAAGTTGGGCAAATGATCAAAGATATTTTCTGATTTCTTCATTCATTCCTGTTACACATGCAATAAACTTAGCACTTCAAAACAAATCCCTGTTCACTAAACTACTCTCTAAACTGAGCCTATATGATGCAGTGGAAGTCTTGTGTGAAACTGGGCTGTTATTGGAACAACACTTGGTTGATCCTATGAGAAGGAATGATCAACCACAAAAAGATCATCAGTTTTCGGCAAGCAGCAGCAGGTGAAACAGGCTCCTGTAGCATCAGAGGCTGCTGGCCTTCAGAGAGAAGAACAAAGCTAGGGATTTGAACAGTTGAAATTCTGCTGCTGTGTAAATCTAGTGTATGACTGAGTGCTTTCACATCTGCCCACTTGATATTGACTCAGTTCAAGGAACACTCTTTAGTTCCTAAGCATGGGTGATCCAAATCAAAATAGAGAAGCAGGCAGATTTCCATCTTCAACCCCTAACTGCTCAGTGGAGTGACTCTGAATGGCAGCTCATGTGAGAAAACAATGACTCATCCAACAACTGTTGGGGAAAAAAAAGATCAGAGAGTCTATTATAGCATAAAATTAAAATTGGCCCATAGTACCTATCCCACCACAGCCACTAAGGTGGTAGTCTAGTCTATTGTGAATATCAAATGGATTAAAAAGTTAACCTTTATCTGCTGCAGCTGAGGGGGATGCTTAATAGTGTTACACAGGAAGTGACACAGTGCGGGAGGCTTTTCGGCTTGGACATGCTGAAAATTATCTTTCCTGCCTCCAAGGAATAGAAATGAAAAGTCTTCTTCCTGTCACCAAAGCTCAAACAGAATATGGGAGAGTGGAATAGTCTATATTCCATAGAATATAGAAACAGTATATAGACTCTGAATGGCAGCACATGTGAGAAAACAATGACTCATCAAACTACTGTTTGAGGAAAAAAGATCAGCGTACTGTTAAAACATAAAATTAAAATTGACCCCTAGTACCTATAATCATCTATCCTGTCACAGCCACCAAGGTGGTAAGTCTAGTCTATTGCAAATATAAAATGGATAAAAAGTTAACCCTTATCTGCTGCAGCTAAGGGGGATGCTTAATAGTGTTACACAGGAAGTGACAAAGTGGGGTATCTTTTTCAGCTTGGACATGCTGAAGATTATCTTTCCTACCTCCAAGGAATAGAAATGAAAAGTCCTCCTTTCACCAAAGCTCAAACAGAATATAGAAGCAGCAGTAGGTGATACACAGAAGATTACATAGAAATAGAGAAGTTATTTCTGGATAATTGGCAGCAGACATGGTAGAGCACATGGGAAGAAGAATCTCCATGGCAACTCAGTTTATGATGGCTCCATATTTAAACTAAATGTTGAGCTTTTATACTTCCAGAGTGAGGATTTTCTGTAATTTTTGATATTAAGTTCTCTAATTCAGGAAAGCAAGCATTCCAGCAGAGGTCCACATAAGGCAAGAAGAGCATGAGATACGCAGAAAATAATTTACAGATCTTAAAGATTTTATTAAAAGGGAGAGAAATTCAGATCATATGAGACCAGAATCACTGGCTAAAGCTTTTTAGCAATTTGTAGTGGGGTCAATTGGTTATTAATTGCAAATCCTATCATATTGCATTTGTAGTTTCTTATATATGACTATGCTTGTGCCGAGTGTATAATAAAATTGTGCATAATATTCCATTACATCATTTATTCTCAATGAATACTTTTTTTTGGCTTTTATAGAGTTTTATGCTATAGATGGATAAAACCCCATCTCATTCAAGATTCTGATGTCTGTGGAAGGCTCAGGTTGATGGCACCTTTTGCAGAATTCTTCCTTCCTTGCATTACCAAGTCAGAATAAACAGTGCTGTCCTTCCATTGCAAAAGTACATCAGAGATAGCCTTGTTCTCAGTGTTTAGTTTGATCTGCTATCACTTGTTTGAAAATATTATAATGGCGATGGAGTGTAGTAGTGATCTTAATGCCCCATCCAATTCACTCCCCTATTCATTTCCCTTTAAAGACTGAGCATATTGAAAATTGGCCATTGGTACCTCCTGGAATCCATTCCAACATTCCAATGCCATATGCCACGGCCAGTAGCACCTACCTGCTAGTAACCAATCCTGTTATCCTTGCCTACTAGTCATGCTATCCCCACTAATCAGTTCTTAGTTTAGGATCCCAGAAAATGAAGTATTTCTCTTGGTGTACAGTTGTAAACTTTTACTACTCCTAAGAGTATTAATAGTTTAACAGGAGAACAAAGCCATTAGCCAAAGAAATTAACACATCAACAAGCTGCTGTGGGTCTTTTTAGTCAACACAAATGGATATTACAGACATTCAGACAATTAAATACGTGGCAATATTTTTAAAGATCTGACCTGCTTTTATGCTTAATTTTCTATGAACCTAATAAAGCAATATATTCTAACTTGGCACGAGAAAAAAATTCTTAAAGTATTTTTTTTTATACGGTTTGGTCTAGAATTTCCATTTCTGGTATTCATCCTAAGTCATCCAAAATAGGAAAGCGTTTTTAGCAATGTTAATCAATGTGTCGTTTTAATAGCTAAAATAAAAAATAATCTAAATGTCCAGCAATAGAAGGGTAATTAAGTAAATTATGATACATTCATTTATGATTAAATAACATCACGAAATATTAATATTTGTGCTTTTCTTTCCTGTAATCTGTTATACATGACCCTTCTCCTAGTTAATCACAGGCATTCAAAGGAAATTGGAATTGTTATGGTATGAATGGAAAGAAAGAGATACTCAAAATTCAGTCTTTTTAACTTGCAAAATAAGCCTTGATCGTTACAAAGAATGGCTTTGGGGGAAAGTTGACTGACGGAGTTTATGCAACAATAATTGGCTAGAAAGAAAAGAGTTGGCAATCATGCCTGCCATCTCCATTCCTGGCTGGGAAAAGAGATAGGCTATGGTCTTGGAGGGCAGATGCTGCCTAACACTAGCAGAATGGGGAATGGATCTAGGGAGACCACATGAAGAGAATCAGCATCAAGAGAAAGGCTAATCCTGGCTATTCGAGGAAGCCCATCTTGGGGCAGATACTGAGAACCCCAGTGAGCAGTTCCCACTTCTGTCAATGAGAGGCTCCCAGCAAAGGTTACCTGGATATCTCCCAATCATCTAGCAGGAGGACAACCACCTATGCCCTAAGCCTCTGAAGACGTCCAAACTACTCAATGTGGACTAATGCCTTTTGGGACAGTCATGAGTCTTTCGACTCAGACCATAGTGTCCTTTCTATGCAGAGGAAAATGAGAAGACACAAACGAAAGCGCCAGCACTGGCCCTTGAGTGGGACTGGAGGGTGGTGAAACTCACTCCTTTACACACACTATAATAATAACTATCATTTATTACTTGCCAAGCATAATTCTAATCATTTTACGGGTATCAAATTGCATCTTCACAACAGCCCTTCCTACAAAGTGGATACTGGTATTGGTTTACATTACAGATGGGGAAACTGAGGAAAGAGACATTCAGTAGTTTGTCCATGATCACGCAGCTAATAAGTAGTGGATTCAGTATTCAAATCTAAGCAATATGACCCTGGAGCCTGTGATCCTAATGCTATGGTATGCTGCTTCCCATGCTTTGCCACTAAAAAAATGTTTTCCCCAAATTTGTAACTACACGCTTAGGAAGTTTGTGTTATGATCTTAAGTGACTCAATCAGAATGTAATACTGTAACTACAATGTGATCCACGTTTTTAAAAAGACATCAAAATATTAATAATAGTTGACTATGGATGGTAGGAGGATTCTGAGTGATTTAAGATTCTTTTTTTTGTTTTTCTGCATTGCGAATTTTCTCTTTAATGAGCATCTATTACATTTAAATCCTGGGCCAAAAACTCACTTTCAATGTTTCTTGAACTTCTCAAACACAAAAATATAGACACACATTTTTGAGTTACAAACTCCAGTTCTTTGAAGAAATTGTGTTATTTTGGCAACAATGAGAGATGCCACAAAGCATGTTTCTGACAAGAATAGTTCAAAAGTACCTTAACACACCACAGAAAAAGTGAGGAACAGCAGTAATAAGCTACATTTATCCTTTCAGACAATTACTTCGACAGGAGGGACAGGGGCACAGATGACAGAGATGAGGTCAGCACAAGTTGTCACATCTGAGCAGCCCTGCCATTTTTCTACATTTTATAGCTTTGGAAGATCTTAATATACCAAAATTCCCAAGGAGAATCAAAGTAAGTTAGCACCAAATTTTTCATTTTCACTCTTCATATGATGTCTTTTGATGAATACATATGCTTAGTTTTCATGTGGTTAAATTTATCAATCATGTTCTCTATGGATTGCACTTTTTTGTGTCTTGTTTAAAAAAACTTCTAATATTTTAAGTTCATGAAGATATCCACCTATGTTCTCTCCTAAAAAGTTTTAGAGTTTACCCTTTTACATATAGGTGTTTAATACCCTTGGGATTCATTTTTGTGTATAGTGTAATGGAGGGTCCAATTCCATGATTTTCCATATAGATAATGAATGTCTCAGCACCATGCCTTGAAACATCCACCTTTTCTCCACTGATCTGCAATGCCACTTCTTTTATATGGGCTCTCCTTTCCATTCCAATGGTCTCTTTGCCCATAGCTATGCCAGTACAATACCAATTTAGTATCGTAGATTTATAACAAGTCTCGAGATATGAGAGCAGCACTGAAATTTACAACGAAGTGCCAAATGCTGAGAACTAACTAGAGAATTCACTTAGAACCTCCAGTATTGAAACAAACAAACAAACAAACAAAAACAAAAAGAAAACTGGTAGACATTTGTGCTTCATTGTTAGATTTTGTTTGCCTTGCATTTATTTGTGGTCTCCCTCATCATTTTACCCCACCACATAAATATGCAGCTATTATGAATTCATAGATTTATCATGTACCAGGTCCACTTAGATAAAAATAGGAGAAAAAAATGAAAGGTCTAAAGAGAAACAGCATTCATGGGTAAAATAACAGAATGAAATTACCATGAAGGCTTCTATCCGACACTGTCCAAGGCAAGAGTGAGGGCATGGCCAGACTTCCTGGCAGAATTAAAACCTCGATGTTCAGAAATATGATAGGCTTGATGAGCCTAATTAAGGCATGTGGAAAAATTAGTTTATCACCCAGATTATGGAGACTGCCAAACCGCTCCCAAGGCTGGAATCTCTGAATTTGGCACTGGAGAAGATAAAATATCACCTGGATCATCTTGTTGCTGTTATTCATCAGGCAGCACTGTGTGCCCAGATTGTGCTTAATAGAGCCCAGGATAGTCTATCTGTTTAAAAAATGGACTGCCTAAGAAATTATTTTTTAAAAAACATGCACACTCACCTCCAAGTTGCATGAAAACAAGACTTGGCTGAAGAGTGAAACAAAAAACATCTTACAGACTCTGCTGTCGGTGTTATCCTTGGGTACATTTGACTTCCATGTGGTAACACCAAAGTCACTCCTAATTTCATCTTCTGTGAATATTCAAAACATTTTCTCTTATCAAAGTTTCCCCATACCTGCCTAAGAGGCATTGCATAACAGCAGCAGCAGGTAAATTAGATTCCTGGGGACTCATTGGGCGATGACCTAAGAATAAGAAGGTCATGGATGAGCTCACTGTTTCTTGCTTAACTCTTGCCTTGGAATACATCAATATTTTCTTAGTCTTACTCTGGAGTATTTTCTCAAAAGAGCTCGTCTGGCCTTTAAAAAATAGTTTCAAGTTTCATTTTTAAAATGAACCACATGTATTTGTTACTTATGCATTTCCTCTTGAAGCATTTAAAAAATTTTTTGCCCAGTGGCTTAGAGGCTAAAAAACCAAGCAGAAAGCAGAAACTAAAATCCTGAGAAGCTCAACAAAATTTATAGTCATCTCACAATGGTGGGAAGACAAAAATTGAAGTTTGCAACTAGCCAAAAGTAAGACGCTCTGGTAAACACCCCCAAGGTTTTGATTGAGCTTCTGAAGTACTCCACTCTGGAATCAAGGGCAAAATGGATATGGACCATCCCTTACAGATATAAACCTAGCTTCCAATCAGATCAGTGTCATACTGGATAAAATCAATCTGTCCCTAGTTTAACTGACTTCCAAAAATCAAAAATGCGCCCAGTTAAAAGATTAACTTAGGCACATTAAATTTTTTTAAGACTTTGAGCAGAAAGTGATTCATGAATTGGATAGTGCCAGACTACATGTGATTCAGGGCTCCATTGCAGGAGCATGAAAGGAAAGCTTATAGGGTGACTGCAAAGGCAAGGCAAATAGAAAATATTGGCAAAAAGAAAACATTGATTGGTTAAATTGGAGCAATAGCCTTATTTAGATCATTCCAGTGGAAAGTCCCTAGTTAAAGGTTAGATGGTGATTTCTGATTGGTTAGGCTTAAGATTTGTTTTACTCTTTAGAATAAGTTGAGTTTCAGTTTGCTTATGTAGGAACCCAGGGTGCTAGAGCACTTTAGCCTAATAGTCTCCTGAATCATTTTAACAATCCTTCCTAGAGAAAAATATCATCCAGAGTTTCTACAGTGTTTTATACACTTGTCTGGCATTTAATGAAGTTATCAGACACATCAACAGATGGAACAAGAAGAGGAAAAATCAGTATACTTGCTTATCAAATAGAGATTTAAAAATAACTAATATATCCAAAAAACAGATGAAAATATGGAGAATTTAATCAAAGAACTGTCACCTACATCAAATAATCAAATGTAAATTCTAAAACTAAAATAAAATGCCAAAACCAAAATTAAGAATTAAATAAATATTTCAGATACCAGAGTAGGCATAGAGGACAGAAAATTAGTCTATCTGAAGATATGTCAGTAGAACATATCATTAATGCAACACAGAAATAAACGAAATGATGAGACATGCATACAAATGCATAAAAGGTATAGGAGACTACTTGAAAAACTCTAACATTCATGTAATGAGATATCTAGTAGGAGAGGAGAAATATACTGGTGCAGAATAGAAGAAGCAATTTTTTAAGAAAAATTTCCCAAACTGACAAACTAGCAAACCACAGAGGCAAGAAACTCTATGAAGCTCAAGTAGGAATAATACAAAAACTGAACAAACAAACTTCCTAGACACATCATGGTAGAGCTTCTAAAATCTAATGGCAATGAGGAAGTTTTAAAAGCAGCCACAGGAAAAATTAGGTTTACCTTCAAAAAATCAACAATAAGAATTATTGATGACTTCTCAACAGTAACAATGAAAGTCAAAGGACAATGGAATAACATCTTGGAAGTGCTAAAACAAATTCCCATTGACAAAATACTTTTAGGCTTTCTTTGACCAAATTTCCACCCCTGTGGAGGGTTGGGCACTATAGAATGAAAGTTTTCCAAAGAAAACAGGGGCTAGGAACAGTATAAGAAATAGAAAAGAAATATTTAGGGCAAACAGAAACAGGCATTATCTATGTACTGATTTAATCCTCACAGTTTTCTATGGAAGGCAGAGAGGTAGTTTGCCAAAGGGCATTCAGTGAGCTGTCAAGATGGGACTCATATCCAGATCGAACTTCCAACTCATTCCCTTAACCTTTATTTCCCATAGAATGCCTTTAAGAAAGAAGAAAGCTAGCAGTCAGATCAGCTGAGTCAAACCTGGCAGTTCCAGGAAGGCAGATTTTGCAGCCTGATCACCCACCTACCCAAAGAGGAATCTTTTTAGCACTCCAGGGAAAAAAAGCAATTTTTCTTAGAGATTAAAATATCAAAAGAACTGGCAGTGCTACACTTATGTAAAATGCCTAGATCATCTATTTACCAGCTAATGTACAAAATTGTGATTCCAATCAAGAATCTAACTCAAAAGAAGGGACTCATGACTATCTTGTTTATAAATAAAAACAAGGACAACACATATCAGAAGAATAACCCAAGTAAATTAAATTCACTCCCATGAAAGAATAGTGATAACAAATAGTGTGACCATTTGTCCTATTTGGTTGATATTACGTCTCAACATATAAAGGGATGGATGGAGCTGTGTAGCTGATGCAGTTGCTTAAAATCTTGCTATTTTGGTGAATTACATCCATGGTGAGGTGAAATAAACACCAAGCTAAGGACTTCTCTCAGAACTTTGCCAAATATTCACTCTTCTTCTGTAGTGATTAAGAAGTCACAGAGGGGTTATTTTTTCACTCTTCAAAATCAGATTAAATGAACATACATTAAAAGAGGACAGCACTTCAGAAAAATTACACGGGCCCTTCAGAATAAATTTCAAACCTACTTGTCTGGCAGAAGTGACTCATTTAGTTTTGAGTGGTGTTTTCTTATTTTGAGCATCTATTTCATCATCCAAAAACACCCTGTCAGATCAGTCTTAGACACTGCCTATTAAAATGTTAAACTTCACCTGATAAAATGTAATTATAGCATTCCTGACATTTTTACACAGCACACACATGCTTCAAGCCAATTTTGCTGGAGTTAAGATTATTCCTCTAGATGTGTGAATGCATGATGAAACTGTAAGGAAATATCAGTATGTCAAACTCTAATATAGTTGAGAACCCAGATCCAAAATAAATATGAAAACTAAACCAGAACATGCATAAAAAGAATAAAAACGGTGACAAAGTCCATCAAAATACTTGGAGAGCTCACCAATTTATGTAATTAAATAAAGACAAAGATGCCATTCAATAGACAGTTATTTAAATGCTTATGAGTCAATATTTCAGTTTATTGGGGCAGTGGTTC
The DNA here is from genome assembly GCF_028878055.3 of Symphalangus syndactylus. Lineage (NCBI taxonomy): Eukaryota > Metazoa > Chordata > Mammalia > Primates > Hylobatidae > Symphalangus > Symphalangus syndactylus. The sequence goes on along the minus strand of NC_072440.2, from coordinate 76,381,434 downwards.
CTCACCCGGGGAGCTTTTTAAAAGCTTCATATTTATACACCGTTATCACTGACTCTGGAAAAAGTCAGCTGTCATGTTATAGGGACATTTGAACTGCCCTGGAGGCTCCAACAGCAAGGAAGTGAAGCCTTCTGCCAACACACTCCATTGGATTTTGCTAATATCCATACTCCATTTCATACTATTTGAGTCAGGATTTCTAGAGATAGGACCCAGGTATCAGTATTTTTAATAGCTTCCCCATCCCCAGTTATTCTAATGTCAACATTAGTCATGTGTGGCCGTGGTCAACAATTGCTGTAATCATCATCATATAATTAACACCTGAGAGTAGTTAGATGGTTAGGTCAGCCTGCTTATACATTATCCTTAAGTCTGCATTTCATCCTATTCATAGTCCAAGTAACAAAGTCCTTTGGATAAATTGAGGGGCAGTGGTATAGAAAGATGCCCACAAGTTATTTGATATTTCTCCATTAAAAAAGTGGGACCTAACTCTACCTCTTGAGTGTGGGCTGGACTTAGGGACAGAAGGTGGCAGAAGTCACAGTATGTAACTTCTAAGATTAGGTCATAGAAAGCATTGTACAGAAAGTATTCCTCCTTGCTCTTTCCTGAATCACTCACTCTGGGAAAAGTCAGCCACCACGTTGTAGCCGCCTCTCAAATGCCCTATGGCGAGGCCCACACAGCAAAGAGCTCAGACCTCCTGCCAACAGCCATGCAAGCGAGCCATCCTGAAAGTGGATCCCTCAATCCCAAACTTTCAGATGACCACAGCCTCAGCCAACATCTTGATTGCAATCTCATCAAAGACCCTGAAACAGAACCGCCCAGCTAAGACGTTCCTGAACTCCTGACCCAAAGAGACTGTGAAGTAATAAAGGTTCAATATTTCAAACTAAGTTTGGGGATGCTTTGATACATAAAAATAGGCAACTAATACAGGCAGTCTTCAAAAACAGATACCGAAAAATTAGGATTGTCCACCAGTCTGTAAAGAGATTATGCCTAACGTGTAACAGGCATTCAATAACTATTGTGAACAAATATATGATTGATAAATGATTACCTTCCACTTTTGAACAATGGAAGTTTCCATTCTCTAGCACTCCACGAAGTAGTAGAAGTCTATGTCTATCTTGCAATAATCACCAAGAATTTTGTCTGCATGAAGCCTAAAATTTGAAAGAATTAAGCCTCTAATCAGCAGAAATGTGTCTCTATTACTAGAAACAACATATATTATGCTCTGCTTTGGCTCACTAGAAAATACCTTCTTGTCATTTTTGCCCGTTTGGGAAATCTTCACTGCTCTGAATATTGTTTTCTTAGCTTTTAATTCTGCAAATTGATATGGCTTTCTTTGCCTCCAAAAATTCTGAATCCAGCATCAAACAATCCAATTGCCTTAAATAACTAATTAATTATCACATTCTGTTGCTAATGCAACATTCCTCACTTCACCCATTGTAATCAGCTTCTCTCTTCTCATTAAGTCTTTGGGGAATATAATTGTTCTCATTCACTATTCCACGCACCTTCTTACTTACCCAGTTCTTGAATAGAGCAGTTTGTTTTCTTCTTTCTCATTTGGGAAGCAGGTGAGCTCTCCACAGCTGTAGTTCCTGAGTCTTACAACAATCACCTAGTGAACCTGAGGAAAATGTAGCTACTTGGGTGTTGCTTCCAGAGACCCTACTATTATGGAACTAGGAGTGGTTCCCCAAATCATATTTTGTAACAGACTGTAAGTTGTTGAAGAAACTATTGCATCTAAAAATCCCTGTGCTTTTGTTAAAAAACAAAACATGATCCTTTTCATCCATTAAAATATTATTGTGCTTTTGTAATTTTAAAAGGGATACATATATGGTCCAAAGAATGTAAAAAAAAAAAAACACGTTTTCCAAGTTATATCTTAAACAATGCAAAGGCCATTGACAACTGGCATGGGTGAGAAGTGGTTCCTCTTTCCTTCTCAGCTTGTTGCCAGCATCTCAACAGGGATGAGTCCTCTAGGACTGGTTCAAGGGCCTCCTTCATGGTTACTATAGAACTAAACTCTTCACTTTTGACTCTTTTTTTTTTTCCTAGATGGAGTCTCACTCTGTTGCCCAGGCTGGAGTGCAATGGTGGGATCTCGGTTCACTGCAACCTCTGCCTCCCAGGTTCAAGAGATTCTCCTGCCTCAGACTCCCAGGTAGCTGGGATTACAGGTGTGCACCACCACACCTGGCTAGTTTTGTATTTTTAGTAGAGACAGGGTTTCATCATGTTGGCCAGGCTGGTCTCAAACTCCTGACCTCAAGTGATCCACCTATCTTGGCCTCCCAAAATACAGGGATTACAGGCATGAGCCACCATGCCTGGACTGACGTTTTTGTTCAGAACCTTTTTGCCTCTCCCTCTACTGCCTTCATGATCCTGACACTAGCCAAAATGTTTTTGGTTAATGTTAATGTGGTTTGCATGGGTAGAGTTTTTCTTCTCCTTACCCCTTCTCCTGGGCCTGGATGTTCCAAAGATAGTTTAACAAATGGGACCAGGGCACATTTGGTAATGTAATCAAAGTGGGGACAAAATGATAGATATTCTTTTAACATAATAATGCCAAGCACATGAGCCAAGAGGAGCCATTAGCATAACGCACGTGAGCCAAGAGGAGAAACATCACGGCAGGACAAATGGTTTAATTGTTCAGGAGGGTAGATGCTCTACCCACATGGTCTGAAATCACCATCTTCTTTCAACCCAGCCACACCTTCCCTGGGCTTATTTTCGGCAGAACCAGATGTGGCTGAGCAACCAACAGCCCATGTTTAAACACTGAACAGAAGAGGCAGGATCAAGAAGGCAGTAGAGGGAGAGGCAAATGGTTTTGAACAAAAACGGCAGGGCATGGTGGCTCATGCCTGTAATCCCCGTATTTTGGGAAGCCAAGGCAGGTGGATCACTTGAGGTCAGGAGTTCGAGACCAGCCTGGCCAACATGATGAAACCCTGTCTCTACTAAAAATACAAAAACTAGCCGGGTGTGGTGGTACTCGCCTGTAATCCCAGCTATCCGGGAGGCTGAGGCAGGAGAATCTCTTGAACCTGGGAAGCAGAGGTTGCAGTGAACCAAGATTGACCAAGATTGCATCACTGCACCCAAGCCTGGGCGACAGAGTGAGACTCCATCTCAGAAAAAAAAAAAAAAAGAGTCAAAAGTGAAGAATTTAGTTCTATAGTAACCACGAAGAAGACGCTTGCACCAATCTTAGAAGACTCATCTCTGTTGAGACTCCATAAGCTGAGAAGAAAAGAGGAACCACTTCTCACCCATGCCAGTTGTGAATGGCCTTTGCATTGTTTAAGACATAACTTGGAAAGGTATTTTTTTTTTACATTCTTTGGACCATACGTGTGTCACTTTTGCTACTATTGAGATTGTTTAATAATAAACTGGGGCATCACTCCCTTCTACTCTTAAGGGTTTAGTTATGAGGTTTTAGTAACACCCTACAGTACTAGCAGCGATAAATTATCTACTATTATTAAAGGCAAGTAACACTTTCCACGAACTCAAACATGAAGGATTGCAGATATTCATAACTTACTATTTTCAAGCTGAAAGCTGTTTCCAGGGGCAACCATTTGTTTCTAAACAGGCAGAGAAACATTAGACCAGCTACGAATCCCAAAGACCCATCAGCCCATGCACATAGGTTTCCAGCGTGATCACACCTGGAGAAGTTACACCCATGGAAAAACAAATGAAGCCAATAGCATGTTCTTCTAAATCCACATTTGTCTTGGGCAAGTAAGAAACAGACTGTTTTTTAGGAGGCTATGTGCATTTTAGGCAGGGTAACATAGCTTTCCCTCATTGCGTTGGCAGGTAGGGTGCCCTCTCACAGCCCACGTGGGTTTTATTTTCCACCTACTGCTGGCAGGAAATTGACTACTCTAATGTGACTGGCACATGGACATGTAGCCTCCCCTCTAGGAGCTGGATCAAGTTGACTTTTAAGAAATATGCTTTCTGTCTCTGACTGCGTTTGTTTTGTTGGCAGGCTCACAGAATGCCAAGGCTCCCAGGGAGTTGCAGTCTGGCTAGCTGGCCAGCAGGTTCTGCCAAGAGGCCGGCCTGCCTGAGCCAAGAGGAGCACATTTCCTCCTACAAGGGGCTGCTTTCTTACTTTCTCACCTTCTCTGTCCTCTGTCCGGAATCACCCATGGTGCCACCTTATTTGAGAGTTCAGAATCTCGCTGGGTTTTTTGCCTCTCATGTGGAGTTGAGGGTTTGGGAAACTGAAGATTTTACTTTTTTTTCAAAAATCAACAGTAAGTGATATCCTTGGTTCCAGAGATTTCCAAACCTTTTTTCAAGCAGGAGGACTACAATAGAACTTTCTAAGATGATGGAAATCTTCCACATTTTGATTGGGGTGATATTTATATGGGAATATACTTTGGTCACAATCCACTGAATGTATATTTAACGTGTATATATTTGACTATATGTAAATTATACTTTGATAAAACTGACTTTCAAAAACATGGAACTTAAGCCCAATAAATAAGATAGATCTTTTAATAATAAATCATTTGGGTTCCATTTCTGGGTAAGGTAGAGAAAGCGTAACCCGCTTTGTCTCTCCCATAGATGACAACTAAAAACTCTGGAAATAATGCATGTGACCGGGCACGGTGGCTCACGCCTGTAATCCCAGCACTTTCAGAGGCCAAGGCAGGTGGATCACGAGGTCAAGAGATTGAGACCATCCTGGCCAACATGGTGAAACCCCATCTCTACTAAAAATACAAAAATTAGCTGGGTGTGGTAGTGTGTGCCTGTAGTCCCAGCTACTTGGGAGTCTGAGGCAAGAGAATCGCTTTAACCCGGGAGGCCGAGGTTGCAGTGAGCCGAGATGACGCCACTGCACTCCACCCTGGCAACAGAGTGAGACTCTGTCTGAAAAAAAGAAAAATAATGTTACAGCACCTGAGGACTCTGAAAAGGAAATTGTAGCCGGCTGATTGAGAACAAAAGAAAACAGAACTTTACGCAAGACAATCCAGCAATGAGTTTCTAGTCTTTTTTTTTCTTCTGCCAGTATCCCCAGCCTGAACCCGAAAGCATGCTAAAGCCCAGAATTTGGCACTGGGTGCAGACTGTTAAGAACTCCAAGAGAACCCTCTCTTTCTAGTCTAAGAAATGAGAGGGGTACCCCTAAGGGTCAGGGGTGGGAAGTAATTTCCCCTACTTATGCTTTCTCTACTCTCTCCTGCCCAGCTCACAAGCCATCCCACAACAGCAGTGGCAACGGTGATGGCAGCAGCTGCTGGGGAAGTGCCTAAAACTTTGAAGAAGGAAGACTCTTCTCTCTGACCAAAGGAACTATGGCTTCAAGAGCATGGAAAGGATCTGCACTGCTCTTTTACTATTTCTATCCTCCTGCCTCTTTGTCTTGGGACAAAGTCATAGGCAGTGCAGAGAAGAGGGAAAAATAAAGCTCTGGATGGATTTCTAGTCAGAAGAGAAAGAAGGTGTGAAGGGTCTATGGGAGCCAGAAAGAGTTAGGGAAGTTGCAGAGAGGAGACAGCCAAAAAAAAGTGATTTCTTAAAGTTGTATATGGATTCCTAAAATCATTTCCAAGCTGTGCATGCATAAATATGTCCCTAAAAAACATACCAAAGACTTTGAAAACTGACAGATGAGGCAGCGCATCCCACAGGTGTCAGACAGGCCAAGGGGTATTATATACACAGAACAGATCTGAGTAGTGCTTAGACTCCACTGAAAACTGAAGGACGTTAGAACTGAAGCCGATATGAACTAGGTCAGAACTTGCAGCCTGAATCCACCTGAGTTAACTGATTGTGTTATTTGTTTTTTGTTTTTTGGGGTTTTTTTTAGATGGAGTCTCGCTCTGTCACCCAGGCTGGAGTCCAGTGGCATGATCTTGGCTCACTGCAACCTCCGCCTCCCAGGTTCAGGCGATTCTTCTGCCTCACCCTCCCAAGTAGCTGGGACTACAGGTGCCCGCCAACACACCCGGCTAACTTTTCTATTTTTAGTAGAGATGGGGTTTAGCCATGTTGACCAGGCTGGTCTCAAACTCTAGACCTTGTGATCTGCCCACCTCAGCCTCCCAAAGTGCTGGTATTACAGGCATGAGCCACCACGCCCAGCTGTACTTTTTGTTTTAATCAATGCTTTGTCAGGAATTAAACAAGACCCAGAGTCTTATAACACAGTATTCAAAATATCCAGAATAGAATTCAAAATTACTTGACACATGAAGAGCCAAGAAAATTTCAATAGCTTGCAAGTGAAGACACAATTAACAGATGATAACCCTCAATAACACAGATGCTGAATGTCAGAATTATCAAATACTTTAAAGCAACTATTTAACTATGCTCCAAGAAGTAAGCAGGGACATACTTAAACAGAAAGAAAGTCTCAGTAGGAAAATAAATGATCTAAACAAAGAAACCAGTGGAAATTTAAGAACTGAAAAATCTACCACCCAGAACAAAAAATTCACTGGAAGGACTCAATAGTAGAACGAATGTAACAAAGAAAAAGTCAGTGAACTTGAAGAAAGACCGATAGAAATGGTCCAACGTGAACAAAAGGGAGAAAAACTGTTGATTAAAAGAATGAACAGACTCAGAGTCAATCAGACAACCCCAAAAAGTCTAACGTTTATTTCATCAAATTCTCAGAAGGAGAGGAGAAAGTGTGGTGCAGAAATATATTTGAAGAAATAATGACTGAAAACTTCACAATCTGGCAAGTTTTTATAGTTAAGAATTTCAGCTCCTCCAAACATGGATCCCTAAACCTGTAGAAATCCATGTCCACAAATGTAATAATGAAACTGCTGAAAACTGAAGACAAAGAAAGTAACTTGAAAGCAGCCAGAGAAAAACCAATCATTATTTACAGAGAAAGCACAATCTGAATGCCTGTGGATTTCTCATCAGAAATCGTAAGTAGCACAACATTCTTCAAATGCTATAAAAAATAATTTTTTTAACCTCAAAACAGAATTCTATGTTAAGTGAAAATGTCTTTCAGGAATGAAAATTATTTTTAAAAGACATTCTCAGATGAAGGAAAACTAAGACAATTCATTGCTATTAGACCTTCTGTAAACAAAATGCTAATACCAGATGGAAAATTGGAGAAAGAGCAACAGAAATGGTAAACATTTGGGTGATTATAATACGCTGTCTTTTCTGCTCAAGTTCTTTAAAATATGTTTGATGTTTGACAGTTGAAACCAAAGTTTAAATTTTTTTTCTGATAGGGTTTTATGTAGACATAATACATGTGACAACTACAATAGAAAGGTGAAAGATAAATTATGATACATCCATATGTTGGAATACTATTTAGTCGTGAAAAGGAATAAACTATCGAATCTCAAATGGATTATGCCACCTGAAGGAAGGCAGTTTCAAGAGGCTATATCTGCATGATTTCATTCATATGATATTCTGAAATAGGCAAACTATGACGATGAAGAAGAGATAAGTGGTTGTCAGGGGTTAGGAAGAGGAGGAGGGCTTGGCTGCTGCAGGCCAGTAAGAGGGTGTTTTTTGCAATAACGGAACAGTTCTGTGCCGTGATTATGGCAATGGTTACATTAATCTATGTATACATGTGCTAATCTTTACACCAACAAAAAATATTACTGTTTATAAATTTAAAAAATAATTTTTAAAAATGAATCATTTTGTCCTCATTCTGACTTTTTTTTTTTTTTTTTTTGAGTGAAGGTCTCACCCTGTCACCCAGGCTGGAGTGCAGTGGCTCAATCTTGGCTCACTGCAACTTCTGCCTCCCAGGTTCAAGTGATTCTCATGTGTCAGCCTCCGAAGGAGCTGGGATTATAGGCACACACCACCGTGCCTGGCTAATTTTTGTATTTTTAGTAGAGACGGGGTTTTGCCATGTTGGCCAGGCTGGTCTGGAACTCCTGGCCTCAGGTGATCTGCCCACCTCGGCCTCCCAAAGCGCTGGGATTACAGGTGTGAGCCACCGTGCCCGGCCCACTTAGTCCTCATGCAAATAAGCATAATACAAAAAAAAAAAAAAAAAATCATGAGACAACAAGAAACATTTGATCAACGGCTGGAATACTTGATGATATTAGAAAACCATTGCTAATTTTGGGGTGTAATCATGGTATTGTGATTATATTATCTAAAATGGTTCTTAATATCTTTCAGATCTTACCGAAATGTTTTTTCTAATGAAATTCTATCTTGGGTTAGCTTCAACATATTTATTCTCAAGGAAGGGGGCAATGCAAGTGGGTGTGTTGATGAAACAAGACTGGCCAAGAGTTGATCATTGTTGGAGCTGGAAAATGAATATGTGAGCTTTATCATACTTTGTTGAAATGTTTATGTTAAAGAGTTTCCATCATTAAAAGCTCTTAAAAGAAATGAAAAGGGTTGCTTCAAGTTAAAATGAAGCTGGAGGTCACAGGCGTATTTATTTGCTCCCATCTCTCCAATAATACCCATTTGGACTATTTTCAATTAACTTCTAGCATTCTATGACATAGGTCTCCAGCCCCTGGGCCATGGGCCAGTATCAGTCTGTGGCCTCTTAGGAACTGGGCCACCCAGCAGGAGGTGAGTGGCAGGTGAGCAGGCCAAGCTTCATCTGTATTTACAGCCACTCACCATCTTTCACATCACCACCCGAGCTCTGCCTCTTGTCACATCAGTAGCAGCATTAGATTCTCATAGGACATAGGAGTGCGAACCCTACTGGGAACTGTGCATGTGAGGGATCTGGGTTGTGTACTCCTTACAAGAATCTAATACCTGATGATCTGTCATTGTCTCCCATCACCCCCAGATGGGACCGTCCAGTTGTGGGAAAACAGGCTCACGGCTCCCACTTATTTTACATGATGATGAGTTGTATAATTATTTCATTATATATTATAATAAAGTGCACAATAAATGTAATGTGCTTGAATCATCCTGAAACCTTCCCTGCTTCCTGGTCCATGGAAAAATTGTTTTCCATGAAACAGGTCCCTGGTGCAAAAAGGTTGGGGACCACTGCTCTATGAAGCACAAATTAATTTAAATAGTTCAAGAAAAAGTCATCAAAACCTGCCTTGCTCAAAACACAAAACCTGGCTGGGCGCAGCGGCTCATGCCTGTAATCCCAGCACTTTGGGAGGCCAAGGTGGGTGGATCATGAGGTCAGGAATTTGAGACCAGCCTGGCCAGCACGGTGAAACCCTGTCTCTATTAAAAATACAAGAAATTAGCTGGGTGTGGTGACCAACGCCTGTAATCCCAGCTACTCGGGAAGCTGAGGCAGGAGAATCACTTGAACCCGGGAGGCGGAAGTTGTAGTGAGCCTAGATCACGCCACTGCACTCCAGCCTGGGCAACAGGAGCAAAACTCCATCTCAAAAAAAAAAAAAAAAATCCTTGATTCTGACGGCAAGATTGGTCCTGTTTGCCCATCCTCCCTCAGTGTCAACCAGCTAATTTTTGCAGACACCCTCACATTGAAGACTTTGTACTTGACCCTCCACTGGGTGCAAGGAGCATTTATCAAAACACATGCATACCCTGTTATCAACATGAAAGTCAGAGTTTGTTTTTATGTCCTCAGGAGAAGATGTTTTTCTCTTTTGTTGTGCCTGCCATGGGGAAGGAGAGGAGCCTGTTGTTGTCATCCCTGCTCTATTATCCCTCATGACATATAAATGAGTAATCTGACCTTTCCATAGGATCACAGGGCAAATCATGGTCACAGTGAAGGTGCAGGATCTGCTGAAGGGCAACCAGCGCATTTTCCGGAGCCAAACTAGCCATTTGAATAACAGTGGAACTAGCTGGGTTGGATATCCCTACTGGTCCTGTGAGAATCCATGAAAGGAATGAGTCCTGTTTGCCTGCTCCCTGCTCTGCTGCAACTAAGCCTCATTGCAGCAAAATGTCTCAAAATTCCACATCAGAGGTAATCACTGGCCATCTCTGGGGTCTCTTGATTTTCCTTGGTGCCCATTATAAGTTTCTCTTTTATTAGCATCAGGCACAGCAGCTTGTTGTGGCTGCTGACACCAACACCCCCAAGGGAGCTCAGAAGTTCTTTCTTGGTACTGCCCAATAATTCTCACTCTGGTGCTTACGGTAGCTTTCTTCTTCAATTAGCAATGTAAATGTGATTGCCTGGGCTTGATAATGAGCTTTTCATGGTAACAGGAAAAGCCACCAGCCCCCTAGAGGGCAAAGCCTTCTGGCTGCTGGAGTCCAGCTAGTGGGGGGCTTCTGTTATTAGAACAATTTTTCAGGGTGATTGATAGGGATTCCCAAAGAGGACTATCAATCACAGAAGGCGATTAAAGGAGTGAACTACAGCAAGGACTTTCTGTGGCTGGCAGTTCTGTTTACTCACAAGAGGAGCTGAATGTGGTACTGAATTGGAAGTTGTCTTTGCCTTCTCCTGTACCCTTAACCTTTCTTCTAGAGGTAGAAGAGCAAGGAATAATCTCATCCTCTAACCTCTCAGAGGGAGATGCTCAGATACACACCAAGTTCTAAGTTGGCGATTTAAGATACATACCAGCCTGCACCTTTTAGAGAAAATGTTTCTGGCCGGGCGCGGTGGCTCATGCCTGTAATCCTAGCACTTTGGGAGGCTGAGGCGGGCGGATCATGAGGACAGGAGATCGAGACCATCCTGGCTAACACAGTGAAACCTCATCTCTACTAAAAATACAAAAAATTAGCTGGGCTTGCTGGCGGGTGCCTGTAGTCCCAGCTACTAGGGAAGCTGAGGCAGAAGAATGGCGTGAACCTGGGAGGCGGAGCTTGCAGTGAGCGGAGATCGCGCCACTGCACTCAAGCCTGGGCGATAGAGCGAGACTCCATCTCAAAAAAAAAAAGAAAAGAAAAGAAAATGTTTCTAATGACACAAGTAAAGCAGAACCAGAATTGCTTATTGGTCTTTTGTTTACTCATTTTCTTTTAGTTTGGTTTGGTTTGGTTCTTGATATGGTTTGGATCTGTGTCCCCACCCAAATCTCATGTTGAATTATAATTCCCAATGCTGGAGGTGGGGCCTGGTGGGAGGCGATTGGATCATGGGGGTGAATTTACCCCTTGGTACTGTTCTCACAATAGTGAGTGAGTTCTTATGAGATCTGGTTGTTTAAAAGTGTGTAGCACCTCCCCCTACTCCTCTCTTGCTCCTGCACCGGCCATGTAAGACGTGCCTTCTCCCCTTCACCCTCCACCATGACTGGAAGCTTCCTGAGGCCTCCCCAGATGCAGAACCCACTATGCTTCCTGAACAGCCTGCAGAACCATGAGCCAGTTAAACCTCTTTTCTTTATAAATTACCCAGTCTCGGTATTTATTTACAGCAGTGGGAGAAGGGACTAATACAGTTTTGTTTTATCACTATCAGAACACTGCATCAGCCTCCCTTATCAAGAGCTGTGTTAACTCACCACTACTCTCCTGGATTAATTTGCCTACCTGACTTCTCCCCAGCTACTTTTCCATCCTCTTTTTTTTTTGAGTTGGAGTCTCACTCTATCTCCCAGGCTAGAGTGCAGTGACATGAACTTAGCTCACTGCAACCTCCGCCTCCTGGGTTCAAGCAATTCGCCTGTCTCAGCCTCCCAAGTAGTTGGGACAACAGGCGCCCACCACCACGCCCAGTTAATTTTTGTATTTTTAGTAGAGATGTGGTTTCACTATATTGGCCAAGCTGGTCTCGAACTCCTGACTCTGTGATCTGCCCACCTTGGCCTCCCAAAGTGCTAGGATTACAGGTGTGAGCCACTGCACCCTGCCTTCCATCCTCTTTACTTACCTCTCCTTTCATTTGCTCTCTTCCAGCCATACTAGCCTTCTGTTTTGTCCTGCTTCCAGATCTTCACACCTGCTGTTGTACCAACCTGGAAGATGATTCCCTTCCTTCATCTGGCTAGCTCTTAACCATTCTTCCCATCTCTGGTAATTTACCACTTCCCTAAGGGAGGTTTCTCTGGCCTTTCAGTCTAATTTAGCTTCTCTATTATATCTTCTCAATAGCTCCCAATATTTTCCCTTCCTAGAGTGAACCACAATGCTCATCATATGGTCATGTATATGATCTTACATTTTTCCAGGTGTCTCTCTCATTAGCTTATCAGCTCCTTCAGGGCAGAAGCCACATCTGTCACATACCCTGCTAGAGACTCAGTGCCCAGCAGGTGGTAGTGATACCAGTGGGCTGGAGGAGGTCCCAAAGTGCCAGTGGGACCAGTGTCCAGGCTCTTGACACCTTAGCAAGAATGAATTCAAGGACGAGTCAGAAAATAGTGAAAGTACAGAGGTGTATTGCAAAGGGAAATGTACACACTCAAGAAAAAGTAGTGTGGGTGAACTCAACAGCGAGCCATGCCTATGGGGGTTTGGAGATGCTATACCTTAATGGGTTTCTTTACCTAAGGGGTGAAATATTCAGGAAAATTCCAGGAAAAAGGTGGAGATTTTTCAGAATTGTGGTGCCTCCCATTTTTACACCAAATAGGGTATTCTTGGAACTGTGCTGACGCTGATGGCTGTGTGATTTAGGGTATTAATGAGCGTATAACGAGGTCCTGGGTGAAACCTAGGTGGAATCCAGCACCACATGGGGTCAAGTCGGTCACAGCCAGCTTGGTCCACAGGCAGTTTTTCAGGGTCTTCTCGGCCCATAGCCTCTAGTCATGTGAAACTACTGTCTGGAATTTTTATTCTCCTGTGAGCACCCTGTCTCAGTAAGTGTCATCATAATTGCTGAATGAATTTGATAAAAATGAGGAGGCGGAAAAAGGAATAGGGAGACAGAGATACAAGCAAAGGCATTTTAGCACAATGATATACATATGAGAAGAGAAGAGTTTCAAAACTAAGCATGCTATAAGCTTAATAATTAAAATAATAGATTTATTATTGATTCCCCACCCTTTAGTATCTCTTACTACCACCAAAACTATAGGAACTTTTCTTTTTTTTTTTTTGGAGACGGAGTCTGGCTCTGTCACCAGGCTGGAGTGCAGTGGTGCAATCTCGGCTCACTGCAACCTCTGCCTCCCGGGTTCAAACAATTCTTCTGCCTCAGCCTCCGAAGTAGCTGGGACTACAGGCATGTGCCACCACACCCAGCTAATTTTTGTATTTTTAGTAGAGATGGGGTTTCACCATGTTGGCCAGGATGATCTCAATCTCTTGACCTCGCGATCTGCCCACCTTGGCCTCCCAAAGTGCTGGGATTACAGGCATGAGCCACCGTGCCTGGCCAAGAACTTTCTCGTATGTGATCTTCTTTGGGTTTATTTAGTCCTCTGAAATGGTTGACCAGGAATTGTCCCAACCTGTCATATTATTGCTAAGGTGCCTGAGGCTCAGCAAGCTCCCATGACCTGTTCAAGGTCATGCAGCTGATAAAAGGCAATACCCAGACTTGAACCCAGAGTGTGTGGGGCATCCGCTGCCACAGCACAAATTGGCTCTTTTCTCCTGGCCCGTTCTCCATTCTATCCCCAGAAGGAAATCTTTCATAACCATTCTTTATCGCTCTCCACCTGTTCCTTTGGAAAAGATATTTTTGCCACTAAAGGAGCTGTTAAAATTAGGAGGAGCTGCTTGATTTGCAGGTGCTGTAAATAAAGATGAGACTGTTCTGGTCTCAAAGGTGATTTAACTTTAATTGCAGCCAGAACAGATCAGTGAGTGAGAGGTGACTCAGACGTGATGCTTGGGAGGAGGGGGATGACAAACTAGGACACAGTTTATTTTTCCTTCTTCTTGGCAAAGAAGGCTGATAAAAACTGGTTTGCTCTTGATGACATGAAATGATAGTGTTCTGAAGTACAAAGAGGCTTCCATACCAAAACACTTAAAGTGGCCATCAAAGACAAATGGAGACATTTGCACAATCTGCCAACACACACTTTAGCCTTCACTGACTCACCTGCCGACTGCATTTCCAAGAATGCAGGAGGTGGAATCAGACATATCATTCACACAACATATTTTTATTGAGTACCTGCTCTCTGCCAGACACTTCTAAAGCACTAGGGTTTGATCATAAAGCAAAGTAAAATCCCTGCCTTCATAGAATCGTACCCACTTCTTACAGTGTTACTGCACACAGTTATGCATGTTGCACACTGCAAAACTCTAAGAGTGCCGATCCCATCACATCCATGTGAGTGGGTACCCTAGATGTGCTATGCCCATCCTGCTCAACTGTACACAGCAACCCTGAGTCACCTCCACCACTCCTACCCTGAGCTAGAGGAATGATGGCTATACCCTCCCATGTGGTCTCCTTGATTTTATCCTGCCCCTCTACTGTCCGCCCTCAATACAAAAGACTTTGTTCTGTTAAAAACATAAGACAGATCCTGTCATACCTCTGTTCATACCCTCCAGTGGCTCCCTGTTTGCTGGGATTACAGGCATAAGCCACCGTGTCCGGCCTGAGATTTTAATGTATAAATATTCCATATTGTAAAAAATATATCATTATGTTGATGGATATTTAATTTGGTTCACAGTCTGAGCTACTATAAACAATGCTGTTCCAAACTTTCGTGCATAAGTATCCTGATGCATAAATGTATGCAGCTCTCTGGGATAAATATTTAAGACTCTAGTTGCTGGGTTATTGAATAAGTATATTACCAACTCTGCTAAATCATGCCAAACACTCACAGCAGAAGTTTTTAAAAGGTCCTGTGGCTCCAAGTACTTGTGCATTGGATGGTGATTCCTCTTGGCCACCTTCTGACAAAAACCTGCAGATTATAAAAAGACCCATTAGCTTTCCCTGTCTTGAAGTCAAAAACCTGCTCTTCCTTAGCCCTGCAAGAAAGAGATGAACGCTGAGCAGTGGCAATTACAGGGGTTGTTTAATGTTGAACTTGCTCCAGGTTAAGCCTGGATAGCAATCATTTCCTCTAGGTTTCTGCCGACGACTCCACAAACGGAGAATATCTATCATAGGCAGAGGCATGTGGAATGACAAGGTGATTGTGCCATAATGATTTTCCTTCCTGTTTATCACAAAGAAGATGATCAATCAAGGCGGGAACACTCAAGTAGGGCCCGTCGAAGAGGTTTTGCCAACAAAGGGAGCCATCAGAAAAAGTGCTAACAGACCTGGCCAGGAGCTAGCACCTCCTTTGTGTGAATCTGCTTATCTGTTCATATACTGTTGTAAAACCCTGAAAAGTAAAACCATCTCTTCCTCCTTGTCTCATTCATTCATTCAACCTGTAGTTACTGAGCACCCACGCAGCACTAAGGATTTAACACTGAGCAAGTCCACATGACCCTGCCTTCAAGGACCTTACATTCTACTAAGACAACAAATGAAGCCACGGGGCATCACTGGACTAGTGGATGTTCAGCGTCTATCTTGTACCGGGTGCTGTAGATTCAGAGGTGAACAAGGCATCGTTCCTATCTTCGGTAAACTTACAGTCTAGTTTAACTTCCTTCAAGCACAAGGCACAGGAACTGTGATCAATGCAGGTGCAAAGCATCTACCGGAGCTCAAACATAAACCTCTAGATCAGAACCTGGACTCAGACACAGTATTTCATTTACAAGGACTAATTCCTAACTCTCTCTAATAGGAGAGCAGAGGCCTGAGTGGAAGGGACACAGCACCCACAGGTTTCAATGGCAAATTTTAGAGGAGAATATTGGTAGGGTAGGGTATATGAGAAGCAATCATGGTCTCAACAGCCAAGAAAAGTTGTCATGTTTGATTCTCAGGAAAGCAAAGAAAAATGAAGATACTCTACTACCTTGAACTTCTGCCCTAGATCACCAAAGCAACAGGAACCATTCATGAGGCTGTTGACGTGTATTACCTCATTTATTCCTCACAACTCAAACAGGTAGGAACTAGAATCTCCATTTTACAAATAAGACGACTGAGGCCACGAGAGGTTATTTTCCCAATATTGCACAACTGATAATCTGCGAAACCACAATTTGAGCCCAACTCTACTTGACTCTAAAACAATTAGCACTATCTCTATCACCTTTTGGTAAATAAGATCTCTAATACAGAAGTTTACTCAAGCATCCATTTACCCTTTTTCCTAAAGGTCAAAGCTGTCCCCACTGTTGTCTTGCCTGGCTGGCCCCAATCCACTTCACCAAAGCTCCACCTTCAGCCACCAGAACCCATTGTGTTCTTCGTGGGACCTGGACCCCAAGGAAGAAGAATGTGTGTCCCTGCACATTCACATGCCTGTATTTGTATGTGTTGGGAAGGTTAGCATGAAGTTGAATGTGATGCCCACAAGAGGTAAGTCAACTGAGGAAGGAACAGCACCTCCTCTGACCACTCTTGGATACCTGTTGGACCAATCAGGACAACACCTGTGGCTGCAATGAGCCTGAAGTTAGTCCCTATGTACTGGGACTAACCAGGTCAATTGAGCCTGGTTCCTAATCAGATGCTTGTCACTTCATTCATTTACCCAATCATTCATTTATGTGCTTAATAACTCATTCATCCAATATTCATGATCATATTTATTAAGCTAATACTTCATACAAAGCACTGTGGCAGAGACAAAGGTAGCAGTATAAACATGAATCAAACCCAAACAATTAAGTATACTCATTGAGACATAAATAATAAAAATGGAAGAGAGAATGATTTTTGGCCGCATCATTGTGGTTAATATTATCAGTACTTATTCAGTGCTTAATATTTTCTTGCCAATAGGTCAAGCTGTTTACTTCCTTCAGAAATCCTGTGAAATAGATTAATTACTGTATTGGCCCCATTTAACAGATGTGCACACAAAGGTTCAAAGTGGTTAAAAATAGCTTGACCAAGGCCACACCAGTGGTCAATGACAGAAGAGGAATTGGACATCAGGGTGGCAAGAGAGGGAGAGATAAGGCTTTGCACTTGCACAGAGTCTGTCTTCACACAGGAAAGGAGAGAAACAACCCTAAGTCTAACAATGGAAAATTGGTAAATAGTTCTACCTCTACACAATTATATTCACTAAAATGCTCTCTACAAACATTGAAATGGGTGAGGTAGATCCACATATTAACCCAGAAAGTTGCTTACGATGCACTAACTTTGGAAGTGAGTAATACAATAGTGTAGCAGTATTTGGGGATTTTTTAAAGAAAACTTTCCACTATATATATGTATATATATATACACGCATATTTGCATAGAAAAAGAACAAGATGGAAAGTATTTTGAGGGCAAGGATTTTTTTCTTTTTGGACACTTGATATCCTAGGCACATCAATTAGTGCCTGGCACATGCTGTAACAGATGGCTGATTAATATTTGTCAAGTAAATGAATGATTTCTTGGTGAATGTATGAATGAGTAAATTGAGACAGAATGAATGAATGGATAACTGAATGAATGAATATGGCAAAATGGCGACAAGAATATAATCTCTGGGTGGTAGGATTTGGGGTGAATTCTTTTCTCTTTGTGTTTATCTGCATGTTTTATTTTTTTTTTCCATCAGTGGACATAGGCTACTTGTGTGAGCAGGGAGAGAAAATACATCCAGTTTTCTCCAGAATCACAACCTGGAAAGAAGAGGACTCAGGAGGCTGAGGTCTAGGACTCTGATATGGTTTGACTGTGTCCTCACCCAAATCTCATCTTGAATTATAGCTCCCACAATACCCATATGTTGTGGGAAGGACCTGGTGGGAGATAATTGAATCATGGGGTTGGTTTTTTCCATACTGTTCTTGTGGTAGTGAATAAGTCTCACGAGATCTGATGATTTTAAAAGGGGAAACCCCTTCCACTTGTCCATGATTCTCTCTTGTCTGTCGCCATGTAAGACGTGCTTTTGTTTCTGCCATGATTGTGAGGCAGCCACGTGGAACTGTGAGTCTATTAAACCTCCCAGTCAGGTGGAACTGTGAGTCCATTAAACTTGTTTTTCTTTACAAGTTACCCAGTCTCGAGTATGTCTTTATCAGCAGCATGAAAACGGACTAATACAGACCGATTGTATCACAAGTTAGGGTTATGATTTGTTCATTGGCTTAGGGAGATGTCAGTGTCAGATCTCAATGTGTAAGTGTTCATATACAAATGCCTTGATTCCATCATCTGTAAATTGAGATTTAAAATCTCTGTTGAGCCTCTCCTATGAGGCCGAATTTTCCAAACTTCAGTCATTAAGAAAACCACTTTCATTATTTTTGCGACATCTGGGTTCCTCATGCACTATTACTTTCTTAACATTTTTTTCAGACAAGTCATTCTTTTAGATTTACATAATTTATTAAAGTTTTTTCTTTCAGACAACTCACTTTTTTGGATTTAAATAATTTATTAAAGTATGAAATCATTACCGTAAGTACTACCAGTATTACTTGCCATCAATTCTACTAACAGTGAAAATTTTAAAACAACAAAGAGAAAACAACATCGAATTCTTTCTAGATACTCTTGCCTGCTAAAGACTAAGAGCTCATGTTCTGTTCTCTCTTATTAAAAAAGGGAGATTTGCAAGTGTTGGAGAGGTGTTAAATACAGACTAACACCAAACCGAGACTGCGTTTGATATAATTAGGATTAAAGAAAATTGGAATAGAAATACATTTTCACTATGTGATTCAGTATTTTATAATGCTGAGTGGATGTAACACTTTAAGTAAATGTCAAGTACCACCATATTGCACATCTTGGAAAACATTGCCTTCAATTATCCAACTGGTGAATAAGATGGGAATATGTAGCTAATAATATTATTAATAGCAGCTACCATATACTGGAGTATTCACTATACCAGTTCTACCTACGTAGTCTCCAGTCTTTGAAAACACTGAGAAAGGTGGTCATTATCCCCATTTTGTAGATGTGGAACACTGAGGCTCATAGAAATGAAATTATTATCTCAAGATTACAAAGCTACTGAGGAACAGATCCTGAATCTAAACCAGGGTTTCTGACTTCAGAGAACATCAGAAAGCCTGAAAAAGAGCAGCAGGGATTCTCATATACTGTCAATGGTGGCATAACACAGGATATTCACTCGGGAAAACAGTTTGACTATTTGCTGAAGGTACACGTCCTCATACCCTGTGACCTAGCAATTGCACACCTTACCCAAGAGAAGTGGATGCATACGTCTACACATGGACTTGTACAGAAGCTGTATTCATAGCAGCTTAATTTGTAATAGGCAAAACCTGCAAACAACTTAAATGTCCATCAAAAGGTAAATGAAAAAAGCACATGGAATACATAAAAATACAACTGGCTAACAAAAAGGAATCAACTACTGATTTGGCAACAAAACAGATGAATTTCAAAACATTATGCTGAGTGAAAGAAAAAGAATAGGTACTACAGCACTCCACTTATATAAATTTCAAGAACAGTAAAAACTAAACTATGGTGATCAGAGGCAAAATAGAGGTTACCTCTAGAGAGGGGAATTAATGGCGAGAAGGAACTTTCTGGGCTGAAGAAAATATACTACATAATGATCTAAAGATACAGATTATATCTGTATGGTGCATATAAAGGTATTTAGACATGTAAAATTTTAACCAAATTGTACACTTAAGATTTGTGCATTTTATTCATGTAAATTATATCTCAATAAAGTACTTGGGGAAAATTTGCATAGCTCTATACAAAAGTAAACATGCCTCCAGTTAGAATTCTAAGCAAGTCTGCAAGTTTTCTCAGAATTCCTCTACATGCTAGAGTCAAAGAATGCCCAACTCTGCTTAGGATTTCATCACTTTAAACCTTAGTCTTGGGCCTCTTTCTTAACTATGCCTCTCCCCTCAATAGATTTTAATACGCTTGAGGTAAGTACTCTGCCTCATTCATCTTTCTATCTTCAATTGTGTTTCCCATTGAGCCTTGCACATAATAGTTCCCAGTAAATATTTGCTAGACTGAATTTTCATTATTTCAAATGCCATTTAGATAGTTATGTCTGATAGCTTCAAAAAGAGTTAAAATCAAATTTAAAATTAACAAATGTAGCCTTACTCTCATTCATTTCAAAGTCACCCTCCACCTTCAGTGTCCTCCAATGCAGCTATCTTGGAGTTCAGCTGGAAGGAAAACGGAGCATCTTTAAAAGAAGAAGAAGTCCAGCTTCATCGGAAGACTCCTCTAGTTTTGTGTACACAGCTCCTAAAGAGGAAATTTCTTAAAATTCTGTTTGTAATGATTATACCGTAGAATATGGAGATAGAAGACAAAAAATCAAGTTTTATTATTAATTGTAAACCCGGTGGCAATAGAAGAAAGGGAAAAGTAACAATGGTATACTGGCTACTGCCAACCAGCCTGCCAAAATGCTTTAGTTCCTGACGTTAATGAACTTTGTCCTTAAGCAACAAAAAACAGTTGCATCCATTTAAAAAAAATGGACATTAAGGTCATTATTTAAAAGGCAAAAACCAAGAGATGTTGGTGTGGATGTGGTGAAAAGGGAATGCTTATCCACTGGTGGGAATGTAAATTAGTACAAACTCTATGGGAAATACTATGGAGATTTCTCAAAGGACTTAAAGTAGACCTTCCATTCAATCCAGCAATCCCACTACTGGGTATTTACTCAAAGGAAAATAAGTCACTATATCAAAAAGTCACCTGCATGCATATATTTATTGCAGCACAATTCACAATTGCAAAGATATGAAACCAACCTAAGTGCCCATCAACTGATGAATGGATAAAGAAAACGTGGTATACATACACTGTGGAATACTTTTCAGTCATAAAAAAGAATGAAATAATGTCTTTTGAAGAAACTTGCATGGAGCTGGAGGCCATCATCCTAAGTGAAGTAACTCAGGAATGGAAAACCAAATACCGTATGTTCTCATTTGTAAGTGGAAGCTAAGCTGTAGGGTACATGAAGGCATACAGAGACTGCTCATTAGACGCTAATTATAATGCATTAGCATGTTAAAGACACTCCTAACAGCGCCACGACAGTTTATAAATGCCATAGCAACATCAGGAAGTTACCCTATATGGTCTAAAAAGGGGAGGAACCCTCAGTTCGGGGAATTGCTCACCCCTTTACTGGAAAACTCACGAATAATCCACCCCTTGATTAGCCGATAATCAAGAAATAACTATAAGTATCCTTAGTCGAACTGCACATGCTGCTGCTCTGCCTATGGAGTAGCCATTCTTTTCTTCTTTTACTTATTTAATAAACATATTTTCACTTTACTCTATGGACGCACCCTAAATTCTTTCTTGTGCGAGATTCAAGAACCTTCTCTTGGGGTCTGAATCAGGACTCCTTTCTGGTAACAATGGGACTAAGGGTAAGGATTAAGGTGGAGGTAGAAACTAGGTGCCCCTGCATCCTTCTTTGACTATGTCTTCTGTAGTCCCTACAGCCAACATATCTATTATTCTTTTTAAAGAGCCTGTTGTCGAATCAAATTAATAATAATGCTTATTTATTGAGTATGTATTATAAGCCAAGTTCTGTACCAAGTAACTTAATTCTGCCATGTAATCTTTACAACCTCTCTATGAGAAGATAATATTCCCCATTTTATAGGCAGGGAAACTGAGGCTCAAATAAAGTTGACAAAGTTTACATGGCAAGTAAGTGATAGAGCTGAGATACACACCCAGTTTGCCTGACTTCAGAGATCAAGTAAGTTAGGACAGAATGGAGTAAACTCTTCCCCATCCTAAACCCCTTGGGTTACTGCAGGTGAAATCCAATCTGGATTTCTATTATATAGAAATAGAAAGATGGAAAGCCTGTAAAAGACTAAATCAAATATTCCCATCACTACTAAAAATAAAAGATCACCTTGATTCCTGGGTTAAATTACTATTGTAATGACTGTTATTGTCAGAGAACATAACAAGGGGAGTCATCTCATGAACTTACGCCAGTTTTAAGTGTTAAGTGTCTCAGGATCCACCAGACATCCAAAGGAAGGCAATTTTTATAACGTCTTTATAGTTCATCACTCAATTTTCAGACCATTTATGACAGATCCCTGTAGTATTTTCCCTTGGAATTACACAAGGAATAGGAATTGCTCAGACTTCCTGATTTGTATTCTGAGCACTGCCTTATATGAGGTTAGAAAAAAACATTCACAAAGTGAAACTGTGTCTTCTCCCTTTACATGGAAATAAATGAAAATCTCTGCCCTAGAAAGATTTTTCTCTCTCCTCTTCCTGGGGAATTTGACTGTATCTGCGACACTCATTTCATTACATACTTTGCAAGTGTCTCACAATGATAATCACTCAGGGCACCTCAGGTTAACACACTACTGGTTTTTCTCTTTTTGCAAGTCTTCCAGCTACCTGTGCTAGGCGGATTCTACCCTTGTCATGAACTCTTTGGCTGCAACCTAATTTTTCCATCTTATAATGGACTGAGAACTATCCTCTATGAATGCTCCTGCCTAAAATGTGAAATAAAAACACATGTCACATGTGTCAATTACACACAAGAAAAGAATTTGCACTTGTTTTTAGTAGAAGTTTCAGTGAAAGGGAAAATGAAGCACAGAGCAAAGAAGCCACCATATAAGCGGAGTGGTAACCACCATAGAATGTAAAATCTCAAGGTCATTTGTCAGATCTTGAAAACACAACAGTCTCTACCCACTCCCATTTCTGATGTCTGAAGTTCCACCACTAAAAATGCTGCTTGTTAATTTGTGTTTACTAGGAAGCAGGTCTTTAGTGGACCCTGGGCAATGGTAAAACACTCCCATTGAGGATGCCACATTTTGAAGACATTTCCTGTGTGTCTTCAGCCTTCAACATAGTGAGAGAAAGAATACCCATCCCCAATTTCTGCCCAGGCAAACTTTAGAGCCTACCACCAAAGCTTTCCACTCTTACATCTAAAGATTTCAGAGTTTTAATTCTTTTTTTTTTTTTTTTTTTTTTTTTTGAGATGGAGTCTTGCTCTGTTGCCCAGGCTGGAGTGCGGTGGCGTGATCTCGGCTCACTGCAAGCTCTGCCTCCCGGGTTCACGCCATTCTCCTGCGTCAACTTCCCAAGTAGCTGGGGCTACAGGCGCCTGCCACCACGCCCAACTAATTTTTTTTGTATTCTTAATAGAGACGGGGTTTCACCGTGTTAGCCAGGATGGTCTCGATCTCCTGACCTTGTGATCTGCCCGCCTCGGCCTCCCAAATTGCTGGGATTACAGGCGTGAGCCACGGCACCCGGCCCAGAGTTTTAATTCTTAAGAAAGATTAATAATATATCAGGAATATAAAGGCAGCAGGAGCAAAAACTTAATGGCAAACATATAATCAATGTTTCATAATTTTTTAAAATAGGAGGATACGTAAAGTCTGCTCTCTATAATTTCTTTCCCAGACCTCAAAAATAAGCAATGACTCTCTTTCTCCATTTTCAACTGATTTATAGGCAGCAGATCTTTAAGTAAAGTGCTTCTATTCATTACTAATGCACTGAATAATGTGCTGTAATAAGTGAATATAGCTTGAGTATGGTTGTTTAACATATTAACAAAAAATCAGTGTAATTTAAAGCAACAACCCTTTCATTTTACACAAACAATCACTGGATAAGAAACAGGGAGACTTAAAAGTGAGACACCAATGTGCAAAGTACAGGGACCCCAGAAATTCCCATCAGTCACAGGGAACTAGCAGAAAATTATGATGAATCAGTTACTGGGGGCAAATTGTCAAGATCATTGTTGCACAGCCTGGCACCAATCATGCCCCCAATTCCTCCTGGTAACAGCAGGAATCAGCTTTGTTTTCCTATTGCAAAATCAAGATTCATCAACATAGCCATGGTGCAAAACCTGTCTGGAGAAGACCAGAACAGGCTATTATTTTAAGCCTAACACACTGACCTGTTTTACAGCCTTATGGGAAATTAGACAAGAGCTCTTTGCTGAGGACACAATTAACCCTTGTCATTTAATATTTCATGCCAACCAGTAGCTCCCTAACAAGAACAAATGGCTATAGCTGAAATGAGGCTGATGTATTCTGTGTGGTGTCTAATAAAGATGACAGAGCAGCACATATCATGAAGCCTATCTTACCTGCAGTCATCAGTACATTATCATTGTATTCATCCTTCACCGGGAAAAATTAATGCCCATACTTTCTGGGTTTGGAAAAACAACTATTAATTCAGTTTAAAATGAAACATAATTAAACAGGAAAAAAAAATACTCTTTTCCCCCTGGAGGGCAGGACATAGGAAAAAAACAACGTGAATTACTTTAGGGATGTTGTGCTTTTGATTCAAGGTAGATGGCTACTTTCCTGGGTCTTCAGTTTCTCTAGTTTTGTTTCTCTTTTGCTCTTATCCACTGAAAGAACATCTGTTTTATGAGCAGGGCCTTGGCAGCCTTCCTCCTCATTTTTCAGATGATGAACAGCCTCTGAATTGTGGTTTATAAACCTCAGGGCTCCCATAGTGAGCCTGTCTGGCTGGGGAACTCAGCACTTCTGTTTTCATCCATAGGACTTCTTCAGGGCACGCAACACTCTCAACTGAAGTGAGCTCCAATTGGGTGAGAAACGAGAGAGAAAGAATGAGGTTCACTGAAAGGTGTAAATTGTTATACAAATGGCTACTTGGCCACAAAACATTGGTTCTTCCCTTGCAGAGTATAGAATTATTGCTGGGAAGTATTGCCCATCTCAGGACTACATATCCCAGCATCTCTTGCAGCTGGGGCCATGTAACTCATTCTCACCAATTAAATATGATAAAAGTGATGTTCATTTTCTCCAACGCAAATTAGATGAGAAGCAGGTGTGCTGTCTCTGGCCCCTTTTTCCCCATTGACCAGCAGGACAGAGAGTATTCTAAGACCCAAGAAGAAGACAGAGCTACAAGAGGAAAGGAGCTTGGGTCCCTGAGTGACTTCATGGAAGGCTGCTCACTTGCAAAGCTCTGTTGATGAGCAAGAAATAAATTTCTAGTGGGTGAAGCTTCTGAGATTTCAAGGAATATTCATTACAACAGACCAGCCTGACCAATATGGTGAAAACCCGTCTCTGCCAAAAATACAAAAATTAGCCAGGTGTTGTGGTGTGTTCCTGTAGTGCCAGCTACTGGGGAGGCTGAGACAGGAGTTGCTTGAACCCCGGAGGCAGAGGTTGCAGTGAGCTGAGATGGTGCAGCTTCACTCCAGCCCAGGCGACAGAGCAAGACTCTGTCTCGAAAAAAGAATATATATACATATATACATTCATTACAGCAGCTAATACTACCTTTATTAGTACACAAATCAAAGCACTTTGGTAGAAACCACAAAATTGGAAGGCAAGATAATAACCCCATTTGGCCATGATGATTCTGAACAAACCTGTATGCTTTTCACACTTTCCAAATTACCACCATTTTTACCTTTCTGTTCTCATGATGCTGCTTTAGCAGCTGTAATATATTCTGCATGTAGCTAACCATGTCCCTCCACCTCATCTTCTGTCATCTTCAGCAGTACCTTCAAAATTCCAGCCAAACCCCAAGATCTTTCACGTACATTATTATTCTAATTATCCTCTAGATTTCAGTTCAGTATTGCTTCTTCAGAGAAGCTAATTTTGCCTGTTCTAGAACTTCATAGAAATACAATCATTCAGGGTCAGGAGCACCGGCTCATGCCTATAATCCCAGCAATTTGGGAGGCCGAGGTGAGCAGATCGCTTGAGCTCGGGAGTTTGAGACCAGCCTGGGCAACATGGCAAAACGCTATCTCTACCAAAAAATATTTAAAAATTAGCCAGGCATGGTGGCACGTGCCTGTAGTCCCAGCTACTCAGAAGGCTGAAGGAGGAGGATTGCTTGAGCCTGGGAGGCAGAAGTTGCAGTGAGCCAAGATTGTGCCACTGCACTCCAGCCTGGGACACAGAGCAAGACCTGTCTCAAAAAAATAAAAAAAATAAAGAAAGAAATGAATCTTTGAGTATTTCTGTGTGTTGCATGAATCAGTAGTTCACTTCTCTTTGTTGCTGAGTAGTATTTTATTGCATGCATATATCATTTTTTTTTTTTTTTTAGTCACCTGTTGAAAGACATTTGGGCTGTTCTCAGTTTGGGGCTATTATGAATAAAGCTTCTACATAGATGTGTCTTCATTTTTCTTGGGTAAAACGTAGAAGTAGAATTCCTGAATCACAGGCTAGGTGTATTTTAATGTTTTAAGAAACTGCCAAACCCTTATTTAAAAGTAGATGTACCTTATTGCACTCATGCCAGCAATGTAAGAGAATTCCAGTAGCCCCACATTTGCACCGATATTTGGGGCTGCTGATCGTTCTAGAGGGTATATTCGTATCTCACTGTTATTTTCTCTTTTTTTCTTTTTTTTTTTCTTTGATAATGTGGACTTTATTCTTGAAATCTTTTTTTTATTATTATACTTTAAGTTCTGGGATACATGTGCAGAACGTGCAGGTTTGTTACATAAGTATACATGTGCCACGGTGGTTTGCCGCACCCATCAACCTGTCATCTAGGTTTTAAGCCCCGCATGCATTAGGTATTTGTCCTAATGCTATCCCTCCCCTTCTCCCCACCCCCCAACAGGCCCCAGTCTCACTGTTGTTTTCATTTGCATCTATCTGATGGCTAATGATGCTTAGGATTTTTTCCTATGCTTATTTTCCATTTGTGTTTTTTCCTTTGAGTAGCTGCTGCCGGAGTCTTGTTCTCCATTTTACTGAGCTTCTTTTAATAAACAGGAAGGAAGACCGCTTTCATCAAGCAACTCCACGAGTGACTCTCCAGCGGCTTTCCATCAAACTGGGAACTGAGCCAGAATCGAGCTTCCAAGCCCGGTATTATATTGCTGGTCCCACCAGGGAGTTCTTTTTTGATTGGACAGAAATAGAAACCTCCCTAGGTCCATCTGAATGTCAGAAACAGTGAAGTCACATGCAAGGGCATTCTGGATGGAGGAAGAGAATGTTTCTGCCCTTGTAGCAGGAGCTTCCCACTTAATGAGATACGCAACCAGAGGGAAGGCACTGTTACCCCTATGCAGGCAAAGGTGATTCCCAAGGTAGGCGGAGACAAACAGCATCTGTTGACAAAATTCCCTGCTGGTCCAGTGGTGCACACAAGGACAAGAAATCCCAACAAAATATCCAGTAAAATAACCACAATCCTCATGTGGAAACTCTAGAACTAATAGCTCCTTAAGTTCCTTAACCACCATGCTCAGCCCGTGCTGAAGTGACACCACCATTCATTTAGGAAAAGGATCCTTAGCTGCTAGATGCTTTTAATTCCAACATGAAACTCAAAAGTGCCACCTTTCCTAAAAGGAAGCAAATTGTGTGTGCTTAGCCATTTGAGGGCTCAATTATCATGTTTGCCCCCGCAATTAGGAAATGACTCCCACTAATTGGGTAATTGTGTACCTAAGTGCCCAATTTGTGTGGACAAATTGAAGGCACGATATATGCAAATGAACCTACATGTAAAATTTTTTGTCCCTGTGAACCTAACTATCACTGAATGTCAATCACGAAAACAGCCAATTGTATCCACGTCTGAGTGAAGGCGTGGAGTGAAGGCTTTTAGTCAAAGTGATTTTTGATATCTGAGTCTCATTGATGATTGAATAATAATATATAGATTATATAACACTTAGTATTAAATATGAATCATGTCATCTTCCTGGCAAAGAAGTCGCCTGAGCTGTGGATTCTTACAAATGGTTAATGATGCCTTCCTCAAAAAAGATGTCAGCTCTTATTGCTGAATAAAGAGGCATCAGTCTGAAAGAAGAGGGTGCTTAATAAAGGGTGAAGGAAATCTAAAAGGTTTTAAGGTTCTGTTTGTGGGTTTCAATAGCTACCATATGCCAGATCCTGTGCTAAGCATCTGACATGCATTATCTCATTTAATCCTACAATTTACCTATGAAGTAGATATTGTTATTAGCCTCATTTTATGGATGACAGAGGCATTACAGATTTACATTTTACAGATTTACAGAGACGTTAAGAGAGCTATCAAGTAGTAGAGTCAGGATTTTAACCCACCTCCTTCTCTCCCACCTCTCACCTCCAATCCATCTTCAAGTTCTGGGGATTCCATCTCCTTAATTTCTTTTAAATCAAGTTATTCTCTCCACCACCACTGCTGCTAGCCTTGGCTCTGGCCATTGCCCTCAACAACAGTTTTCAACAGACTTTCCTTCTACTGTCTTACATCCAGGGTACTCTTTCTATAATGCAAATCTGAATGCATCTCCTCTCCTGCTAAAATGCTATTTCCCTCATGATGAAGTTCCAATCCCTTTACATTACAAACAATTTGCATGATCTCTCCCACAAAAACTTAGAGAAGACACTAGAAGTCTACTCCTCCATCAGGCTCGCATCCCCCGCACATCCATGAAACTGCTCTTGCTAACATCTCCAGCGACTCCACAATGTCAGGGCAATAATGAACTCTCAGTTCTCTTTGCAGTCACGCTTTGAGAATCATTTGACAAAGTTGATCATCCCCTCTTTCTTGGGCTTTTTCTCCACTTTGATTCCTAGACCCTACACTGTCTGATTTCCCCCTTCTTCACTCACTGTTTCTTCTCTCTATCCCACGATCTGGTCATGGAACCTCTCCTCTATTTATACTTATTCTCTCAATGATCCCATCTAGATCCATGGCTTTTAATATCATCTATACAATAAAGACTTTAAAATGTGATTCTCCAGCCCTAACCTCAATTCCAAACTTCAGACTCAAAGTTCCAGTTACCTAGTTAAGTCTCTACTTGAGTATTCAACAGGCATCTCAGACCTATCACGGCCCAAAACTATTGATTTCACCACCTGCTCCCAATCCTGTCTTCTGCAGTTGATCTCTAGACAAATGACAACACCATCATTCCAGTTGTTTGAGAGTTATCTTTGTCTCCTCTCTTTCTCTCAAGTCCCATATACAAGACATCAGCTAGTCCTGTCTGTTCTACCTGCAGAATGTATCTTCAATCAGAGCACCTCTTCCTACACCCAACGCAAGCACTATGGTCCAAGCCACCATTGTTTCTTACCCCACTACTGACATAGCTGACATAACCTCCTCCACTTCCCTGCTTTCACCTGCACTCCCTACTGCCCATGCTCAATACTACAGAGTGATCTTTTCAAAACATAAATCTGATCTTATCACTTCCCTTCTCAACACTCTCCTCTCCTAGCCCCAATGGTTTCCCTTCACACTTAGAAAAAGAATCCTAAATCCTCACCAACTCATTTCTTTTCCTCCATTCTCCCCCCTTGCATATAGAACTGTAATTATCCTTTAGCCCACATCCTAAGTATATTTTATATCCTTCTTGGCTACACTAATGTAATTCCATCCTACAATCCACCAGATTTCTCTTCTAATCTGTAATACCTATTAAACAATAATAACTACAGTTACTATTTGTTGAGTGCTGATTGTGTGATATTTCTCTTGCTTGATCAGCTGCATTCCAGAACTCGGAAAATCTCACCCGTATCTGAAATTGCTCCATGTTGGTGCAGCATGATGCTCAAGTTTATTTCTTCTTGTTTTTTTTATTTTCTTTTTTTGAGGCAGGGTCTTGCTCTGTCATCCAGGCTGGAGTGCAGTGGTGTGATCATGGCTCACTGCAGCCTCCTGGGCTCAAGCAATCTTCCACCCTACCCTCCCTAGTAGCTGGGACCATGAGGGCACACTACCACATGAGGCTATTTTTTTGTATTTTTTGCAGAGATACGGTTTCACCATGTTGCCCAGGCTGGTCTCCAACTCCTGGGCTCAAGTGGTCTGCCCTCCTCAACTTCCCAAATTGCTGAGATTACAGGCGTGAGCCACCTCACCAGGCCACAGGTTTATTTTTCTTCAGCCATATGTGGTGTCTGCAGTAGGTAGTGGTCTCATAGCAAAAAAAGAAAGCAGACACAGCTGTAAAAATTTGACCTCACTTAGCACCTATATCTCCTAGGCTCCTGAGGGCATGCTCGTTCCCATCATGTGACCTTTAGTAGAGATCAAAGCCCAGTTCCAAGTTGGTGTCAAACAGATGTTGTTTTACCAAAGCTCCATGCTGCTTCACATCCTGATTTCAAGCAAGTCAACCAGACTGCAATGAGGCTCCCTTGTTGACCTGAGTTTCCCAGTGTGAAAGGAAAACATCTTGGACCCCCAAAATCACTAAGGAAAACTCAAGTTGGGAACTGCTTAGGGCAAACCTGCTTCCCATTCTATTCAGAGTCACTCCTCTGCTCACTGAGACAGATGCATGTCTGATTTGCCTCCTTTGGAAAGGCTAATCAGAAACTCAAAAGAACATAACCATTTGTGTATTACCTATCTGTGACCTGGAAGCTCCTTCCCTGCTTAGAATCTTCTTGCCTTTGCTTCAAGTTTTCCCACCTTTCCAGACAGAACCAATGTACTTCTTACATATATTGATTGATACCTCATGTCTTCCTTAATTCATAAAACCAAGCTGTGCCCCAACCACCTTGGGCACACGTCATCAGGACTTCCTGAGGCTGTGTCATGGGTGTGGGTGGCAAGCCACCCAGGTGCTGAGGCAAGAGACTGAGGGCACGAGCTATTCCAGTATAATAAAATATATAAAATAAGAATAGTTATACTAGATATAGATCTTAGATATGATTATATACGAATATCATTCATCATTAGTTTGTAGCAGCTACTCTTTATTCCGATATTATAATAATCCTCGCTCTACAATTATAACCTAGGAAAAACCAGGCCTTACAGAGATAGGAGCTGAGGGGACATAGTGAGAAGTGACCAGAAGACAAGAGTGTGAGCCTTCTGTTATACCCGGACAGGGCCACCAGAGGGCTCCTTGGTCTATCGGTAATGCCAGCATTTGTGTATCACCTTCATGTTCCATCCTGTACACCTGGCTCTGCCTTTTAGATAGCAGTAGCAAATTAGTGAAAGTACTAAAAGTCTCTGATAAGCAGAAATAATGGAGTAAGCTGTCTCTCTCTCTCTCTGCCTCAGCTGCCAGGTGGGGAAGGGCCCCCTGTCCAGTGGACATGTGACCCACGTGACCTTACCTATCATTGGAAATGGCTCACACTCCTTACCCTGCCCCTTTGTCTTGTATCCAATAAATATCAGTGCAGCCTGGCATTTGGGGCTACTACCGGTCTGTGTGTCTTGGTGGTAGTGGTCCCCCGGGCCCAGCTGTCTTTTCTTTTATCTCTTTGTCTTGTGTCTTTATTTCTACACTCTCTCATCTCCGCACATGGGGAGAAAACCCACTGACCCTGTGGAGCTGGACCCTACACATGGGTGCGTCCTCAACATTGGCAAAATAAACTTTCTAAGTTAACCGAGACCTGTCTCAGATTTCCTGGGTTCACACCAGAAAGAAGTGGGCAAGTCAGTTCTCTAATGTGGGCCTTGCTCCCCTCAAGTGTGGAATTAGGGATGTGTGGTAGGCTCTGCCAGCTGTCCAACTATCCTGCACCTTCACCCTCTTCTTCAGTAACAGAACACACGTTTTCTCCAGGGTGGCTGACAAACGTTCTTCTCAGACTCCCTTGCAGCTAGGATTGAGTATGTGACATGCTTTTGGCCAATGAGATGTAAGTAGAAGTCTATGGGTGGGACTTTAGGAGAAGCCACTGCTTTCCTGATAACAATGGAATAGACTCAACAAATTTTGCCATTCCCTTTTATTCCTGCCTGCAATGTGGAAACAAGGCTTGGACATAGAGCAGCCATCTTGTGTCCACTGTAACAAAGGTAGAAGCAGAGAATGGTTGGTGGAGAAAAAGACAGAAAGATGCCAGGTCCCCAGTGGCAACTCTGGGTTGCCACACCAGTGCTGAACTTCCTAAATGCCTCAAACTTTTCATACATAAGGAAAATAAACCCTTTCCTTATTTAGATCACTGTTTTTAGATATTTTGTTTCATGAACTGAATACAAATCTTATCTGGTATTTCCTATTACTATCCCTCTTCATTATCTATTTCTTTTAATCATCTCTTTGGGCAAAGAGTAGGAAAGGTAATGTCATGTTTCTCAATGAGCATGTTACCGTTTCCTACCCTCACAAACCAATCAAATTTGCCTTTCACCAGTTTCTTTGAGCCCTTCATTCAACAGAAATTTACTGAGTTCCCACTATGTGCAGGCACTATTAAAAAGGATTCAGTTTACAAGGAACAAAATTCCCCGGTGCACCTTTACCTTAACTCTTGTGTGGATCTAGATGCTAACATGGTGCTTTCTGTTTTTGGATTAAACAACAGAAATCTATTTTCTTGCACTTTCAGAGGTTAGAAATCCATGATCAAGAAGCCAGCATGGTCAGTTTCTAGAGAGGATCAGTCTCTCTTCCTGGATTGCAGAAGGCCACCTTCTCACTGTGTTACCACACGGGAGGGAAAGAGATGGTGTGCAAGATCTCTGATAGCCCCTTTTTTACTTCTTTGTTGTTGAAATAAAGTTGTCATAACTTTTTTTTTACTTTTTTCTTAATTGACAAATAGTAATTGTCTAACATAGTCATTAATAATTTTGGAGCCTTTCTATTGTCACAATGCTGCATGCTCTTCCTCTTTCCTCCTTGGCAAACACCTATTAGCTTCTGATCTCCTTTAGGCCTGCAAAGTTCTTCAGGCCAGTTTTATATCACTGTTCAAGTTTTTCATGAAGTCTCTTATACTGTCTCAAGGTTGGGGAAGGGGAGTATAAAGCTAGTCAAGATTTCCTTATTGAAAGCATCCTAGGCCAGGTATATTGGCTCATGCCTGTAATCACAGCAATTTGGGAGGCTGAGTCAGGAGGATCTTTTGAGCCCAGGAGATCGAGGCTGCAGTGAACTATCACCATGCTACTTTGCACAAGCCTTGGTGACACAGCAAGATGTAGTCTTAAAAAAAAAGTATCCTATTACACAGAGATCAGATTCAGTGATTTCTAAAGCTCTTTAAGGATCTAATATTCTGAGTTCTACATAATTTTCTCTCCTTCCCAATTGCCCTCCACTGTCCACCCCAACACAAACTGCTCATTAAGAAAAAATTATGTAATATAGAAATGCCACATTACCTTTGAATCCATATGTGAGATCAAGAATAAAAAATGTGTCATTTTTGAGAATTTGTGAGAGCAAGGGAGGATAACAATTTTGGAAACCTTGAATAATTAAAACTAAATCCAACATTGATGTTTCTGTCTTTCTAATCATCTTTTCAAGACAGAGATTCAATCTCTCTGTCTCTCTCTCCAAAAAAAAAAAAAAGAAAACTGTATATCCAAGCTACTGAAACTATTCATCTCAGAAATGCCTTGAGATGCCTGTCTGGGAAACATCAGGCTAGGGAGTTATTTCAACCAACTCCCACGTCTGAGCATAGACTTTCCTAGGAGACAAGGACCACTAACCCTTTGGTTTGGCAGATTTGTCTTGTCCCCATAGAAGGCCTTTCAGGAAGAAACAATAAAATCTCGACCAGTAACTTAGCTTTGCACTCACTGCAAAGAGTTGCTCAGACAACACTGTTGACATTTGGGGCTGGATAATGTTTGTTGTGGGGTGCCATCCTGTTCACTGTAGCATACCTAGCATCACCCGGTAGATGCCAGTAGCTACCTTGTCCCACTAACCTACTCATGTGTGACAGCTGAAAATGTCTCCAGACATTGCCAAATTCTCCAGGGCACAAAATTGCCCCAGTGAGAACTACTGCCCTACATCAGGCAGACTTCAGCTAATAATGCTGATATTCCTTGAGAATGAAATTAGCATTTTAGGTCCCATGCATCCCTGAATCACATCTCACCACCACCCACCACCACCCATACAGGCAACTGGTCACCTTGTGGAGAGAAATCAGCTCAGCCCTCCTCACGCAAGGAAAAATAACGTCAATGCAATTGTATCACCGGAGACCAAAATGCATGGTTTTGTATTTGTTGTTTTAGTTAAAAATGATTCCCTAGGACAAAAACTACCCATGTTTCTTCTCTAATATTGTGCTCTTCTAATTTCCTCCCAGTTCACACGAGGTCCTCTGCTGTCTTCTTAGTCAACTCCTCCTCTTCTTACCCTGCCTAGCCAGTTCCTCAGTCTCAGACTCAGCACTTTGTTGCTTCTCCCTCTGCACCCACGGCTTCAAATATCTTTATGCTGATTACTCCACATTTTCTATCTGGCCTAGACTCCCACTCTGAATTGCAGACTTGTATATCCAACTATCTACTTGACATTTATCCTTGGATCTCTCCCAATATCTCACAGCTAACGAATCTAAGAAAAAATCTCTTGCTTTTTCACCCCCAAATTGTTTCACATCCAGTCTTCCCTCATGTGAGAAAATGCCACCAACATCGCTGAACTTACCCAAGTCAGTAACCTAGGAGTCATCCTTAAGTGTCTCTCCCTCCTTACCTTCCTCACTATCAAATCCATCAGCACATCCTAAATCCAACCACTTCTCTCTATCTCTCTCTGCTGCTACTCCTATCCCATACTTGGGGCCAATCCACTGCTTCACTTCAGAAATCATCATTTTCATTGTTGTATAGGTGAATGACGTCCCCTGGAGCTGTACAATGATCAATTTGCAGGACTATAATCATCTATTCTGATTCCCTACTCCAACCTACCATCATCTCTCACCAGGATGAATGCAACAATTTCCTGACAGATCTTCCTGTTTCCACTCTGTCCCCAACAATCCACTTTTCGCCCAACTACCAAGAGTGATCTGTCAGAAAAATATACAGCTCAAATCATATCACTCTCCAGCTTAAAACCCCTCAATAGTTTCTCATTGCTCTTTACATAAAATTTAAATTCCATTCTGTGACCTCAGGGCTTGTCTATCTGGTGCCTCGAAATCTCTCTAGTCTTTTTTGTTTTGTTATTTAACTTATATTTTAAGTTCAGGGTCACATGTGGAGGTTTGTTTTATAAATAAACTTGTGTCATGGGGGTTCGTTGTGCAGATAATTTTGTCACCTGGGTATTAGGCCTAGTACCCATTAGTTATTCTTCCTGATCCTCTCCTTCCTCCCACTCTCCACCTTCCAATAGGGCCCAGTGTGTATTGTTCCCCTTTATGTGTCCACGTATTCTTTTTTGTTGTTGTTTTTTTGAGATGGAGTCTCACTCTGTCGCCCAGGCTGGAGTGCAGTGGCATGATCTTGGCTCACTGCAACATTTACCTCCCGAGTTCAAGCAATTCTCCTGTCTCAGCCTCCTGAGTAGCTGGGAATACAGGTGCGTGCCACCACGCCCGGCTAGTTTTTGTATTTTTGGTAGAGATGGGGTTTCACAATGTTGGTCAGGCTGGTCTTGAACTCCTGACCTCATGATCCACCCGCCTCAGCCTCCCAAACTGCTGGGATTACAGGCGTGAGCCACCACATGTGGCCATGTATTCTTATTATTTAGTTCCCAGTTACAGGTGAACAGAAAGCCTATAGAATGAGAGAAAATTTTGCAAACTATGCATCTGACAAAGGTCTAATATCTAGCATCTATAAGGAAGCTAAACAAACTTACGAAAAAAAAAAGGAGTAAAAGATAAGATTCTTGCTTGTGTCCTTTGCCTGCTTTTTAATGGGCAAAGGAATTCCAGGCCAGGCGCAGTGACTCACAATCTGTCCAGTCTTAACTCTTAACTACTTTGCTCCATCCTAACAAGTTTTCTTTCAGTTCTCCAAATCAAACAAATTCCTTCCTGCCCCAGGGCCTTTGCACGTGTTGCTCTTATCACCTAGAACTCTCCTACAAATCCCCAACCCCAATACTCTTCATAGAACCAAATCCTCATTTCTCTGTCTAGGTTTGGTTAACCTGACCCCACTATTAGAAATTTAGTGCTTCCCTTTTCTATTCTTCACCATGGCACACCATTTCCCTCAGAATACTCCTCACATTTGTAACCACGTAAAATCATCTGTTTTTTTCACAAATGCATTCCCAGCACTTAGTGCAGTACTGACGTTATATTAGGCGCTCAATAAATGCTTCTTAAGTTAAATGAATATGTGAATGGCACCACTAGAAGATAACCAGTATTCAGATCTTGGTGTATGCCATTTCTAGACCTTAGTAGTATTTAATTGTAATGTTGTTGTTTCTTTAATAACTCTAGGGCTTCGAATCTAGTACAAAAATACACAGGCACTTAAAAAGTATATATGGGCCGAGTGCAGTGGCTCACACCTGTAATCCCAACACTTTGGGAGGCTGAGGCACGCAGATCATTTCAGGTCAGGAGTTTTAGATCAGCCTGGTTAACATGGTGAAACTCCGTCTCTGCTAAAAATACAAAAATGAACTGGGCATGGTGGGGTGCACCTGTAATGTCAGCTATTTGGGAGGTGGAGGCATGAGAATTGCTTGAACCCGGGAGGCAGAGGTTGCAATGGGCTGAGATTGCACCACTGCACTCCAGCCTGTGCAACAGAGTGAGACTCTGTGTCAAAAAATTTTTTTAAATTATGTATGATTCAGGTCTCAACTCAAATGTCATCTCCCTGGGGAGAACTCCTAGCCACACCAATGAAAAGAGACCTGAGTTTCCATCACTACCGTACCTGGTATTTACTTACCTGTCTCCTCTGGCTAGAATTTAAGTTCTGTGAAGCCAGGGACCAAGTTTCTATTGTTCGATGCTGAATGCCCAGTGCCTAACAGTTCCTAGCGAACAGTAAGCACTCAATAAATGTTTGCTGAATGACGAATGAATGTCTGAAGTTTCTCTACCCAGAAAGTGTTCTGAGCCAGACGTAAACTGTCAGATGGACTTAGGAGGAACCTCAAACTGCACTTAGCATTTTAAAGCCATCACCAGTTGTACAGAGACACTGACCTGCTAAAGATGGGTTCTGTGCAAAGCTGTCACACACACCTGCTCCAGCCCTGCCAGAATGCAGAATGGCATTTGTGCAGATGCTTGATGAAAACATGGCCTTTCCAGGCTGAAAATGGGGCCATGTCTCACCTGTCCAGGAGAACAGCACCCAGTTCCCCTATCTGCTAATCAGACTGGCAGCAAACTTCAGCCGCAGTCACTGCATTTGATGCTGTGGTGCCAGGACCACAAGACTGAAAAATGAGAGAAGTAGAACGAGGGGAAGGCTGAGACTGTCTTAAGCCAAAGGCAGGGCATGGAGAGAGGAGAGAGACCAAAAAATTAAATACCAAAATGTTCAAGATTTTTTTTTTTTTTTGAGATGGAGTCTTGCTCTGTCGCCCAGGCTGGAGTGCAGTGGCATGATCTCGGCTCACTGCAAGCTCCGCCTCCCGGGTTCACGCCATTCTCCTGCCTCAGCCACCGAGTAGCTGGGACTACAGGCGCCCACCACTGCACCTGGCGAATTTTTTGTATTTTTTTTAGTAGAGACGGGGTTTCACCGTGGTCTCGATGTCCTGACCTTGTGATCCGCCCACCTTGGCCTCCCAAAGTGCTGGGGATTTTTCTTTTTCTAATTCTTAGAAATAAGAGCTCCTATCAGCAGCCTAACCAGGGGATAAAACAAACAAACAAACAAACAAAAAATGAAGCTTTATTGTCTCAACTGATGATGCTGCAAACCAGAAATCACAGATCAGTGACTCCTGGGCCAGGTCCAGCACATAGATGTGTTCTGTTAGGCCTACACAGCATTTTTTAAAAAGTTGGATTACTTGTCAAAATTTCAAAATTGGAAAATTTCATCGTTTAAAAATCTAATTCCAGGCCAGGCGCAGTGGCTTATGCCTGTAATCCCAGCACTTTGGGAGGTCGGGGTGGGGGGGCAGATCATGAGGTCAGGAGTTAGAGACCAGCCTGGCCAACATGGAGAAACCACCCCGTCTCCACTAAAAATACAAAAATTACCCGAGCATGGTGGCACACGCCTGTAATCCCAGCTACTCAGGAGGCTGAGGCAAGAGAATCCCTTGAACCTGGGAGATGGAAGTTGCAGTGAGCCGAGATCACACCACTGCACTCCAGCCTGGGTGACAGAACGAGACTCCATCTCAAAAAAAAAAAAAAAAATCGAATTCCTGGCTTCTCCTGAAAAATCAGAAGGCCTGGCAACACCAAGTCCATCTTCCAGGTGTCAAGATCACATGGCCTGAATAGACACTGCAGGTTTGGGACAGGGTTTGTCACCTTATTTTCTACCTGGTCCCTGAAGGCATCGACTCGGTGATCCCTGCTTCCCAAGGGGAAGATCCCTTATTCCCCTGTCCTCATATTTCCAAAGGAGTGTTTTCCAAGATGTCTACCCTCTGGAGGAGCTCCCCAAAGAGATAGCTTCAACCTCTAACTCCCCTTCCCTTGATCCTCCCCCAAAGAGGAAAGTAACTAATCTGATTGGTGAGATGCCCAGGGACCCACCTTCTGGTGGGTGGTGGGCTCGCTTTGCATCAAGAACAAGAAAAGGGGCTTCTCCCACTCTTTCAGTGGCCCCCACCGACCTCTGATATGCAAAAGCCAGGCCTGCTCTGTGCTCCTCACCACTCAGCTCCCCTAGACCAGGCACAAGGTCTTCTCTGACCTCATCGTATGAAGACCCCCAAGGTACTAAAGTGAAGAGTGATCCTCTACGGAGCCAGCTGGGTGAGAATACTCAGAGGCCACTTTGCCACCCAATGCTGTCAGTGGATCATCCAAGAGTTAGATACGGGGAAAGGCAACAGGAGACATCAATCCAAGCTTTGTTCTCCAATCCTCTTTTACCAGGGAGCCCCATTCTTTGGGACCCGATGGGCCTTAGTCATAAATATGATATTTTATTTTCTCTATGTAGATCCTTGTGTTTCTGATTAGGACCAGGAGAGTAGAAGGAGCAGTATTCAGAATCCCTCTCCTCCAATAAATCTCGAAACAGAGAGTTTGATGAGATTTGGGGGGATATTTTTTAAGTCAAAATAATTGTGGTGCATCCTCCTGAAGCACTCACTTTACTCAAAGATTTAAGAAATACGTTTTAGAACTTTTGAGCTTTTATGCATACCCAAGTATAATTAACAAGAGATCATTTTTCTGGGTTGACCAATTTTATGGCCAACCTAGAAAATTTCACAAGTTTTTCATGTGTGGAGTTGTGAAGCATACAACGTTTTATGTGCAGAGAAGCCATTGGATAATTAGGTGCTTTGAGTTATTAGGGTATAACCTGAAGATGCAGTAAAGCGAATAGCAGCTACAGGAAAACCAAAGGTCGTGATAACGTCCCTAGGCTTCAAAATGCCTCACTGTGGGCCAACATTTTATTTCCTCAATTTATATCCATTTCCCATAATTACTGAGGTCTCAATAACACAAATATAGCAAAACATTTTAGTGTCACTATTTTTTTTTTTTTGAGACTGGTTTTCATGCTGTTGTCCAGGCTGGAGTGCAGTGGCCCAATCATAGCTCACTGTAATCATGAATTCCCGGTCTCAAGCAATCCTCCTGCCTCAGCCTCCTGAGTAGCTAGAACTACTGGTGCACACTAGCATGCCCAGCTAATTTTTAAAAATTTTTTGTGGAGATAGAGTCTTGCTGTGTTTCCCAGGCTGATCTCAAACTTCTGGCCTCAAACAATCCTTCCACACTGGGCCTCCCAAAGTGCTGGGATTACAGGCATGAGTTATTGCTACTAGCTAGGTGTCACTAAATTTTAGTGTCACTTTTCTTTTTTTTATTTTGTATTTTTTTGAGACAACGTCTTGCTCTGTCACCCAGGCTGGAGTGCAGTGGCATGATCTCGGCTCACTGTAACCTCTGCCTCCCGGGCTCAAGCGATCCTCCCACCTCAGCCTTCCTAGTAGCTGGAATTATAGGCATACACCACCACACCTGGCTAATTGTTTGTGTTTTTTGTAGAGATGATGTTTCACCATGTTGCCCAGGCTAGTCTCGAATTCTTGAGCTCAAGCAATCCTCCTGCCTCAGTCTCCAAAAGTGCTGTGATTACAGGCGTGAGCCACCAAACCCTGCTAAGTGTCACTTTTCATGTGCCTTTTTACAGAATACTAACTTGTGAATTACATTGTCAACCTGGAATATGTCTTAGGGTTTAACAGCTAGAAGTTTGAAAACTAAGCATGAAACCAGTGAAAATAAGCACAGTTATGATGGAAATTTAAAACAACCTGGAATTATCTTTTCCCACAAGAGTTTGACAGCGAGACAAAGAGAGCAAGCAGCTCCTGTCCAAACACCTTAACTGGTGGTAGGTCACACAATAGGGATTGCAGTTCAATGCCTACTTAAAAGGAAGGTTTTAGACAAACACCCATAACGCTCAGGTTTTGATCTCTAAATACTATTCCCTGATAAAAGGACTAGGCTTTTTGCAGAAATGGCTGACCTAAGGTCTGGGGCATAAAATGTACAAGATGAGCCAAAATCAAGGAAGCTATCAAAGTTTAATGGGGTCCATTAAAAAGTGGGCAAAGGATATGAACAGGTACATTTCTTTCTTTCTTTCTTTCTTTCTTTTTTTTTTTTTTTTGAGACAGAGTTTTGCTCTTTTCGCCCAGGCTCGAGTGTAATGGCGCAGTCTCGGCTCACTGCAACCTCCGCCTCCCAGTTTCAAGCAATTCTTCTGCCTCAGCCTCTTGAGTAGCTGGGATTTCAGGTGCCTGCCACCACACCTGGCTAATTTTTGTATTTTTAGTAGAGACGGGGTTTCACCATGTTGGCCAAGCTGGCCTCAAACTCCTGACCGCAGGTGATCTGCCAGCCTCAGCCTCCCAAAGTGCTGGGATTACAGGCGTGAGCCACCACGCCCGACATGAACAGATACTTTTCAAAAGAAGACATACACGCAGCCAAGCATATGAAAAAATGCTCAACATCACTAATTATTAGAGAAATGTAAATTGAAGCCACATGAGATATCATCTCACACCAGTCAGAATGGCTATCATTAAAAAATCAAAAAATAACAGATGCTGGCGAGGTTGCAGAGGAAACAAAATGCTTATACACTATTGGTGGGAATGTAAATCAGTTCAGCCATGTGGAAAGCAGTGTGGTGATTTCACAAAGAACTTAAAAGAGAAGTATCATTCGACCCGCAATCCCATTATTGGATATATACTCAAAGGAATATAAATCATTCTACCATAAAAACACATGCACACATATGTTCGTCTCAGCACAATAGCAAAGGCATGGAATCAACCTAAATGCCCATCAAAGGTAAATTGGATAAAGAAAACATGGTACATATACACCCTGGGATACTCTGCAGCCACAAAAAGAATGAGATCACGTCCTTTGCAGCGACATGGGTGGAGGTAAAGGCCCTTATCCTAAGTGAATGAACACAGGAATAGAAAACCGAATACCACATGTTCTCGCTCATAAGTGGGAGCTAAACATTGAGTACACAGGACACAAAGAAGAGAACAACAGCCACTGGGGTCTCCATGAGGGTGGAGGATAGGAGGAGGGAGAGGATAGAAAAACTAACTATCAGGGCCGCGTGCAGTGGCTCATGCCTGTGATCCCAGCACTTTGCGAGGCGGAGGCAGGCGGATCACCTGAGGTCAGGGAGTTCAAGACCAGCCTAGCCAACATGGCGAAACCCCGTCTCTACTAAAAATACAAAAATTAGCCGGGCATGGTGGCACATGCCTGTAATCCCAGCTACTTGGGAGGCTGAGGCAGGAGAATCACTTGAAACCGGGAGACAGAGGTTGCATGAGCCAAGATCGTGCCATTGAACTCTAGCCTGGGCAACAGAGCAAGACCCCATCTCAAAAAAAAAAGAAAAAGAAAAACTATCTATCAGATACTATGCTTATTACCTGAGTGACAAAATAATCTTGACACCAAACCCCCATAACACGTAATTTACCTTTATAACAAACCTGCACATGGACCCCTGAACCTAAAATAAAAGTGAGAAAAAATTTAGTGGGGTCAAGTCAAGAGGACCCAGAGGCCAGCCTGAAGGGACCCCAACTGGTCAAAGATGCTTTATTTCCTTCCACCAACGGATATGATTGTGCCAGTTATTTAGCGAGTATCTCTCATCCTCAAGTTCACTCTCATATAGCCTGCATGTGATATTGGTTAGGACTCTACAACCAAATTTCACAGACTCCCTTACAAGTTGACTTCTTATTAAGTTCTGCTAATAGGAGATAATAGAGGAGGAAGAGATGTGGGAGTTTCTGCTTTCCCACTCTTACCAATATGTTCCAAAAGCAGCATTTGGCTTCAATTTCCAGCTTCCTTGAACACTTCCAACACCAACCCTCCTGCCCTTCCTTTGAGCTTTTAGGTCCTGGTAACCCCCATCTTCCTCTTTATCCCCTTTTCTGGGGGTGAAACCATATCTGTAACCTACAGATGAATGAAAAAATCTCCACCCATGGTTTGGCTCTTTTATTTGTCTTTACCCCTCTGTGATGACGATGATATTGTCTTACAGTCATTAATTATATTAACTGTTAATTTATATTGTTTTTGATTGTAAAATAACCGTAAAGAATTTTTTCAACATTTATTTACTTGACATTATATATTTTTTGTCAAATGTGATAACTCCTGGAAAGAAATGTTTGCAAGACTTCATTTGTATAATTGCATACCTTGAAGATATCAACAACCACTGCCTTATTCACCAATACACATTTTGTCCTGAGAAGCTTGCCTCTTGGTTTTCTCACTACTTGGTAGAGTGATTTTTAAGAGTAGCGAAATTATTTTAAGTGGTTTGGATATTAGGTTTTTAATAAAACTGAGAGACACCTTGAAAGCTTATGCAATTACACAGCTACGTACTGCAGGAAGATGTTGGTTAGAGTTTTCAAACTCAAGACTAAATTGCTATGTTTCTTCTAGGGGATTAGAAAGACATTAAGATAAGGTACAGTCTAGAAAGGGTGAATTAATTCCTTGCTCGATGTCAAGGAAGGTCTCATGGAGTTGGTTTGTTGAGCTGTGTCTTTGCAAGCCTAAACACTTTCAGCAACAATGGCAAGGTCAGTCTAGAACATTTTTAACACCTCTGATAAGTCACTATAATAAAAATGGTGCTCAGGAGGTGGAGAAAAAGGGTTTGTCATGGAGATTGGACATCGTCTGTGACTCTTTCTTCATTTACAGCCTTAGAAATGTTTAAAATCATCATCCACTTTCTTCACGGCAAGAGTCCTGTGAGGAGTATTTCCTGGGGACGGCCTGTGGGTCAGTGCTGGGGGAAGTGTCACCCAAGCAATGTGCTTCTCTGCTAATGGGTACACTTGGCAAAATCACCACCAGAGTCAGACTGTCCTGCTCCACTCCTCTGGCAGCATTCATGAGCTTCTCGTCTCTGTGGCTTACCTGACACACCTCATCAGTCAGTGAACAAACCATTCTATTTCCATCCACACAACCACACTGGTTGCGGCTCTGAACATTAAGACAGAGAAGAGAGAGGGCCTGGATACTAAATATCTCTACAATCTCATCTCTGTTCAAATCAGCTAATTAAATAAAACAGTCTGGTCTTCGAGATTCATAAAGCTTATCCTAAAACCCTTTGGTATCTTCACAGTGTACTTCAAACAAAATCCAGATTTCTGACCATGGCCAGGGAGGCCCTGAAGATCTGATCCTAAGACAGTCTCATCATGCTCTCCACGTGTCAGCCACACTGGCCTCTTCATTCCTCAAATGCAGTACATATACACCCTGGAATACTATGCAGCCATAAAAAAAAGAATGAGATCATG
The DNA here is from genome assembly GCF_028878055.3 of Symphalangus syndactylus. NCBI lineage: Eukaryota > Metazoa > Chordata > Mammalia > Primates > Hylobatidae > Symphalangus > Symphalangus syndactylus. Next base: position 76,337,716 of record NC_072440.2, on the reverse strand, counting down.
TGCTTTGCAGCAACATGGATTGAATAGATGAGCTATTTCCCAACAAGGAGACTTGCCATGTTTTCTTTCCTCCGTTTGGAAACCTCTTCCCTAGTTCTTTCCATGCTGGCTCCTTCTCATACATTGAGCCCCAAAATATCCATGTCCCTAGGAAGTATCCCCTGAACACCCCATCAAAAGTGACCCCATGATGCATTCTATCATAGCAATTATGTAATTTTCCAGAAAACTAATCACAGTTAGGAAATTAATATCCAACTTCCGTGATAAATGGCAAGTGTCATGAGAGTGAGAATCATGATGGTCTAGCCTAGATGTTAGCAAACTTTTTTTCTGTGAAGGATCAGATAATAAATATTTTAGGCTTTGCAGGCTATACAATCTCTATCACAACTACTCAACTCTCCTGTCGGGGTGGGAAAACAATCAGAGACAATTCACAAATAAGTGACGGTGGCTGTATTCCAATAAAACTTTATTTACAAGATCATGCAATGGCCAAATTTGGCCCACTGGCCACAGTTTTCTGACTCCTGGTTTAGTTCACTGTTATAACCTTGGAGTTGTCAAGCATAACACCTATCACATAGTAAGCATGGCAAATACTTATTGGATGGATGAATAAATGCATGCATAAACCTACAATCAGTTTAGGCTAATGTTTAGATGAGCTTGAGCTTCAGAGTTGAAATTTTTCTCCATATTGTACTCAAAGTTCTTCCTCCAGTCAATTTTATTCCTTTGTCTTTTTCAGCATTTCCCAACCTGACTTTCATTTACTGTTTGATAAGTTGTTCTCCCTCCTTGAGCTTCCCTAAATTGAATCTCAGAACTATTATTTTGCTGTTGAATCATCTGTCCATGATTCATCTCTCATTGACTTGTACTGAACACGAACATTTTCACTCTTATTACTTCTACTTCATTGTATTCAGCAGTTATCTGCATAACATTTTTTCCAGTAAAAAGAACAAAAATGAAGGATTTTGAATTCTGTATATAAAAATCGCTGTCCTTTTTGGATGGCTATTTACCAGCATCTATTAAAATTACAGATATGCCTCCCCTTCACTGTGGCCGTTCTTAGGACCTTCCCTCACTTGGGGCTATCCCGTGACTCTAGAAATCGATATAGTGTCAATATAGGAGGTAGACCTTCTCCTCCTGTGTTTGGCCAACTATCCACACAGACTAACAATGATATCCCCAGTGTTCTTGACTCTAGATTAACTTCAGTTTTCGGCCACTTCCAAGTGAGGCTTACACAAAGCCGTTTTGTAAGAACGGCTGTAGTCCTCTGTGGTAGAGCTCCAGACATGGCCCTCAGTGGTCCCTATCTCCTGTTATTCATGCCCTTGAGGAATCCCCTCCCCCTGAGTGTGGACTGGACTTAGTAAGTTGCTCTTAATGAATAAAAAATGGCAAAAGTGATGGAATATCCAGCCATGAAAAGAATGAAATTCTACACACCATGAATACTATGTAGCCATAACAAAGAATGAGATCATGTCCTTTGCAGGAACATGGATGGAGCTGGAGGCCATTATGCTTAGCACACTAACACAGAAACAGAAAGCCATATACTACATGTTCTCACTTATAAGTGGGAGCTAAATGATGAGAACACATGGACACATAGAGGGGAACAACACACCCTGGGGCCTTTCAGAGGGAGGAGGGAAAGGAGAGGATCGGGAAAAAATAGCCAATGGGTACTGGGCTTAATACCTGGGTGACGAAATAATCTGCACGACAAACCCCCATGACAAAAGTTTACCTATGTAACAAATCTGCACTTGTATCCCTGAATTTAAAATAAAAATTTTAATAAAAAGAATGAAGTTCTGTCATTTACAGCAACATAGATGGAACTGGAAGTCATTATGTTAAATGAAATAAGCCGGACACAAAAAGACAAACATCACATTCTCACTTGAATGTGGGAGCTTTAAATAGTGAATCTCATGGAGGTAGAGAATAGAATGGTAGACACCAGAGACTGGGAAGGGTTTGTAGTAGGGGTGGGGAAAGAGGTTGGTCATGGGTACAAACAAGCAGTTAGATAGAAGGAATAAGTTATAATGTTTGATAGCGGAGTAGAGTTACTACAATTGATGATAATGTAGGTATCTTTCAAAATAGCTAGAAGAAAGAACTTGAAATGTTCCTAACACATAGAATGATAAATGCTTGAGGCAAGGACTATCATAAATGCCCTGGCTTAATCATTACACCATCTATGAATATAAAAATATCCCATTTCCCCACAAATACGCACAAATATTTACATCAATTTTTAAAAAGTGATGGAATGTCACTTCCAAGATTAGGTTACAAGACTGTGACTTTCGTGTTACTAGCCTGTCTGTCTCCTCCATGTACTCTGATAAAGCTAGGGCCATCTTGTGAGCTTCCCTATGAAGAGAATCAGCTAGCAAAGAACGGAGGGTGGCTTCGTGACCCACAGAAACGATGACAAATGTTTTGCTGTTTTGTTGCTGTTGTTGTTTTTGGCCAATCCTTTATTTTGCATGGTATTGCTGTTCTTTAAAAATATTTTCCAAGCTGTTTATTTGTATTCTGCTTTTGCACCAAACCAAGAAACCCCTGATCATTCATTTATTCCTTCATTTATTTAAATAAATGTGTACTGGACCCATTAAGTACGAAGCACAGTAGCCATTGCGTCTCACTCAATTTGTGTATATTTCCTCTGGTGTTCTTTTTCTCTGATCTGAGACCTCTTTTGAAGCATGTTATGCTAAATGTTTGCTGTTTCTAAGCCAGTATGTTTGGGGTATTTGTTATGCAGCAATAGGTAACTAATACATTCTCTCTGCTAAGATAGCAACCAGACATATTTTTCTAAGGTCTTGATGTCGCTCAGTTGCATTGCAAGAAAATAGAGCTGTCTTTCCTTCCCACCAAGACCCACAGGATCCTCCAGTGTGCAAGGATAGAGACAGTGTCTTCACATAGCAAAGACACATTCTCTACGCTATAAATCTCCTCCCTACCTTTTACCTCCTGAACAACACTTCTAAATTCTACTGAGAGTTAGGGTTTTTTGCTTTTTTTTTTTTTTTTTTTTGAGACAGGGTCTCGCTCTGTCACTCGGGCTGGAGAGCAGTGGCATGATCACGGCTCACCACAGCCTCACATCCCAGACTCAAGTGATCCTCCCACCTCAGCCCCTCAAGTAGCTGGGACTACAGGTGCACACCACCGCATCTAGCTATTTTTTTTTAACTTTTTGAAAAAACAGGGTCTCACTATGTTGCCCAGGCTAGACTTGAACTCCTGGCCTCAAGCAATCCTCCCACCTCAGCCTCCTAAATTGCTGGGATTTCAGGTGTGAGCCACTGCACCTGGCCTAGATGTTTTTTAAAACAAAAGCCAGGATGACTTCCTGGTGAGTTCTGTTTCACACCCTGCCACGTCCATCCCTTGGGGCAGTGGAGTGCCGTTCTGATTATCTAATCTAATTAGGTAGGGATGATTTCATATTTAATGTTATCCAAAGGTGGTGACACTGTTTGTCCTAGGTTTCTATTGTTATTGTAACCTACTTTTCAAATATACAAATAATGCACCCACCATCATCTCAGTTGCATTCCTCACTCTTGAGGTATTTCATAAACTTATAAAAATATTATTGGGAGTGGGATGGAGGGTAGAATACTAGGCCTGTAAGATTCTTCTCAGAAAGGTTTTTGTGCTCAAGTAAGTTTGTAAAACACTGTATCTTATACTGTCCCTCTTGGAGATTCAAGAGGGACACATGAGCAGATTTAAGACTTTTACAAGTCCTCCCATTTTTTAAAGCATGTTTGTTTAACCTAAAATTCATTGAAACACAGAGCCGTCTCTTTCTTTTCTACCTATTAACCTCCTCTGAAAAGCACTTTTGGAAAACAAAACAGTGCCTGCATTACCAGACTTGCTGTTCTGTTTCACCCTTCCATGCCTTTTTGTGTAATATTTCCTGGGCCTGAAATCTTTCCCCTCACAGTGAACTCCTGGTTGCAAGTTAAAAGCTTCTCCATGGCCTCAACCACACCCTGATGGAGGGAAACACAGCCCTCCTCCATGCCATCTCTAGGACATGGGTACGATTCCACAGTTGCATTCCTCATACTTTACTAAAACACATATTAACATGCCTGCCTCACTTCAAAGCCTCTAAGTTCTGTAAGGAGCTGGACTGCGCCTTGTTCCTTCCGCATCCCAGCCTCTAGCATGGTCTTGCCACAGTGCTGTGAACTTTACTCAGCCTATCTCATTTGCTCCCCAGAGTCCCGCTATGATCTTCTCCATTCTATGGGAGAAAACTGAAGTCAGTAAATGATGGAGCTAAGAACATTAACAACGTATCAATATCCAACAGTTTATCAATATCCAAGATTTGCATAACCTATCCACCAAGCTATTTCCTTCTGTTAGGTGAATACACCGTGAGGATTTGGGATAGATTTGAAAAACTACTACTTAAAACCCAAGGGAAGACCCGTGGAGGAAAAGCACCCCAAGGCTTTGATGTGAAAATAGAGCACTTTCTCCTTTGGGACTGTGAGTTTGGAAATACAGCATGACTTCTGAGAGTTTACAGCTGCTTTGTAGACTTTTCCAAGTCGGAGCTAATCCCAAACAGAAAGGGAACCAGCATCATCCGTTCTGAATGCACCCTGTGTGCATCCCAGAGCGCAGATGGTCACGGACCACAAAGCAAATCCCTCTAATGTTATGTGACTCGGGGCTGGAGGATTTGTCCGTCAGCCTCAGCCCCTCATTGTCCATCTTCCTCTCCCTTCTCAAAGCCATTTGACAGCCGTAGCAACCGAGACATTTCCTTTCTCTTTGGATTTGTCTCCTCCATGCTTCTCATCCCCCATCGTGCCCTCATTGGCTGTCAGTTCCATTCGGCTCATCAGTCTTGCTCTAAAATTGGTTTTATTTCTTGTATTTGTCTTATCTGAAGTTCTCATTACTTGAATCTCTCTCTCTTGCACTTAAGAGTTTATCATCGTTCCCATTGTGCTGTTTTTACTGCTGTCATCCGTCTCACTCCACGTCTGCTGCCTCCCTGCTCCCGGCTTCCCTCCCTCGTCAAGTTTACCCTTCATGGCTGTCTTGTTCATAATACGTGTAATAGACTTTGGATCATTTTCACAAGGCACAGTTTTTCTTCCTGTTTTATTTGAGATTTTTGTCCTCCCTCAACAATTCACTTCATTCTTTTCCTTCTCTCTGTTTTCCCAAGGATCTCATTCGCAGTATTTATGGAGATGGGTTTGCTGAATGTCTTTTTCACTCCCTTTGCCTCTGTGGTTTTCCCTGCATTTCAACGTGCCTTATTAGGAAGGATAATCATGCCCATTAAACTTCAGGAACATCTGTCTCAGAGAGAAGACTGTGTTTCTGGTTCATCTCCTAAAACCGTATGGGGTTGCTGCCAAGGACTAGGGGCCAGCATCCTGGAAAACATCCTCCTCATCCAAAGTGGGGTCACCTGCCCTCATCTCAGAGAGCAGAAAATGAGCTTCCAAGTCAGAAAGGAAAAACACCTGCTATGGTTCAAATGTGCTCCCCAAAGTTTACGTGTTGGCAACAGTGTTGAGAGGTGGGACCTTTAAGAGGTGGTTAAGTCATGAGGGCTCTGCCTTAATGATGGATTAATGCCATTATGGTTCCTTATCATGGAAGTGGGTTTTTTTTTTCTTGACAGATTTTCACTCTTGTCACCCAGGCTGGAGTGCAATGGCATGATTTTGGCTCACTGCAACCTCTGCCTCCTGGGTTCAAGCAAGTCTCCTGCCTCAGCCTCCCAAGTAGCTGGAATTACAGGTGCCTGCCACCACACCTGGCTAATCTTTTTGTATTTTTAGTAGAGATGGGGTTTCACCGTGTTGGCCAGGCTGGTCTCGAACTCCTGACCTCTTTATCTACCTGCCTTGGCCTCTCAAAGTGCTGGGATTACAGGTGTGAGCCACTGCACCTGGCTGGAAGTGGGTTCTTGATAAAAGGATGAGTTATGAGTTTGCACCCCCTTCTCTGTCTCTCTCTCTCTCTTACTCTCTCCTCTCTCTCTCTTCCCCCCCCCCCCACTTGCTTGTTCCTCTACTTTCACCGTGGGATGACACAGCAAGAAGACCCTTGCCAGATACAGTCTCGCCCTTGGACTCCCTAGCCTCCAGAACTGTAAGAAATAGATCTCTATTCCTTATAAATTACCCAGCCTGTTACAGTAACACAAACGAACTAAAACAGCACCCAAGACCTCCTTTGCTAAAAGCCCTCAGAATGTCTCCAGTCCTTCGAACTGGCCAGGTTCCTTCAGAGCTTACTGCAGGAGGCCTACGGCTGATGAAGACAGGAAGAATGCAGGCCAAGAACTTCCAGGAACTAGCAGGAGCTGGTCGGGCGGGGTGGCTCACGCCTGTAAGCCCAGCACTTTGGGAGGCTGAGTTGGGAGGATCACATTTAGTATAAAAATGGGTGGCACCCCAATTCTAATAAATCTCCACCTTTTTCCTAAAAGAACAAACCTCATGATTATTCTACTCCCTAATTAGAAGAGCCCATAAAAATAGAAAACTCAAACTCCTTTGTGTACAACTTGTTCTCACAAGCACGCCTGCACTTGTCTCTCAAGGGTGTGCTTTCACGTCACAATAAAGCTTTCTTGCCTTTTGAATAATTTCCACTCATCCCTGAATTATTTATCATGATGGTCTCAAGAACCTGCACACTGGCTGCGACTGGGGTCTCACCAGCATCCAGAGACCACCTAAGCCCTCTGGCAACACTTCCTTCGCAACTGTAAGTAAGGGCAGGAGCAGGATGTAAACCTCAATAGCCCTGCTCCAAAGCCCTTGTGTGAATGCAGTGAAAAGTTCTCTGCAGGATAGCAATAAGTGGTTCTAGACTCTTCTAATGCTTGCCCCTTACCCTGCTCTCTTCTGTAAATCTTGTTATTGCAGATGGAATGCAGATAGCCCACTAGACCAGATCATTATCAATGTGTCTTAGTCCATTCAGGCGGCCATATCAAAAGATCATAGACTGGGTGGCTTATATAGAGCAGGCATTTATTTCTCACTGTTCTAGAGGTTGAGAAGTCCAAGACCAGGGCTCTAGCAGATTCGGTATTTGCAGAGGGTCCTCTTCTGGTTCATAGGTGGCACCTTCTTGCTGTGTCCTCACATGGCAGAAGGGGGCAAAAGAGCTCCCTGGGGTCCTTTTTAAAAGGACACTAATTCCATTCAGGGAGGCTTCACACTTATGACCTAATCACCTCACAAAGGTCTTGCCTTCTCTAATAACACCACATTAGGCATTAGAATTTAACATATGTATTTTGCCTAAACATTCATCCTATACCACAACACAACCTCATCAGAGCAAATAAGAATGTAGCAGAAAACTAGACTCACCCTCTGTTCTCTGCCCAAGGTGGGAAGAGGTGAGCCTGTCCATAACTCTGACTGGTTCCAAGCTCCTTGCCAAGGCCTCTGCAATTCACTCGAGAGACAAACAGAGGCCAGTGGACACTGGCTCACATTTCCACATGGCTGGGAGGCCTCATAATCATGGCAGAAGGCAAATGAGGAGCAAAGTCACATCTTACATGGTGGCAGACAAGAGAGTGTGTGCAAGGGAATGCCCCTTTATAAAACTATCAGATCTTGAGAGATTTATTGACTCTCCTGAGAACAGCATGGGAAAGACCCACCCCTATGATTCAATTACCTCCAACCAGGTCCCTCCCATGACATGTGGAAATTGCGGGAGCTACAATTAAAGATGAGATTTGGGTGGGGACACAGACAAACCATATCAAGGGGCCGCTCAGGTAGGCACTTTTCTCCCTCATTCTCAGAAGAGGCTGTCTTGGCTTGGTGTTGCAGATGAGTTTCTCTTTGTGACGCTGAAAGAAGGAAAGGCCTCAGTCAACTTGGTAAAGCTCTCCTAAGTCTTGAGTGTGTCTCAGTTTTCTAGCTACAATATGGGGATAATAGTAATACCTACTCCCAGGCTTGCTTGGAGGATAGGAAGGCTCAGACCATATGAAATGTCTACAAGGGTGCCTGGTATACAGTATGTGCTCAACAAATGTTGACCCTTAATCATGTGATGAGGGTCAGGGAGGTTAAATTAGATCTGCGTTCCCTCTCCTACAAAGCAACCACACTGAATACCCCTTGGCAAATGATATTATTTCGCCAAAGAATTTTGCAGAAAACTAGACTCACTCTTTATTCTCTGTACAAGGTGGGAAGAGATGAATCTGTCCATAACTCTGACCGGCTCCAAACTCCCTGCCCAGCCCTCTGTGATTCACTCTAGAGACAAACAGAAGCCAGTGGACCCTGGCTAAAAATGTGAACTTTGCCTAGAAGAAAACTTGAGGGGAAAAAAAGGGTTACACTGTCATCTTTTGCTCTGCAGTGCATGAGTATCTGTCTCCTCTTGTTAAAAACGAAGAGCTAGCTTCTGGAAGGGGCTGTTTCTTTTATCAAAAACGATGTCTATTTTTTGAAATGAGTATTTATCCTTTGAAGCAGCCCAGCCTCTAAACCATCCCACCCATTTCTTTAATTAATTCTTTCAATTTGCATTTATTAAGTACCTGCAATGTAGCAGGCTCAAGGAACTGTGGATTTAGCAACAAACAAAGCAGACCAAAGACCTGCTCTAGTGGAACTGAGATTCCTGTGGGGAAAATACAGACAGGACACACTATAGGTAAGTAAATTAGAAGTTGGAATGTGCAAGAGCTATAGGAGAAAATAAAGAGGTGAAGAGAGATAGAGAGTGCCGGGAGGAAAGAGAAAGGGTGGGTAATGGAAAAGGCTGCCCTTTCAAAGACTTCCTTATGCCAGGCACAGTGGCTCACATCTGTAATCCCAGCACTTTGGAAGTCCAAGGTGAGTGGGTCACTTAAGGCCGGGAGTTTTAGACCAGCCTGACCATCACGGTGAAACCCTGTCTCTACTAAAAATACTAAAAATTAGCTGGGCGTGGTGGCGCATGCCTGTAATCCCAGCTACTCGGGAGGCTGAGGCACAAGAATCGCTTGAATCAGAGAGGCGGAGGTTGCAGTGAGCTGGGATCATGCCACTGCCCTCCCACCTGGGTGACAGAGCAAGACAATGTCTCAAAACAAAACAAAGACTTCTCTTACAAGGTAGAAGGGATGGGGTGCCTGCTCCTGATACCTGGAAGCTGACCATGATGAAAGCTTAGCTAATGGGTGCCTCTCTCTAGGACTTGGAAGTTGAACAGAGGGTAAAAAGACAGCAATCTTCAAAGATACTCCCGTTGCTGAGGCCAACTTAGTAGTACAAGTAGTAGCACAATTGCAAAAAGACCAACAGTCAGGGCAACCACACCAGCACAGACACCCCAGTCTGGCTGGTCCTGGGGCCAAGTCCTGGCCAGGCCTTGCCTCCTCTGCTTCCTATTTGTTTCCTAAACCATAGGAATTTCACTAGCATCTATTCTGTTGTTGTGTTTGCAACCAGAAACTCACACCAGTACAGTTCTGCAGGAGAAAAAAAAAAAGTAGACTAGATGATATGCACTGAAGTTTTAGAGGATTCTCCATACTTACAACCCCAGTTTTATGGTAAAACAGTCCAGAGAAACATTCACAACCCACGTAAGTCTTTTTCCCCCCAGGACACTTTTCCAGGGAGATGACACAAATAATAAAACAAGTGTTATCAATTATTATTTGTTCTGGGCAAGCGGTGGAGGAGATAAAGGAAAAGTATGCGCCAGGCTGCAACAATTTCGACACAAATAAACAGAAACCTGGTGGATAACCAGGAGATTTGCTTGGATATTTTAAGCTTCCCATCCTTCAATAATGGAATATCTTATGCAGACTGACAATGTAATAGTTCCATGGGGTTTTTTTAATCCCCCATGAAGAACCAAGATTATGCATTTTCCCCTCTGCCAGATACACACAAAAAAAGCAGGACACCAAAATGGGATCTATGCAGTGTGGGGGAGAGTCAATTTCCCTCTCATCATGGGATCTCTCAGCAGGTAAATATTGATTACATTGTCCTAGTGCCTCAAGCCATTATTTCTGATACAACTGCTTACTTCCAGATATGAATATCCCCCCTCCTCTCCATGGGGATATCAGACAGAATGAGGGGGAAATTTTCCCTAAAGAAGCTTGGCAGAAAAACACCTTCTAATTATAAGCATTTAATTCACATCCCCAGTACTGATATTCTTGGGAAATAACAGCAAATATCCACCTTGAAGATAATTCTTCACTCAATACCACCTGCTGTTCAGGAAATCAGAGCACCAGCCCTGACTCAGAAGGTAGAGAAAAGTCCAGAAACCCGTTGACTGTTGAAAAACATGCCCGAGGTCTGGTGCTGTTGGTTTTTATAAGAATCATTGATGCAACCTTGGGATCTTTTGGGTAGTGAAGGTATCACGGGTGAGAAGATGGCAGGCATGTTATAGTGGAATTGGAAAGAGCATGGTTAGCACCCATGCACGGTGCTAACACTATTTAGCTGATATCCTAGAAGGTGCTCACTGTCAAATCCTGTCTTGAGCAGAAATGCATCCCAGGCAAGGTTTATGCACAGTGCCCAAGGACATCCTCCCCTGACAACAGCTCTGTGGTCATGAGTGGGAGAGAGAAACAAATACTGAGTCTTGGTCTCATGCCATGCTCGTCAGAAGAATCTCCACCTTTAGAGCCTGAGTGCCTACCAAGTTCCAAGTGCTCATAGTAAAATTGCAAGCACAAATTCAATGGAAGAAACATCCCTGCCTTAGTTTGGGTTCCATCTAGCAAGATGGAGCACATACCTCAGAATTATTTGGCAACCCTAAGACTGCAAAGATTACGGTATTTATCCACCAACTCCATCTGCCATTGGGTGACTTCCATGGGCATTAACTCCTTGGCCTTTCCAGCCTGCCCTTTGTGCTGGGTGTCTGATCTTGTGGCCAGAAAAGAAAAGCCCTCAGGAAGAAAGCTGGAAGTAAGTAACCTTCAGCTTGCAAAGGAGAGTACCCAGCGGATGTGGGTAGAGTACCGAGAACATCTGCTGTAGCCCCCACCAGTGTATTTGGGGGATCTGTTGTTGAAGATCCCAATTCACGTTTTGGCCCATAATTAGTCATTTAGTATGACCAAAAGAACACTGATTTGTACTGCAGAAAGCAAGAGGCCTATGTAAGCTACTGAGAGTTTCTAAAAGTGGTCTTTTTATCTGCCACATGAGAAAGTGATGTCTTTCCTATTCACTTCATGGAATTATGATGAATGCAGTTATGTGACCCAACCTCCAACCTTGCCAAAACTATTCAGTAACTTCCAGCTTCTCTTAAGATTAAAGACTAAATCTACTATGTGGTCCACAAGGCACTGTATGATCTCTCCCTCTCTCTCTCCCCATCCATATTACCTCCCCCTCTGCCCACTTCTTGCACCTCCTCTCATGTCCTCCCCACCTCATTCTATGTGCTCAGTCTTCCAGTGACCATCCCTTCCTCTCTGAGGGTCACTTACTCCCTCCCACCAAGTGTTATTTGCACATGTGTACTCCTCTGTCTAGAATGCTTGCCATCACAACTACCACCATTATAACCATCTCTGTCCTTTATCCTGTCAATTCATATCCATCCTACAGTTTTCAGTGCAAACATCACATCTCCAGAGAGGCAATACTGGACGGTTTAATTCTGAGGTTAAAATTGTCATACTCCCTATAGGCATCAGTAGAATACTCTCAGAGGGTAGAACCGTGAATGCATCAGAAGCCTAAAAAATGGGCGCACTCTTTGATCCAACAATCTACACTAAGAATTTGTTCTAAGCAAATGCTTCCTCCAATGCAGGTAAAAAGATCAAGGGTGTTTATTTCAGGATGGACAATGGAAAGGAGGGAAAGTAAAAGAAACCAGGAAAGAAAGGAAACAAACTAAATATCCAACACTAGGTGATTTATTTAATATTATATATATACTGATAGGATTTGGCCATGTCCCCACCCAAATCTCATCTTGAATTGTAGCTCCCATAATTCCCACATGTTGGGGGAAGGACCTGGTGGGAGATAACTGAATCATGGGGGTGGTTTCCCCTATACTGTTCTCATCGTAGTGAATAAATCTCACAAGATACAATGATTTTGTAAGGGGTTTCCCCTTTCACTAGGCTCTCATTCTCCTTCTTGCCTGCTGCCATGTTAAGATATACCTTGCCCTTCTGCCATGATTGTGAGGCCTTCCCAGCCATGTGTAACAGTGAGTCAATTAAACCTCTTTTTCTTTATAAATTATCCAGTTTCAGGTATGTCTTTATCAGCAGTGTGAAAACGGATACATATATATATATATATATATCTCCAATAGAATACTACTACTCAACCATGAAAATTGATGATACATATGTATAATTATTGATATAAAAAGAGGTTTATGATGTATTACTAATTTGAAAAATGGATCACAGAATCCTATATTCAGTACTAATAAGTTCTGTAGGTATGTTCAGCAAGATATCAAATCTATTAGGGAGATGTGTTTGCAGACATGACCACAAAATATTTGGCAATATTTCAAATGAATTTCCTCTCCTCTCCTCTGCTTCCTTTGATTCTGTGTTATCTGAGTTTTCCACATAAAACTTAATAAAAAGGGATCAATTCTGAAGAAGAAGTAATAAACTTGACACATTCAGCCACCCCAAAAAATTGCCCTTTCAGTACTCTGCATCTTTTCCCTTGGTTGAGGGGAAGAAAAATCACATGACTGGGACTGATCATGGAGAAAAGAACCATCCTAGTCAAGGGAAAATTAGGGACTGGTTTTCTGTCTTCCACTTTTCTACTTTTCAGTCTCTGTCTTCGTATGAACGACTCCTTCTCCAAGACCCTTTCCTAACTCCCCACACACAATTCCGTGTAACTCCAAGTGCCAACTAAATCAGAAAGGAAACACAGAAGATTTAACCTCAGACTAAGAGGGTCTCCATCCTTCACACTCGTGGATAATTCCCTAAGGTTATAACCAATTCGAGGTACCTTAGTTCCCTTTCATCCTCTCCTCTGTCAGAGCTATCCTGAGGAGTTCACAGTCTTTAAAAATAGAGGCCAGGATGGTCAGAACCAAAAGGAGATACGCATATGTTTGTGCAAGCTGAAAAATTGTCCTATACGGAACAGTCAAAATAAATCACTAAAAGCAGTTTCAGACAAGCACTACAGAGAAAAACTGTTAATTACTGGTATTACCATTGATATGTATTCATTTGAGACTTCTGTTCAGGAAAAGCAATTTCTTGGTCCCATTACATAACCAAAATCGAGAGAATTTACAAAAAAGGGTGGGGGGAAACATTCTCAGCTCAGACAAAACGATTTAAAGAAAATGAGACAAGCGATATTTTCTGGGGATTTACTGAGACAAATCTGCACAGAAAAGAATATGAACATGCTCAGTTTCATACAAATATCACCCATTCTCACATGGCTTTATTCTCTGCATATAAATTTCAAGTTTGAAAGAGCTCAGACAGAGGCCCTTTTAAGAGACTTCTCTGCACTCAAAAGGTTTCCTCCTTATCAAAAGTGACTTTTGTTCTTAGTTAAGTCCTTTGGAAAAAAAAATATATAATAATAAAACTGCAGAGTTTAATGCCACAGAGTGAGGACTCTGTAATCCTGAAGACCTAGGTTCAAGACCCATTTCTTCGCCAAAATAGCTCAGTGACACTTGGCAGGTTCCTGGAGGTTTTGAGCATCTTTCCTCACATGTAAAATGAACATAATACTACCTCATAGAGATGTGTCAATCTAAATCTGCATGAAGCACTCCATCAGTCAGCGTCTGACCAGGAAAAAGAAACCACTTGAGCATTTCAAACAGCAGGATTTTTTTTTTTTTTAAGATGGAGTTTCACTATTGTCACCCAGGCTGGAGTGCAATGGCGCAATTTCAGCTCACTGCAGCCTCTGCCTCCCAGGTTCAAGAGATTCTCCAGCCTCAGCCTCCCGAGTAGTTAGGATTACAGGCGCCTGCCACCACTCCTGGCTGATTTTTGTATTTTTAGTAGAGATGGGGTTTCACCATGTTGGCCAGGCTGGTCTCAAACTCCTGACCTCCGATGATCTGCCCGCCTCAGCCTCCCAAAGTGGTGGGATTATGGGAGAGATCCACTGTGCCTGGCCACCAGGATTTTAACACAGGTAATTAGTTGCACAGGTGACAAAGGACTGAGATGCTAAATGGGACAGTGAGGCAATCCTATTTTAATGCAATACCTTTAAAAGCCTAGATGGATGCAGAAAAAGATTCCATGACGAAGAAAATATCACAATTCTAAATAAAGACAGGATCCAAATCTGCAGTTGCACAATCCAGTGTCATTTGCTCCATCCAGCCCTGTCAGACATTAATAAACAGCAGAAATCTGCCACAACACCTAGGGCGAGGGACAAAGGGAGAAGGACGGTATTAACGAAGCCCGGGGCAAAGGCTAGGCCCAACCCATGGGATCTGGAGCCACAGAGGAGACACAGCTGCTGCAGAGATGCCAGGGGAGACAAAGAGGAAGCAACACCATGGTTTATGCCTTCCTCCTTCGTCCCAGGCTTCGATCAGTACCTCCCATTGACCAAGTTCAGATACAAGTCCACCCGATGTAGGAGCCTGGAACTATGTCTGCAGGGGGAGGACAAAGGGTGGATCTGAGGCCAAACAGGCCCAGGAAGCCTGGGGTTCTTCACTCAGTTTTTCTCCCACCTCGAATGCCCATAAGTAACTACTCCATTCATAAAGGTGGGCACAAGAGATCAATCCCGAATATGTTTTTTGTTTTTTTTATTATACTTTAAGTTTTAGGATACATGTGCACAATGTGTAGATTTGTTACATATGTATCCATGTGCCGTGTTGGTGTGCTGCACCCATTAACTCGTCATTTAGCATTAGGTATATCTCCTAATGCTGTCCCTCCCCCCTCCCCCCACCCCACAACAGTCCCTGGAGTGTGATGTTCCCCTTCCTGTGTCCATGTGTTCTCATTGTTCAATTCCCACCTATGAGTGAGAACATGCAGCGTTTGGTTTTTTGTCCTTGCGATAGTTTACTGAGAATGATGGTTTCCAGTTTCATCCATGTCCCTACAAAGGACATGAACTCATCATTTTTTATGGCTGCATAGTATTCCATGGTGTATATGTGCCACATTTTCTTAATCCAGCCTATCGTTGTTGGACATTTGGGTTGGTTCCAAGTCTTTGCTATTGTGAATAGTGCCTCAATAAACATACGTGTGCATGTGTCTTTATAGCAGCATGATTTATAGTCCTTTGGGTATATACCCAGTAATGGGATGGCTGGGTCAAATGGTATTTCTAGTTCTAGATCCCTGAGGAATCGCCACACCGACTTCCACAATGGTTGAACTAGTTTACAGTCCCACCAACAGTGTAAAAGTGTTCCTATTTCTCCACATCCTCTCCAGCACCTGTTGTTTCCTGACTTTTTAATGATTGCTGAATACGTTTTAAAGAAGGAATTTGAAGATAATGTTTTGATGAGTTGAATGTGGAGGGTAAGAGAGGATGACTTCAAGGCTTTGGGCCTGAGCATCAAGAAGCATGGCGTTGAGTATTAGCTGAATCTCCATATTAACTGAAATTAGGTGAATTGTGAGTGAGGTATATGCTTGGGTAGTGGGAATTCATGAGTCTGGCATCATACATGCTACGTTTGAGATGTATATTAGTTCGTTCTTACACTGCTATAAAGAACTACCTGGTCAGGCGCGGTGGCTCACGTCTGCAATCCCAGCACCTTGGGAGGCCGAGGTGGACAGATTACAAGGCCCAGAGTTTGAGACCAGCCTGTTCAATAAGGTGAAACCCCATCTCTACTAAAAATACAAAAATTAACCAGGCACGGTGGCAGGTGCCTGTAATCTCAGCTACTCAGGAGGCTGAGGCAGGAGAATCGCTTGAACCCCAGAGGCAAAGGTTGCAGTGAGCCAAGATCGTGCCACTGCTCTCCAGCCTAGGCAACAGACAGAGACTCTGTCAAAAAAAAAAAAAAGAACTACTTGAGATTGGGTAGTTTATAAAGAAAAGAGTTCCCAAAGAGATTGGGTAGTTTATAAAGAAAAGAACTAACTCACAGTTCCATAGGCTATGTATATGCAGGAGGCATGGCTGGGGAGGCCTCAGGAAACACAAGCATAACAGAAGAGGAAGCAAGTACATCTGCACATGACAGCAGGAGGCAGAGAGAGAGAAAGAGAGTAAAGGGGGACGTGCTACACGCTTTCAAACAACCAGATCGCCTGAGGACTCACTATCACGAGAACAGCAAGCAGGAAATCCAGCCCCATGATCCAGTCACCTCCCACCAGGTCCCTCCTCCAACACTGGGAATTACAATTCAACATGAAATTTGGGTGGGGATACAGAGCCAAACCATATCAAGATATCACATACAAACCCAAGTGAAACAGTCCAGAGGTAGTTGGATAGATGAGTCCACAGCCCAAGAAATAGGTCTATGCTGGAGACATAGCTCTATTTACATATAAAAATATTTAGAAATATAGCTTCACCAACTTCATGTATTCATCTAAGTACTTCTGCTTATAATCAGAAATCCAATTCCAGCTAGTTTAAGGAACAGCAGGAGATTTATTGGACCACAGATCTGAATGCCCAGATGCAATGGTTTCAGATATAGGCAGATCCTGAGGCTCAAACATTGTGAAGTGTCTCTCTCCATCTCTCAGTTCTGCTTTTCCTCCTTGTTAGCTCCATATGCAAACAAGCCCACCTGCTCTGATGGGAGACATAGCTACAAAAAGTACTAATACGTTCTTTTTTACTGAGACAAAATTAGCATAACATAATGTAATCATTTTAAAGTGTACAATTCAGTGGCATTTAGTACATTCACAGTGTTGTGCAATCATCACTTCTATCTGGTCTCAAAACATTTTCATCACTTCAAAAAGGGAAACCATACCCACGAACCGATCCCTCCCTTTCCTCCCTTCCCTCACTCCCTGTTTTCTGTGTCTGCGGATTTGCTAATTGTGCATATTTAATATAAGTGGGATCATACAATCTATGGCCTGCTGTCTCTGGCTTAGTGCACTTAGCAGAATGTTTTCTAGGTTCATCCATGTCGTTGCCTGTATCAGTACTTCATTCCTTTTCATCATCGAATAATATTCCATTATATGGAGATGTTACAATTTCTTCATCCATTCGTCAGTTAATGGACGTTTGAATTATTTTCCATTTGAGCTATTGTGAATTTTACTGCTATGAAATTCATAAACAAGTTTTGTTTGAATGCCCGTTTTCAATTACTTTTAGTATATACCTAGGAGTGAAATTGCTGGGTTATATGATAATTCTATGTTTAACTTTTTGAAGAACTGTCTCATATGGTCCTAGCAACCACCAGAAGAATAGAGTTTCTCCCTCCAGAAAGATCCAGAAAAGTACTTTAGAGTCTCATTAGCCTATCTTTGGTCACACATCCATCCCTGAACCAATCGTTGTGAACAGGAAGATGAAACACTCTTTGATGAAAATATGTCCAAATCTGCAGTGAAGAAAGCTCTCTACCCAAACCATATGAAGTGAGGAAGTGGGATAGGTGGTTCATTCAAAGGAAGGTCAAAGTGGTGTTAGCTGAAGAGGAGAGAAGAGATAACTGGAACACCAAAACAAGAGATGTTCACCTCACCAAGGAAGCAATAAATAACTGCTTTAGATCATCATGTGAGAACGTGTGATGGGCCCTTAATACATGTGAAGCACCATAATACTCTGCAGAGAGTATTAGTATCCCCATTGCACAGACGAGAAAAATGAAGCTCAGAGAATTTAAGTAACTTGTCCAAGGTCACACTCTTAGAAAGTGGTTGAGCTGGGACAGGAACCCATGTCTGTCCAATGCCAAAGCTCCTATCCATGCTGGTGCCTTGCTGAGTGGAAGGCACTGGGCATGAAATAATCTGGATGACTGCTTGGTGAAGGGTCAATGTCCTAAATTCTCCATGCTAGGTACCAAAGTTTGTATTTCTTTTTTTTTTTTTTTTTTTTTTTTTTTTGAGACAAGGTCTCGCTCTGTCACCCAGGCTAGAGTACAATCATAGTTCACTGCAGCTTTGACCTCCTGGGCTCAAGCGATCCTCTCACCTTAGCCTCCTGAGTAGCTAGGACCGCAGGCGTGCTCCACTACGCCCAGCTAATTTTTTAATTTTAAGTAAAGACGGAGTCTTGCCATGTTGCCCAGGTTGATCTCAAGTTCCTAGGCACAAGTGATTCTCCCACCTCAGCATCCCAAAATTCTGAGATTACAGGCATGAGCCACCATGCCTGGCCCAAAAATCTGCGTATACTCATTCACAGATACACACACATATTTCCCAGGGGCATGAACAGAATATACATAACCCTCTGTCTCCCATCACATGACACATAAAGCCAATGTAAAAAGGTATTGTTTTTTCTCTATTAAAATCAATGACTAAATCCCTTTCCAGTCAGTGGATCTCCCAAAATAGTCAGAACTCCAGAAGTCCACTTGGGCAGCTTCTCCTCTACACAATGAAATCTGTCGTCTCTTCAAAGAGTGTGAAAATCGAATGTCATTTCCAAGGCTTCTCAGGTCCATCAGAAGTGGAACTTCAGGTGTTGAGCCACATTGTTTCTCTTGAATATCAAAACTTTTTTTGCTAAAGCATTTAATTTGATTCAACTCCAAAGGATTGTTTTTCAGAAATGCCAGGAATCTGCAGAGCTCTCTGTACTCTGGGCGAAATTTCAGTCCTGTTGTTAACGTGGTACCTTGTCTCCCTCCTCCGTCTGAGCTGGGAACAGGAAAAAAACTTACATCACAATGGTAATCTCATAATAAGATTGTACTTTTTTCTGCACGTTACATCTCAAGGGATCATTGTCATTTGTCTCCCGCAAATGACAATCCAGCTTCTCCGGGCCCCCTAGTTGCTCGGTGAGAAATGTTACCGAACAGCTTGTCTCTGATGATGTTTTATAATTGTAGCAGAAATCCAGTGTTAATACAGCTGTCTGACTGAAGAGGTGCATGAGCTCCTGTGTATCCACAACTCTACCTCAGTGGCTCAAAAATATGCCTGATGTTTATTCATTCTGATATTTTGTATATATACACAAAAATAAGTATCGATTTTGATGATGCACAAATATGAGACTATCACAGTCTGCGTGGAAAAAGCTCATCCTGTTTACTCTCCACTAGACATTCTATAGCTCTATGCTGTCATAATTTTTAAGTACTCTTTCCTTTTTTTCTGCAATATCCCTCCCCTTGTCTCCACTTATCCAAATACACCCTTCAGTTGCCTTCTGAGACCACTCCAGCTTACAATGATTTCACCTTCCAATGGCATTTGACTGTACCTTCCATTTGGCAATCACTCATGGGCTTTCTTGTGACACTGCCTGTGTTCTTCAACGGAGCTGTTTTAACTGTTCACATTTTTTGTCAAGGTCCTGACCCTAGCTTTAACTTTACCCTGACTTAGAGGAAAATGGACTTTTAGAGGAAAAAAAAAGAAATGATTAAGAGGGCTGAGAATTCTCCCTTCTTCCCCTCCACTCCCTTTATCCACCACTCATCCCCAACCACACTGTTGGATGTTATATATCTCTATGGAAGCCCCAAACAATGGCTTACATTAACTACAGAGTTCTTAAGGGTATTGAAAAATATTCCATGAATTATCAGGGGCTAAGCAAAGCAGGAAAGGGATGGTGGTCAATTAATGACAAAGATAGTGAGTAGAAGACATTAACCTGTTTCAGGATCATAGCTTTACCTGGCTTAGATAAACCATAAAAATAACTCCCTGTGTGGCTGTCCATGGTTCCTGAAAGCTCTGCCGCCATGGACAACTTATCACCTATGATTGCCTTGGCCTTTAACTCTCTAACTGCAGCTACCATTGATTCTATTCGTGTAGTTTGACCCCTAATTTAGCCTAAGTTCAACTAAAATGTCTTCTGAACAATCTGTTTCCCAGATCAGCAGTCTTGGGAAGCAACAGTGAATAAAAGTATGGACTCTGGATCAGACTGCCTGGGTTGGAAGCCCAGCTCTACCATATGAAGAAAGCTACTTAATGCCATCTGTCATCTGGGAATAGTAGTACTATGTACTTCATGGGGTTGTTTAAGGAATTAAATGAGAAAGTCTATATAAAGAGTTTAGCACAGTCCCCGACACATAGTTAAGTTCCCAATAAATTTAGCTTTTTATCATAATGATGGTATCTTGGATCCTTAACTATATGTAAGGTATTTAAAGAAAGACACTGAATCTTATTCTTCATTACCCTCTATATGCATATAGAATATAAGGATGGCTGAAAGCTTTGAAGTAATTCAGAATGGATCCAAATTTTGGCTTCACAGCAGAGTAGCTGTGTGATATTAAGCAATTTACTTAACCCTCCTGAGCCTCCCTTTCCTAATTTATAAAGCGGATTAAATTATATCCATTTGTCAGAGCTTTAAATATTCTAGAAGATACATGTAGACACCTGGATTAAAATAGGCATGCAATAAATAGTGATCACTGTGATTATGGCTATGAATTTGAAATGAATGCAAAAAGTTATTATTTCTGATCATCTGTCACAACCTGTGAGAGTCAGGAGTGCATATTAAGGATGAGCAGTGCAGATTTGATGCTTCCTTTTCGGAGGTTCGTTTCTCTGGAAGAGCTTGATGACATTCCTTTGTATGGTGGATCAATTGTTTAAGTCTGCTAGGGCCTTATTTATCAACTCAATTTCTTTACAGAGAAGATAATTTCATATGAAGGAATTGTGATCATACCTCTGCACACATTAATATGGCTGTGTAACCTGGGTAACAGGTCAAAATGGGACTCGGTAATGACTATACATTATTCTGCATGGGAAAAAAATATTTCTAATTGTGAATCTGGTGCTATCATTCAATGTATTCAGTGTATTCAGTGCCCAGAGTGTTGAATGTAAGTACTTGAGTCAGATTCCTGTTAACTGACGTAGTTTTAGAGAAATGCGGAGACTGTCAAAAACGCATTTGTAGATTATAACTCTGGAAATCATTCCTGTACTAATAAATCCCTTCTGAGGCACCTCCACTAGCAGACAGTTCTTTGGAGGTTAAAGGAAGAATTGTCCATTGCACTTCATAGTTCCAACTGTGTGTTAATTAGGACCAGATGGGAAATGGCAAAATAAATGAGGACAGCAAGACATGTCTTCTAGGTAGACTATATGCCAAGTGAAAATCCTCTTAAAAATGCCTCTTTAGCATGCAGTGTTATTTTCCCATCTAGGGCACACCCCTCCATTTATCAAGCATGATCTAAAGGATAAACTTCAGATGTGTTTTCAAAGGAGGAAAGCCTCAGACAGAGTTCCTGCTGGTCACTCTGCTCCCATGAAAATAATTAGTCTGTGGGAAACATGGCACCACTCTATGCTCTGCTCCTAGGATCCTTTCCCAAGCATGAGTAGGACTTGCAAACCTAAGGTTCCAAATGCCTAAGATACAGAAAGTTAAAAATGACCATATTGAAAGGTTGTTCCCTCCAACCCAAATACCTTCTGCTGCTTCCACCACCCTGAGAGTATCTGTAAAGGTCTCAGACACGTTCTCAGAAGAAAATGCTGGCCAGGCACAGTGGCTCCCGCCTGTAGTCCCAGCACTTTGGGAGGCCAAGGCAGGCAGATCACTTGATCCAGGAGTCCAAGACTAGCCTGAATGACATGACGAAATCTCACCTCTATGAAAAATTTAAAAATTAGCCAGGTCTAATAGTGTACACCAGTTGCAGCTACTTGGGAGGCTGAAGTGAGGGGAGTGCTTGAACTTGGGAGGCGGAGGTTGCAGCGAGCTATGATCACACTGCTCCACTGTATCTTAGGCTACACAGTAAGACTCGAAGAAGAAAAAGAAGAAGAAGGAGAAGGAGAAGCAGAAGAAAAGAGGAAGAAGAAGGAGGAGGAGGAGGAGGAGAAGGAGGAGGAGGGGGGGAGGGTGAGGAGGAGGAGGAGGGGGAGGAGGAGGAGGAGAAGGAGAAGGAGGAGGAGGAGGGGGGAGGGGGAGGGGGAGGGGAGGGGGAGGGGGAGGGGGAGGAGGAGGAGAAGAAGAGGAAGAAGAAGAAGGACGAGGAGGAGGAGGAGGAAATATTGGGCATGCAATCAACCAATATGTCACCAAATACCAAAATTTATTTCTTTTTTTTTTTCTTTTTTTTTTTTTTTGAGACGGAGTCTTGCTCTGTCACCCAGGCTGGAGTGCAGTGGCGCAATCTCGGCTCACTGCAAGCTCCGCCTCCCGGGTTCACGCCATTCTCCTGCCTCAGCCTCTCTGAGTAGCTGGGACTACAGGCGCCCGCCACCACGCCCGGCTAATTTTTTTGTATTTTTAGTAGAGACGGGGTTTCACTGTGGTCTCGATCTCCTGACCTCGTGATCCACCCGCCTCAGCCTCCCAAAGTGCTGGGATTACAGGCGTGAGCCACCGCGCCCGGCTCAAAATTTATTTCTAAGTTCCATGGTGGTTTGAGGAGATGCAGGAATTAAAGAAAATAGAAAGGATCACAGGAATATGGTTAAGAGCATTAACCTGGAGTTAGACAAATCTAGATTTACATCCTATCACCATCACAACCTGTCCATGTTGAGTTACTTATTTCTCTATAGCTCAGGCTCTTCCTCTGTAAAGTGGGGATGATAATAATAGCACCTACGTTATAGAGTTGTAATGGACATTCAACTATACAGTCCATATCAGGCACCTGGCTCAGAGCCAGTAGATGCTAAGTAGTCAATAAGTTGTTTATATAAGCATTTTTTCAGTACATAATATTCATGATCTCATTTAATATGACAACACTATGAAGTAGGTATTATCTCTGTCATCTATTTCGATGGCAAGAAAACTGAGGTAAAAAGAAAAGGATTTTTTGGGTTTAACAGCTAGGATATGGCAATGATTCAAGCTTAGGTCAGTCTGACTCAGACAACGTTAACTAATTTAATCAACCTTTAGTGCAAAAAGCTAAAGCCCTTGGTATTCCCTGACCCCAGTTACACAACCCTCACTGATGGATATATTTGGCCACACCAACAAGCCAAGGGGAACACTGCTCTTGCTCTGGCCTCCAAGTTGAAAAATGGAACAATTATTAAAAATTTTTAAATTATGCCCTATACAACTATATCACCTTAGGGCACAAGTACAAAATTCAACCTATTTAACAGAAACACTTTCAGGTTCCTAAGATTGCAAATGTAAAATTTTCTATTTTCATAAAGTCAAGATCCTAAAGGATAGAGTTTGTGGACTGGAAACTTTGCAACCCCTTCATTGTACAGCTCTGAAAAGGGGGGAAAAAGTGAGTTGCATTGACTGGGCATTTAGTGAGTGTCAGGTGGTGTGCCAAGTGCTTTATAGACCTTACCACTTCATCCATCAACTAATACTAAGAGATAAGGATTACAGTCTTGCACCGCAAAACGACATTTCCATCAATGACAGACTGCTTAAATGACAGTGGTCCTATAAGGTTACAAAACCACATTTTATTATTATTATTATTATTGTACTTTAAGTTCTAGGGTACATGTGCACGACGACGTGCAGGTTTGTTACATATGTATACATGTGCCATGTTGGTGTGCTGCACCCATTAACTGATCATTTACATTAGGTATATCTCCTAATGCTATCCCTCCGCCCCCCCTCCCCACTACAGGCCCCGGGGTGTGATGTTCCCTGCCCTGTGTCCAAGTGCTCTCATTGTTCAATTCCCACCTGTGAGTGAGAACATGCGGTGTTTGGTTTTTTGTCCCTGCGATAGCAAAACCACATTTTTACTGTACCTTTTCTATGTTTAGATACAAATATATTTACCATTGTGTTACAATTGCCTCGAATATTGAGTACGGTAACATGCTGTACACCTTTGTAGCCCAGGAGCCATAGGCTATGGCATACAGCCTAGATGTGTAGAAGGCTAAACCATCTAGGTTTGTGTAAGTGCACTCTAGGATGTTCCCACAACAAAATCACCTAAGGACACATCTCTCAGAATGTATCCCCATTCTTATGTGACACATGACTGTATTCGCCTGTTTCACTGGGAGTAAACTGGGAGGATCAGAGAGTTTAGGTAGCTTGCCAAAGGTCACTCAGAGGAAAATGGGCATTAAAATGCAGCTTTTTCTAAACCCAGTAGCACCTCAGGGGCACCATTCACATAGCCTGTGATGAGATTTGTGCCACTGGAGATGTCCCAAAAGCTTTTTTCAATATACCACGCTGGACTTTCCCGGAGCTCACATGCCTTTAAAAAAATTAAATTAACGAATCAGTGGCATTGGTGCCATCATGGAGACTTGGGTGGGCATTAAGTCCCAGAAAAAGAAATTCTTTCTCAGAAACACTGTCTTTCCTCCATGTCTCCTGCTCTCGTTAACAATTCTGGGTAAAGGAGAAGTTTCTTTCTTCTCTTACTAAGCAATCTACCCTTCTCTGTAACTCCTATGCCCTCACCCTTCCTGAGCCTTGATAGAGTGCAAAATTCTCTTCCCCTGTGATCTTTATGTCCCAAGGTTGAATTATTGAAAAAAGGTGTGCTGTGTGAAAAGTTATACTTAAGGCTTTGCCAATGCAAAGAACCAACAGAGCCCACCTGGTAGGACGATACCTTTTGCTAGAGCTATGGAACTGTGGCAAAATTGCCATCAAACAAATTACACCATACCATAGAAAGATGTATCAGCACTTTTTGAATAAAACTGCTTTCTTGTAGCTTAGTAACGTAGCTCTAAAAATTTGTTCTGAAATACAACCTGACTTGCAAAGTACTATTTTTAAATTATACATCCTTTAAGAGCACTAACCTGTCTTTCCTACCATTTGCCAAACTAAAACACGTTCCATTTTTAATTAGAGCAACTTTACTTTTTATATAATGCTGAGCTGACCTCTCCTATATTGGACATTTTCAAGGACACTTTTAGGAAAAAAAAATATTAAACTATCAGTCATATAGAGTTCCATTTCCACCTAGGAAATAGAAAGCTGGAAAAAGCTTTACTCTACTCCCAGCCTAACAAAAAAAAGTCAGATAAACTTCAAAATCATAACTTTCAAAAGTTGAGGTCATAGAGGAACCTCAACTCCTGAACTCCAAAGAAACTTCAAAGAAAGTCAGTCTCCTCCAAGGAAAGACAGATTTAGGCACTGGATCACATGTGCAAAGCACAGGAGGAAGAGACATCGGGCACCGTATAAGTGGACAAGAAGAATGTATTTAAAACTTTTAACAAATTGCTAACAGCCAAGTATGGGCTAGCATGAGCAAGTATGGACGAGCATGAAATTATAGAAATGTTATGGTTAACAGACACAAGGAGAGCTTGCACATGTACACAGCCTCTTCTCCACAGACCTCCCACAGTAGGTGTTTGGGAGAAAGATCAGAAGCAGGGGAAGGTACTGGAGAGAGCATCCCTGGGTGGCGCAGTCTTAGAGCATTACTGGAGTCAGTGCAAGAACTCCCATCCAGAACCTTCTCCCCAACAGAACAAAAACCTTAAGACTATTAGAGTAGGGCAGCGAATTCAGGCCATGGATGAAGATCCACTGCAGCTGGGGAAAGGAAAAAAAAAAAAATACCCTCTACTCCTGGGGGAGGGGCATGAAAGAGTTACATAACAATAAAGGGGACCAGGCGAGGTGGCTCACACCTGTAATTGCAGCACTTTGAGAGGTGGGCAGATCATGAGATCAAGAGTTTGAGACCAGCCTGACTAACGTGGTGAAACCTCGTCTCTACTAAAACTACAAAAATTAGCTGGGAGTGGTGGCACGTGCCGGTCTTCCCAGCTACTCAGGAGGCTGAGGCAGGAGAATCGTTTGAACCCAGAAGGCAGAGGTTGCAGTGAACTGAGATTGCGCCACTGCACTCCAGCCTGGGGTGACAGAGCGAGACCCTGCCTCAAAAATATAAATAAATAAAGGGATCAACCAGACAAAGAAATGAAAGAAATGGAAAAGGAAGCAAGCAAACAAGGAAGTAAGCAAGACAGACAGAAGGAAAGAGAGAAAGAAGAAAGAAAGAAAGAAGAAAGAAAGAAAGAAAGAAAGAAAGAAAGAAAGAAAGAAAGAAAGAAAAAAGAAAGAAAGAAAGGAGAGAGAGACAGAGAGAAAGAAAGATACGAAGAAAGAAAGAATAAAGAATACAGTTGTCCAATAGAGCTTTCTGCTATGATGAAAATTTCTACACTATCCAATAAGACAGCCATTAGCTACATTTTAAGCAGTCCTTAAAATGTGGCTGATGTGACTGATGAAATGAGTTCTTAATTTTATATCATAATTTAATCCATTTATATTTAAGTTGACATAGTACATGTGGCTAAGGGTTACCATATTGTATGGTACAGCTATTGACCAATGCGTCTAATGAGCATAGATGCAAATACACTAAAAAATATGAGCAAATGCTATCCGGCAATATATAAGAAGAATAAAGCATCATGACTAAATCAGGTTTATCCTAAGAATGCAAAGTTGGTTCAGCATTTAAATTCAATCAACGTATTTTCCCATGTCAGCAGAGTAGAGGGAAAACCATGTGATCCCATCAATAGATTCAGGAAAAAAAACTATCCAAACAATTCACTGTCTATTCACAATAAGATCTCATAGCAAGCTGGGAATTAAACGTAATTTCTTCAACCTGTCAAAGGACATCTGCAAAAACTACACGTAATATGCTTAATGGTGAAGTCTGAACACTCTCCCCCTAAGATCAGGAACAAGTCTCATCAGTCTTAGTTAACATTGTGCTAGAGGTCCTAGCTAAAGCAAGGCAACAAGAAAAAGAAATAAAATGTATACAGATCCTTCCACAGGATAAATAATGTCCAAATGACTCTCCTTCTTCAGAACCTCTTCCTTAAAATGACATAAACCTTTGAATCAAAACTTCAGACCGTGGCCACTGAGTGAAATAAATGTAAAAAAATTTTTTTAATTAAAAATTTTAGAAACTTCAAACTAAATCTTCTGGCTCAAGTTCTACAAGTCAAACAGAATCTTACTCTCTTCTTTGCCCCCAAATGATTGTTTTTTAACATCTCCCTTGCCTTCTGCTTAGAGACCTGAGCTACCATATATCTTCATGTCTTATGCAAAAAAAAAGGTACTTCAGGGTGATTTTCTATTGTTAATTTTTTTTACTCATACATACTAGATGTACATATTTTGGGGGTACACGTGATAATTTAATACACTCATATTGTTTGTAAAAATCAAATTAGTGTAGTTAGGATACCCATCACCCTAAATATTTGTCTTTTATGCTAGAAATGTTCAAATTATTCTCTTTCAGCTGTTTTAAAAGTACACAATAGATTATTATAAACTATAGTCACTCTACTGATCTATAATACTGTCTTATTTCTTCTATCAAACCATATATTTATACCCAATGTAGTTTTCTTATTTGTTGATTTGTTTATTTACAGAGGCCCCAAGTTCAGACTAGAATATAATATGGAAAGGGTTATGGTTCTTAGGTTTTATGTGCAAACACAAAAGATTCATTCAAGGAATGTTTCCAAGAGAAACCAATAAAAGGGGAAGCAAGACAAAGGAGAGAAAGCCAAACAGGGATGCAGGTCCAGGCAGAATCCCATAAAGGAGAGTTTGAGCCCCTGGAGCTTAAGGCAATTCTGAAGTTAAGTTGTACCTCTGAGTTGTCCCAAGCCAGGGCAAGGGAGATGGGTCTTTGAACATGCAGCCTATGGTTTATGGCTACACTCACAAAGCCTATACATTCCCAGGCACTTCCTTTGTCAGACTTCAATAACCCAAGACAGTCTTCCAAAAAAAAAGCTCCAGATGTGAGCTCTTGAAAGTAAAAACAAACCAAAAGCCAGTGGTCACACAAAAAATGGAATCCACGTATACACCTGGGCAGAGCATCAACTTCATTCATCTCATACCCATTTATTGAGCATCTACTTGGAACCAAATCTCCTGCTAGGCTCTTTACAAACATAGTCTCATTTAATCTTCATAAAAACACTGATAGATCTATATTGGTTTTTTGTATTCTTATTTAATCCTGACAGCAATACTCTATGAGGTAGTTCTTACTAGTTCCATTTTAAAGATTGTAACATTGAGGTTCTGAGAGGTTAAGTAACTTTTTCAAGATCACATAGCTAATAAGTGGCAGGGGTGGGCTTCAAACCAGGGTCTATTTGGCCTCTGCCAAGTTTGATCCTGCTTTTTCCCTTTATGTGTCATGTCTGTCTTCCTCTTCTCTCACACGTTACTCCCATTAAGTACTGAAGTCCCTCCTGCTTCCCAAGCCTATCCCTGTAATTCCGTAAGCAGTTTCTCCTATTTAGACTGTTTTCACTGTTCACACTCTGGGCCCCTATCTAAACTTGCCTTCTCATGTCCCAGGAATCTGTCAATTCCCTACTCTCTGCTGGATGTCTGGTTGGAAAGGACTTCATTGATAAAATTCCAGCCAGGAATTAATGATTGGAGATGGAAGGATAGAATTTGTCTTAACTCAGATGGGTGGATTTCTATCTATTCTCAAGAATCCAAATGGGAAACTCATTAAGAATTGGAATCTGATTTGACTATATGCAACAAGCAAGGGAATTGAAGACAGCGGTCTTTGAAAATTTTTTTAGAACGTCCAAGTATTTTCTCCATAACTGTAGTATTCCCTGACCCAATTCCTCAAAGAGGCTTCTCTCACTCTCTCATGCCTCCCTAGACACAGCCAGAAGGAAGGTCTCCAATTTCTCCAGTGGAGTGGCCCAGCACTTTCTGCTCAACTCCTCGCTGGGTGGCAAACCCTAAACAATGAACAAACCATATTAAATTAGCAAGCAGTTTTCTTCATGCCTTAAGTGTTAGCAGTAGAGAAACTTCTTCCACTAGACATGGCCCCAGGCATATGGAACTAAGCCAAATAGAGAGTGGAAAGCCTGCCTGCCATACTGTGTTGGGGAGGGGAGTGGCCAGGTAGAAGGAAGAACCACAACTACCTCTAAGAGCTTGCCTGGACAGTGGCTTAAAAATGGCCGTAAAAACAAAATGGCATTTTTGTAAGGTGGAAAAAGCTGAGAGAAAATAATCAGAGGATATCTCCACAAATAAAAATAGCTAGCAGTCATTGAGCACCTACTGTGTGTCATGTGCTTTTTATTATTTGTATTAGATACAGTCTTTTATTTATATGTCATCTTAATCCTCACATATCCCTATAAAATAGGTATGCTGTAATTATGATGTTAAAGGTAAGGAAAGCAAGCCTCAAAGAGACTGAGTAATTTGTCCAAGGTACATAGAAATTATAGTCATGAGGGCCGGGCGCGGTGGCTCACGTCTGTAATCGCAGCACTTTGGGAGACCAAGGTGAGCGGATCACGAGGTCAGGAGATCAAGACCATCCTGGCTAACACGGGGAAACACCATCTCTATTAAAAATACAAAAAAAAAAAAAAAATTAGCTGGGCGTGATGGCGGGCGCCTGTAGTCCCAGCTACTCTGGAGGCTGAGGCAGGAGAAGGGTGTGAACCCGGGAAGCGGAGCTTGCAGTGAGCTGGGATCGCGCCACTGCACTCCAGCCTGGGCGACAGAGCGAGACTCCATCTCAAAAAAAAAAAAAAAAAAGAAAGAAATTATAGTCATGAGTTGAAACTGACCCTGTCAGGCTCTAAAGCCACACTTTTTATTATAATGAATAATAGCACAGTGGTAACGTACCCAGCCTCTGAGGTCCAACTGTCTTCAGACCTCAGCTATGCCACTTATTGGCTGCGCACCTCTATTAGTTTACTAGGGTTTCTGCAACCAAACTGGGTGACTTAAACAACAGAAATTTCTTAGCACACAGTTCTGGAAGCCAGAAGTCCAAAATCAAGGCGTGATGGCAGGGTTGGTTCCTTCTGAGAGCTACGAGACAGAATCTGTTCCATGCATCTTGTCTGGTTTCTGGTGGTTTGCTGGCCACCTTTGGCATTCCTTGGCTTAATGAAGCATCTCTGCCTTCACCTTCACATTGAGTTCTCCCTGCATGCATCTCTGTGACCAAA
This sequence comes from Symphalangus syndactylus, assembly GCF_028878055.3. Lineage (NCBI taxonomy): Eukaryota > Metazoa > Chordata > Mammalia > Primates > Hylobatidae > Symphalangus > Symphalangus syndactylus. Next base: position 76,307,511 of record NC_072440.2, on the reverse strand, counting down.
TTTCTATTTCCATTTTATTTTATTAATTTTTATTTTTTGAGACAGAGTCTCTGTCTATCGCCCAGGCTGGTGGTTGCAGTGGCACTATCTCGACTCACTGAAACCTCCGCCTCCTGAGTTCTTCTGCCTCAGCCCCCCGAGTAGCTGGGACTACAGGCACGTGCTCCCATGCCCAGCCAATTTTTGTATTTTCAGTAGATGTGGGGTTTCACCAAGTTGGCCAGGCTAGTCTCGAACCCCTGAGCTCAGGTGATCTGAGCCTCCCACTGCACCTGGCCAGATTTCCTTTTTTTTTTTTTATAAGGACACAAGTCATACTGAACTAGAGCCAACCCTAATGACCTTATTATAACTAGTTATAGCTGCAATTGATATAGAGGTTAAGAAGAAATTATTTAGGCAGATAATGAGGGTACAGGAGTCCTCAGTAAGGTTTTCGTTTTAATGAAAAGGAGCCCCCAAATCATTTTCTTTTCTAACAAAGAGCAGGCTTTAAAATCGAGCTGCAGACATAGACAAGCGAGCTAGAAGCTTGCACTGGCGAATGCTGGAAGTTCTGCCAATAAGAAAAGGCTACCTGGCACTAGGCATGTTCAAAATGGCAGCTCCATGCTCCCTTCTCTTTGCCAGCCACGTGTATAGCAAGGAGCAGACAACATGGTGCCGCCCAAATGGAAAGCCCATTTGCATAATAAGATTAGGGTGGGGTGGCCAGCCTTCCCCACGCACTATGTAAATATCACACCTGATCCAACCAATCTGTGGGCCCTACGTAAATCAGACACCACCTCCTCAAGCCTGTCTATAAAATCCAGTGAACTCCACCGTGGCGGTTTTAGCTTTCCAGCACCCCTCTTTCTCTTTCTTTTGCCTATCAAACCTCCACTCCTAAACTCACTCCTTGTGTGTGTGTCTGTATGTTTAATCTTGGCGTGAGACAACGAACCTTGGGTATTACCCCAGTCAACGATGCTGCTTCACAATGATCCTGTTTCCAAATCGAGTCTCATTTAAAGGTATTGGAGGTCAGGACTTCAGCGTATGAATTTGTTGCGGGTTTTGGAGGAAAAGGGCACATAATTTAACCTATAATAGTGAGCAATTACTTTTTCTCCCTGTGTCTCATCGTATTCATCTGTCAAGTGGGACTATAATAGGATTGTGAGGATTAAAGGAATTAACACGCATAAAGCGCGTAGAACAGGGGCTCAACAAACTCACCACCCGAGGGCCAAATACAACCTGCCACCTCTTTTTGTACAGCAAGCAAGTGCTTTTATAAGTGGTTTCTATATTTTTAAAGGGTTAAGAAAAAATAAAAAGAATAATATTTCATGACAGATGAAAAATGAGATTTAAATTTCAATGTCCATAAAGTCTTATTAGCACTCAGCCACGCCCACTCATTTACATACTGCCTGCAGCTGCTTTTACCCTATAATGGCAGAGTTGAGGAGCTGCGGCCTCTACAGAGACCGCATGGGCCACAGATCCTAAATTATCTACTGTCTGACTCTTTATGGAAAATGTTTGCCCACCATTGACCTAGGAGGTTACCCAGCCTGTTGTAAGCACTGTCTTAATATTGCTTATGACTCTATTTTTCCCTTTTCTTTCACTATGAGAGGAATTACCTGCCTCTGCATTTCCTTTTGTAGCAAAGATAATTTTCAACTCCTATAATGGGGGACAGAGGATGTTCCTATCCAGAGCCGGTCCCCATGTTTCCTGAAGGTGGGGGTGGTGGGGGGTCCCAGCCCTCCCAAACTCCTCCCCTGAATTGGCTGGTTTCCCCCACCACGCTCAACAGCTGCTCCCCTGGCTACATAAAGTCCAGGCCAGTGAGCTTGCTTCTCTCCGGCTTGTCTCAGCAATTTTGTTTTCCCCCACTGCACAAGTTCCCAACAGCTCCAAAGAGTCCAAAGGTGAGCACTTCCAAACCTTTAATTATTTACGTCTGAGAAATTCTAAGGGCTTTTTCTCCCTGTCAGTCACGTCAGCAGTTGGCGTCCCAAGCACAACAATCCTCCCTCCTGTCGGAAGCTTCTGCCTCCTTCCTACAAATTGTAGCAGATTTGCATTTTTTGTTCCATTTTTCACTGGCCAAAAAAAGACGTGAAGCGCCATGTTAGTTGGATGGTTCATCTGGGCTACCCAGGAGGAAGGGGGCAGAGGAAGGTGGCGTGGACAAGACAGCAGTGTGCGGGGGTGTTTGCAGAGAGGGAAAAAGAATATTTCCATGCAGAGTCAGCAAAACTGGCAAACATGGAGAAAAAAAATTCACAGTTCAGATGGGGAGAAGAAACACTTGTTCTTGCAGTGATTTGAAGCATGGAGAGTTTAATTACCAAAGAGACCACAATTGTTTGGCTCCACATGTTCATGGCTGTGTATTGGATGGTATGTGGTGTCATCTCAATGATTTTTTTTCTTTCAGAATTATAGGATCTAGGAATAAAACCAAGTTATAGTCAGATTAAAGTCCTTAACTCTTAATGAAAGGTTTTTATTCAGCCATATGCATTCAGCCTCAGAATTTCTCATCCGGACTTCCCAGTTGCCATTGAGGAGGAATGAGAGATTCTAAAAATAAGTCAGCTACGTGCAGAGTCCCTCTGAGGTCAGGCCACTGTCCCCAAGGAGGACACAGCTGTTGTTATTGCCGTTTTTATGCCAATGTGGCTCGAGTCACACTAGGATGGGGATGCCTCTGTGATGGGAACATGGGGGAAGAAAACTCTCCCCAAAAAGAGCCCCAGCATGGTTCCCAAACGACCCCATGTTCTAGAAAAGTCTCTTCCTATGCAGATCTTTCTTTCCCCTAGTCCTGATCACCCTTCAGTTTTTCTCACTTCACTCAATGGCAACCCCAGATTCAATTACTGAAACCAAAAATCTTGGCGTTGTCTCTGATAACTCCCTTTCTCCTACACCCCACATCCAATCTGCTGACAGATCCTGCTAGTTCTATCCAGGACTGGTTACATAATTGGTGTAGCCAAGCTCAAAATAAAAATGCAGAGCCACTGTCCACAGGTCACATGCCCATAAAGTCAGCCCTGGTTCTACCTACAAAAACACATCTGAAATCTGACCACTCGTAACCTTCTCCACTGCCAACAACCTGGTCTGAGCTCCCACCTGGGAGCCTTCAGAGTCTCCTAACCGACCTCCCAGCTTCTATGTTGAGCCCTTCTACTTGGAGCACAGCAGCCAGAGTAATTCACATGACATCTCTCTTCTGCTCAAAACCCTCTGCTGGCTCTTCATGTCACCCAGAGTAAAAGCCAAAGTGCTCACAATGACCAGGAAGCCTGTTCCCATCCCCAGGACCTCTCTACCCTCACTTCTGACTCTCCCCCTTGCACATTTTGTTTCAATCACAACAGGATCCGTGACTGTCCTCAAACCAGCTGGGCATGCTCCTTCCTTCTGTCATTTCACCTTGTTCCTTCTGCCTGGAAGCTCATACGACACCTGTGCACACTATATATGTATGCTCTCCCTCACATTCTTTTATTCATTCAACAAATATTTATTGAAGTGCTATTCATTCAACAAATATTTATTGAGCACCAATGGTGTGCCAGACACTATTATCCTTGGCACAGACGGTTGAATCCAGCATCTCTCTGATCACTGATGAGGTACAGCATCGTTTCCTAGATTTGTTGGCCACTTTATAGCTATTTTTTCTATAAATTGTCTATTTGCCTTATGTAACACTTACATAGTACTTCCTCTGTGCCAGACACCACTCTAACAACTTCATAAAGAGTCGCTGTTGTTATCCCAATTTTACAAATGGGGAACCTGGTCAAGCTACTTACCTGATATCATACACCTGTTTTTCTACTGGGTAGTTAATTTTTATCATATTGGTTTGTAGGAACTCTTTATATATAATGGCTATTATCCGTTTGAGTATTATGATGAATTCTACTGGCTGCATAATAGGGGAAAGACCATGTTGCCTCCAACTATCTTTTTACCATGTTTTTCATCCACCAAGCTGTACATGCTAACCAGTGAGAACATTTCATTTTACCTTGTGTATTGGTTATCTATTGCCATGTGACAAATTATCTCCCCCCTCAAAAAAAATAGCAGTTCAAAATCACAAATATTTATTTTGTTACACATATTTCAAAGGACAGGCATGTAAGAATAGTTTAGCTGGATGTCTCTGTCAAGCACTGTCAAATGGTTCTGGTGGTTTGGAGTCAAGCTCTCAGCCAGAGTTGCAGCCATCTCAAGATTCAGCTGGAGTAGAACTTCATGTGTCTTTTGGCAGACCTCAGTTTTTCTTTGGCTTTTGACCAGAAGCCTCATTTCCTCCACCACGGGCCTCTCCACACGGCTTCTCACAATATGGCAGCTGGCTTCCCCTGAAGGGAGCGGAGGAGTGAGAGAGTGGAAGCCTCAGCCTTTTATAACCTATCATCAGAAGTGACATTCTATCATTTCTTCCATTTGCTATTGGTCACACAGACCAACCCTTGTACAACGTGGGAGGAGGTCATCTTTGAGTGTGAATACCAGGAGGCCAGGGTCACTGGTTCCATCTTTGAGAATGGCTACCACATGTTTGGTCTATTATTATTCTCTAGTATTCACTTGTTTTGGAAACACACACATGCTGAGTGACACTTTTGAAAAGGAGAAACTCAGAGTCCTATACCTCAGAGATGGATTCCCAAAACTAAGGGGCTGCTGTGACAAAACACCATAGACTGAGTGGCTTATAAACAACAGAAATTTATTTCTCACAGTTCTGGAGCCTGGAAGTCCAAGATAAGGATGCCACCATGATGAAGTTCCAGTGAAGACCCTCTTCTCCAGGTTCCAAATGGCAGACTTCTCATTATATTCCCACATGGCAGGGAGCAGAGGGAAAAGAAGCAAACTTTCATTTTTTGTTTTTGTGTTTTTTAATTTGCTATGTTGCCCAGGCTGATCTTAAAACCTTGACCTCAAGCAATCCTCTCACACCTTAGCCTCCCAAAATGCTGGGATGACAGGCATGAGCCACCATGCCCAGACTCTCTCATGTCTTTTTATAAGGGCACTAATCTCATTCAAAGGGCTCCATCCTCATGACCTAATTACCTCCCAAAGGCCTTGCTTCCTAATGCCATCCCACTGGGAGTTAAACACATAATCAGTCCATAGCAAGATTTATACCTTCCACTATCCCCTAAGCCCAAGACTCCTATTACAACCAACGAAAGCCCTCTGCTTATTTTAAGCAGGAAGAAGCGTTATTTAAAGGATGGTGGATACTTTACAGAATCTACAGAAGGGCTGGAAGATTACCGATTTGAAGGCTACACAGCCAGGCACAAGGTGGAAAATTCATCCTCGGAGTAAATCCAGTGAAGACGTCATAGCTTGCATGCCCGACACTACCAACAGTGGACACCCATGCTGCTACTAGAATCTGGAGCTGCAACTAGCATGAGGAAGTGACTGCTTCTGTTTGTCAGAATTGACTTTGCGTGGTTCTCCTTGTTCACAAGGTTTTGATTCAAAGACTTGACCAGGGCCATTTGACTGGCAGCACCCTTTGATGAGTCATTTAATGGGCCTGTGCCCTAGCTGCAAATGATGCTGAGAAAGCAATTGTCCCTCCTTTTCAGCTTATATGCAAGGAGGCAGACCATCCTTATATTCTGTGTTTCATCATTTGGAAGATTCCTTCAAACACAAAAACTTCAGATGCTGAGCAGACAACAACAACCAAAAGAACTGGAAATAAATATCTACTACACCTACAAAATTTGGTTAGAGAACAGAGAACATTTATCTAACTTGGAAAAGATCTTAGACACAGAACATCTAGGAAGTTCAATGCCCTCACTTTACTAATGAGGAAATTGGGGCCCTGAAAAGTGAAAGGAATTGCCTAATGTAACATAGGAAGTAAATGACATGAGGCAAGACTTTTCCTCTTGGATCCAGACTCCAGGAGGAGGGAGTTCTTAATCTCTCTCATGGTATAGATCTCTGTTTAATAATTTGGTGAAGACTGTGGATTCTTTCTCAGTGTAACATTAAAAAAAAGTTAAAAGAATACATTAGATTACAAAGGAAATAAATTACATTGAAATGTAATTATAAAAATATTAAAACAAAGTTGTGATACAGCAATATATGCAATACATATTTTTCTTTATTAACACATTAAGAACAAAATCTAGTAGCAGATCTAACAACCACTATAATTTCAAAGAAATGATATTCATTAAGGATATTTGAAGATTCCATAACAATTGTAATGAGATATCAAAATAAGTATGACTTCCAATGATGACAAACTCACAAGAATTGTAGATTCCACCATGGTTTTATTGCCTACATTCATAATAGAAAAAAATGTTAAAAGTCAGAGGTCAGTGGAAAAAGTATTTTTCTATCCAAGTTGACTAATTCTTTATATCTTATCTTCAGAACTGCAGGGACTAGGGATGGTCATTCCGGGCTAAGAACTGCCTGGCCTGTCGATTATAGGATGGAAAAGCAGGAAACACAAATAGGCCAATAAAATCAGTTGAAATTGATCATGAATGGAGGGTTTGCAAAGTATTCCTTTCTTATGGGTATTGTGGGAGGCCAGGGTGTGCATGTGGGGTGCATACATGTCATGCATGTGTGTATGTGTATTTTCCTATTACAAGAGAGTCCTGTATTTACAGACATGGAAAGACAGCAGGGTAAACTATTAATATTAAATAAAAAACACATTACAGAATGTGTAACAACAATAGCTAATATTTACTGAGCACTTGCTAGAGCACTTACAGATGTCACCTCATTGAATCTTCCAACCAACACTTTGACATAGCTTTTTTTATTTTATTTTATTTATTTATTTATTTATTGAGATGGAGTTTTGCTCTGTCACCCAGGCTGGAGTGCAGTGGCTCAATCTCAGCTCACTGCAACCTCCTTCTGGGTTCAAGTGATTCTCCTGCCTCAGCCTCCCGAGTAGCTGGGACTGCAGGCACCTGCCACCACACTCGGCTAATTTTTGCGTTCTTAATAGAGATAGGGTCTCACCATGTTGGCCAGGCTGCTCTCCCTGTTAGCTTTTTTGTAGCTCTCCCTTTCAATTGTCTGCAATCTTTCTTATTCTGTACAACGAAGTCTCCGGTTGGTGTCGCTCAGTCTTTGACACCTGTCTAACACTGGCTCATCTCCTTTTTAACAAACAGAGAGCAAGTCCCCGGCTACAGCCTGGATCAGGCTTCATCTCCCTGGGGTTTGTGTCCCAACAGTGCAGGTGGCAAAAAACAGCTGGTTTGAGGGGCACTAGGGCCAACTCCCTCTCTTCACTATTGAGAAAATGGTGGCCCAGAGAGGAGAGGTAACTTTCTCAATGTCACAGAGCTGGTCTCCTGCACCCTGTCTCCTCCATTCTAATCCAGTGTCTGCCTCCTGTGGGTGAAAGTACATAAGAAATAACAGGAAAGGAAACAAGCCATCTATACCTAAAGGAATGAAAGAAGAGAATGGGAAGGGTTGGAGGATGAATGCTTCCCTCTCTGGCCAGGCTGCTGAGTGGCAGGCCTTGGAGAGAAGACAGGAGAATGCCGGGGAGCAGAATGAAAAATGAAGCAGTCAAACTCCCTGCTGTCAGGGAAGCCTGCTCCATTCTGGCTGCAGCCACTGCCAGAAGGAATACTCAGGGTTTGCAGAGGGAGAAGGAAGGGTGATGCCAAGAAGCAGCTGGGAGTTGGGCCAGAACATGGGGTTCAGGACTCCCGAAGACCTATGAGGATGGACTTCAGATGGAAGTTTCTGGGGTGATCTTGTGAGCCAGGCAGACCACCCAAAAGCTCTACCCTGCACCACTTAACCCACCAGACCTCAAGGAAGCCAGCCCCTGCCCCTCCTCCAGCCAAGCCAGCCTCTTGGCAGATACGCAGATGGCTCTGAATTAACAACAGCCAAAATTAACTTTCCAGGAAAATGCTTCCACCTTCCGAAAAGGACACTGAGAAAATATTGCATATAGCAAAGGGTTTCAAACTTTTTTAAAGCAGATGATTCTGTCAATGAACAAACATGCTCATCATTTAATGATTTGGAAATCAGAGTTTCAAAAAAAGTATTTGACTAGAGCATAGTGAGTGCACAAAGATGCATTTTTAGATTAATGTATATGTAAAAAAATAAAGTACCACTGCTCATGAAAATTGGAGAGAGAATAGGTTTTGGGGCTCAAGCTCCTTGCCCCAACTCCATCACCTCTTGTGAGAAGTTAATTATTGATTGAAAAGCACTGATAATTCTCCCTGCCCCCTTCTTTGCCATGCTGAAGGAAGCATGGGTCTGAGTTTTCATTGGCTTTAAAGCCACCCATATTTGAAAACCAGAGACAACATGAGTCTAAAATTAAAATGACCCTTATTCAGAAAAAGCTTGACTAGATATCGGAGCTGCAAAATCAAAACTTTTAAAATTAAGCCTTGGATTCTCCTGGCTATTTTCGCTGGTTGGGCTTTACCTTCCATCCCTGCATAGTTCAAGTATCTGTAATATGTTGCTGCGTAACAAATCACTCCAAAACTTCAGGTTGGTTCAAAACGATCATCATTTATTTCCATCACCATTCTGGTCCACCGGGGTCAGCAATTTGGACTGGGTTCTCAAGGAGATTCTTCTAGCCTGGGATGGATTTGCTGGTCTCGAATGAGGTTTATGCATGTGTCTGAGATCAATGGTCAATTAGCCATCAGACTGATGGTCACTGGTCAATTGATGGTCAATTAGGGCAGCCTGGGGATGGTTTTACTGCTGGGGTTAGCTGGTGGTTGGCTGGCTGCAGCAGGGGCAATGGCGGGGGGTCTCTGACCATATGTCTCCTATCATCAATTATGCTAGCCTGGGCTTGTTCATATAGTGGTGGAGGATTCCACAAATATCAAGGGAGAAACCTGCAGGGACTGGGCTCAGAACTGGTGCTTATACTTCTACTACCAATAGCATCTCTTTCTGAATGAGAGGCACTTGACAGCCAGTTTTGCAGTGTACTGCAAATAGACACAGAGGTACTTGTCCAGAAGTGACGGGAAGGGAATAGTTTATTTTGGAAGCCCCAGTTGCCTAGTGGTTAAATGATTCACTTATAATCCATTGACTGGTACCCATAAGGGATGATGGGAAATTGGATTCCCAAATGTCTCTTCCTTCCCAACACACCCCATAATGAAGCACAGCACAAACCCTAACCCATCTGCTGCCCTCAAGAATCAAAGGCAAACCCATTCTTTCATCAAAGGCCAGACTCCAGAGTCTCCATGTCTTCTCTCTATCTCCTCCACTCACAACACATGCCACCCATCCAACCCCACATTCTGCTTCTTTGGCAGTGCCCCTCATCTCCATGTCAGCCCAATACACACACTGCTGGATATGCAAGGAAAACTGACCACAATGGGATTCATAATGCAGATTGTCACAAAGAATAGCAGTAATGCTCCCCATACCTGCATTCAAATCCCCTGCTCCACCACTTCCCACCTGAATGACCTTGGGCAAGCTACTCCAGCTCTCTGAACCTCAGTTTCTTTATATGTCACATGGAGCTGCCTTACTCAACTGTATCCATAATATAAACATGCTGAGACTACGTACTGTGTGCCAGGGCCAGCTCCTGAGCATCATGGCAAGCCATGAGAAAAATGAGACACATCTTCCTAGAGCATCAATTATTTATGATGAAAAGTAATGAAGAAAGAAAGAAAGAGAAAGGAAGAAAGAAAGAAAGAAAGAAAGAAAGAAAGAAAGAAGAAGGAAAGAAAGAAAGAGAAAGAAAGAGAGAGAAAGAGGAAAGAAAGGAATGAGGGAAGGAAGGAAGGAAGAAGAAAGGAAGGAAGGAGAAAGAAAGAAAGGAAGAAGGAAGAAAGAAGAAAGAGAGAAAGAGAAAGAGGAAAGAGAAGGAAGGAAGGAAAGAGAAAGAAAGAAAGAAAAAGAAGGAAGGACGGAAGAAAGGAAGGAAGGAAGGAAAGAAAGAAAGAGAGAGACACTATTGGGTACTCTGCTCACTGCCTGGGTGGTAGGATCAATTGTACCCCACACCTCACCGTCACACAATATACCGATGTAGCAAACCTGTGCATGTACCCTCTGAATCTAAAGTAAAAGTTGAAATTATTTAAAAAAAAAAAAAAAAGGAATTCTTGTAAGAATGAAGAAAAGCACCTTTGTAAAAAGTTCCTGAAACCAAAAAATACTTCAAAAATGTTGCTTCCTTTTCCCTGTTTTTCTGCCCTCCAGGTTTTTTCAATCTTTCTCAGCAAGCCTTGGTGTACATCATCAGAAGGTGCTTGGGTGCTGAATTAACGAGACAAAAGGATCAGAAGCCTCTCCCTGCCCCCTCATGGACTTCCCTCCCCTTCATTTTGATTCGGCCCAAAATAACTGAACTTGGATTAAAGTTGGGTTCTCTCTTTATGTCTGGCAGCTTAGAAAGAAGATTAAAACCTTAAACCCTATGGCTGCAGTTTAGTAAAAACCAGATTCTGCCTGGTTAATTGACTTTAACTTTCAACCCCAGGTGCCATGTGTCGGCATATGGCTGGCTTTTTTCTGTATTATCTTGAAAATACATGTTTTAATCCAGTGGTTTCTAATCTGAAAATTTTTTAAGTAATTCATGCAAATAATTTTTTAAATCAAATGGAATGAATGGATTTCAAATAAAGAGTAATTTTCCTTCTGTTTCTAATTCCCTAACCTCCACCCAATTCTTCTCCATAAAGGCAGCAAAGAGTACTAGATTCTGATAAATCTTGACAGAAATATTCTGTTTATTAAAAATAAACACAATAGCTATAAACATGGTTTTAGATGTGTATAGGTATAGATGAAGGTATATGTATAGACACAGATACAGATATAAATATAGATACAGATGTAAATATAGATATATAGCTATAGGCTCATTTTTATACTAATGGAAGCATACTATACACAGAGTTCTTCATAATATATCTTAAAGATTGTTTCATTTCAGTATGCATAGATCTGTTTCATCCTTTTAATAGCTGTTTTGTTATTACTCTATGTTTTATTATTCCGTTATTTGGATGAACCATCATTTTTTCACCAGTTTTCTACTAATGGACAAGTAAGTTGTATTTAATATTTTCCCATTACAAAAAATTTTATATCAATATGCTTGCACATGGTCTTTGTGTAAAGATGATTTTACAGTTTGTAGTTAGAGTGTAGGATAATTTAATATTAAATACAAGTAAGTTGTATCTAATATTTTCCCACTACAACCAATTTTATATCAATATGCTTGCAACACGGGTCTTTGTGTAAAGATGTTTTTAGAGTTTGTAGTCAGAGTGTAGGACAATTTGTCAGTGTCCCGTGCATTAATATATTCAGTAAGCATTTAGTAGAGCAAAACAACATACTAAACAGTTATGCATCCCAGTTCAGATCTGTCATCTTTATCCAAACAGAAAAACATGATAGTTTATTCCAGAAGTTTGGTGAATTCATATGCAACCTGTAGAAACATCTCTAGCAGGCCAGGCACAGAGGCTCAGGCCTGTAATCCCAGCACTTTGGGAAACCAAGGTGGGCAGATCACTTGAGGTCAGGAGTTCAAAACCAGCCTGGCCAACATAGTGAAACCCCGTCTCTACTAAAAATACAAAATTAGCGGAACACGGTGATGTATGCCTGTAATCCCAACTACTCGGGAGGCTGAGGCAGGAGAATTGCTTGAACCTGGGAGGTGTAGGCTGCACTGAGCCGAGATTGTGCTTCTGCACTCCAGCCTGGGAGACAAAGCAAAATTCTGTCTAAAAAACAAACAAACAAGAAAACAAAAACAACAACAACAAAAACTGTATCAATATTCAATGGTAGATTAAAATAAAGTTTGTTCCCCATTCTTCTTCCCATCACCCTACAAAGGAGTCACACTTTATTTTCACAGCCTCAACAGACCTATTGCTATTCATGACAAGCCAAAAGTCTTGCTTGTGCTTTCTGGGAGCTTGAAGGCTCTTCAATTTTTGAGGTTCTATAGCTGTCAGATACCCTAAGAGTTGAAGAATCTCTTTGCTCCTCAATTCTCTCCCCGCCAAAAAAAAATGAGTATACAAATGATTTGGGATTTTAAATTCACACACATTAACCCTCAGACATGAAAAAACATATAGTTTATTTTATTACAGATCTGGTCTTTCCCCTCAGCCGCCATCTACTAGGTAGCAAGAAAAAAAATTAAATTTAGTCTAATTCCATGCAACAATTCAAACTATTCCTTTGGGTAATATTCAGCATCTCTGATTACTCATCTTAACCTCAAAGACCACTGTGAGTCTCCATCTGGGCAGCCAATATCCTACTTCCATTTAGGGATTATCTTAACCCTAGACATGACCAGTAGGGTTAAGTGGACATAGCCCTGGCTATGTAGCACTGGTCCTGAGTCATGGGCAACCCATCAGATGGTGTCACCAGGTATTTCAAACAAAAGCCTTCTATTGAAACCACTTTACAGGCAATAAAGTCTAATCTCTTCTTGATGACTATGGAGGCAACTGCAGAATCATAGAATGAGCTTATACCAGACCTAATTGATGTGTCTCCCCAAATCTGCTCAGCCCCTCCTGGCTCTTGGTCCTGGGTTGCTTGCTATGTGGTGGATTAAGGCATATAGCAAAAATCGCCCACATCCTTGGCTCTTTCCTGTGTCCTAGGCCTGTGCTATATAACTTTGTAATGTCCTACTTCTATAGGTGGAGCGTTTCACCATCCCATGGCTCTGAGCTCAACCATGTGACTTGCTTTGTTGAAGGTCTGTTAGCCAATGTGATAGAAGCAGAAGCTTGATAAACAATAGCTCAGCTGAGCTTCCTCTTTCTCATGACCCTCACCAATTGACATGAGAACATGCCTAGGCTCATCTCCGGGGTGATGAGAGACATCTGAAGAACATATGTCTGATGGGCTGCCCATGACTCAGGACCAGTGCTAAATAAGGCGCTCCAGTTGCCCAAACCAAGACAAGACTAGATCTTCCAACCAAGACCAGCCTACATCTTCCAACCAAGACCAGCCTAGGTCTTCCAACAAAGACCAGCCTAGATCTTCCAACCAAGACCAGCCTAGGTCTTCAACAGTTGGTCTCCTAACCACCTGCCATGATGCCTGGGATAGAGGCAATGCATGGACCCAACAGCCTGTGTTCCTCTCCCCAAGGCTAATTAGATACTACAAACGCTCAGTGGCCAATCTTGGGTCAGTAGAAACTGATTGATTCTCTGAGGCTTCAGGATGGCCCAATTATTTAAGTAGACCATACAGCCACCTGGTAGATAGTTTGTTGCATCAAACCTCTTACATGCTGAAGAAGACAGGAATTCATTCTTAACAGAATTAACACACACCCATGATATGAGTGTGCTTTCCTACTCTAGACAGGAATACAGGCTCTGTTTTCCAAAGAACTGAAGACAGTCTCTGATGGCCTGTCTTAACTTCACATGACTCTACCACTGTTTCTTTCCCTTGATCTGACTCTCAGCTCCTCATCTGTAGAAGAAGAACAATACCACCTCTCTGACAAGGCTATTGAGAGTTTTGAGAATATGCTTTTCAGCTTGCAAATGCCCAATAAGAACAAAAATAAGAGTGTAAGAGCAGCAAGATTTTATTGTGCTAACTGCCTTACATACACTTTCACACCAGCCCTATGCAGTAAATATTAACGTAATCTCCGTTTTACACATGAGGAAACAATCTCATTGAGCAGTAGTTTTCCATAAGGGCTGATTCTTCTCTCTGCAGAGGACATTTGACAATGTCTAGAGACAGTTTCAGTTGTTGTACTAGTGGGAGGGGGAGTGCTGCTGGCATCGAGTGGATGGAAACCAAAGATCCCATTCAATATCCTACAATGTGCAGGACAATCCCCACAAAGAGAATAATCCAGCCCCAAATGTTAATAGGGTCAAGTTTGAGAAACTGTTATAGAGAGAGGACAAGTGATTTCTTAAGATGACGAAACCAATAAATGGCAAAGCCAAAATTTAAACCTGAGCAATCTGATACCAGACACCTAACATCATGCATAGGCTTTGTTTAATTATTATTACAAGCCCCTTGAATCAAAGGAACAAATACAGGAATAGAGAGAACTTGGCAGTTCCCAGGTAAGTCAAGGATCTTTGAAAATTTGCACCCTTCCTGAAACTGTCTGTCCGACAGCACCAGTTTCGCCACCACGGATCATTAACTAGTCAGTCACAATGAAGAAGGCACAAAATTTATCAAACATAAATCTCAGTAGTTGAGAATTCTAACTATTGAAATATGATCTCCCTTAAAAAGAGATAGGCATGTTCTGATGTAATTAACATTCATTACCTAGTCTCTATGGGAACCCACACTATTAGTAATTAAGTTCTGGTCCCTAGAGCTCTGGTTAATCTGCCATCCAGATGGTAGATCAAGGTGTATTTGCATGTAGGCACAAAGATAGTTATTGCAATATTATTTGTAAAAGCTACAAATGGCAAATAACCCAGATGTCCATCAGTAGGGGATGGCTAAACTAATTATGATCTATTCAATTAATGCAATTCCCCACATGTCGTCAAAAGAATTGGGATCTCTATGGCATTGCATGGAGATGAAGCAGTCTTGAAGATGTTTACTGAAGTGCAAAAAGCAAGGTATAGAACAACATGAGTGATAAGTTACTACTCGTAATTTTAAGGATGGGGATCTAAATGCATGGTTAAAGGAACACTAATCCATCACTTTCTCTGTTTACTTCCATGTTGAGGGAATCATTTCATTTAACACTTCCGCCTCTCTCTCCCTACCCTTGTACCAACTTTGCAGCAGCACCAACAGCAGTCAATCTGATGTTTTGATTCCCTGCATCCAAATGTCCTATCTCAGATGGTTCAGAGCTTGGAAGGGGAAAAGAAGACTGTCATATCTTCGCTCTCACCAAACCCCAACATCTCTACATGCTTGTGAAGACACTGTGGTCTCTAGAGAGAGCCTCAAAAACCTGGTTCCTGTGGTTGTCTCAGAATAACAAAGGACTCTAGAACTCAGAGGTAGAGGGATACTTACTGCTTGAAATGACTTAAATGTGCAGGCAATTGCTCATAAAACAAATATTTTAATGGTCAGTTGAGGATTATTTTGAGTCAATATTATGATAAATGCATTTTGCAAACTTGGGTAGGAAATTTGGGGTTGCAGAAGCCCGCCCCTTTCTAATCTTAATGATAAGTGATAAATAGGTAAGCGTTAAGAAAAAAACATAAGAAGTAAAATCTCTAGTCTGCTTTCCATGGGAAAGATCAGAATTGGAGAATTTTAATTCTCAAGGAAGAAATTCATTGAGGGGGTGTGGTTCTTCTCAAACATTTTTAGGGCTGAGAAACTCACTTCCTGCAGCTGGAGATTCTTCCTTGTGTTGAAACTAAATCTGGGTCTTGTAACTTGGATTGTATCTATTGATTCCAATTCTTCCCTCTAAAACCACACAACAAGAGGTCTCACCCCCTCCCCTTTCCAACACCTGAAGAGGCAATCAAGTTCCCCAAAACCTTCCTTCTCCTGGTCAAACATCCCCAATTCCTTTAACCATTCCTCATGACTCGTGGCTTTGAGGGTCTCCTCACCACCCTTTCCACCTCCCTGAAACACATTCCTGTTTATAAATAGGCTTCCAGAAAACATGTGACTCTCAGAACTAAACACAGTTCTCCAGGTGTGTGATTTTCTGAGACACACTAGGTTGGCGTGAATGCTTTGAGCAGCACAGTTGAGGCATGGTCATGTACAAGTTGCCCTGAAACCGGGAGCCCCTATGTCTCCATCTCTCCCACCAAGATATCTCGAAAGACGTCATACAAGGCTGCCCCTCGTGTTTCCTGAATGGCCAGTCTGGTGACCTTATGAAAAAGAAAAATATGTATGTTTTAATATTTTTCATTATTAAAAAATACATATTTTTAAATATGTTTCAGTATTTTTAAATACGTTTCATTATTTTTAAATATTTTTCATAATTTCAATATTATATTTTATATTGTTATATTATCATATTTTAATATTTTTCATTATTTTCATAATTTTTAAATGAGTTACATGCCCCCACTTTTCTTCTAACCTCGTCTTCAAATGCCTCCATGTTCACTGTACTCCAATCATATCAGCCAACCCAGGCAGTCTTCTCCTCAGAGACTTCGCATTTGCCATGCCCTCTGCCTGGCTTTCCTTCAGATCCTTATCAACTATCAGTTTTTCAGAATCCTTTCCTGATAACTTTTTTTAAAAACGAGGTAAAATTCACATAGCATAAAGTTAGCTGTCTGAACATATATAGGGTACTGGCATTTAGTACGTGCAGAATGTGGTGCAGCCATCACCTCAGTCGCATTCCAAAACATTTTCATCACCCCAAAAGGAAATCTCATAACTATTAAGTAGTCACTTCCTAATTCCACCCTTCACGACAAATGAAAGCATGTCCACCTGTACACGAATGTGTATAGCAGATTTATTTATCATTACCAAAACTGGAAACAATCCAAATGTCCATCATCTAGTGAATAGATAAGCAAATTGTGGTACATGCATGCAATGGAATATTACTCAGCAATGTAAAGAACAAAGCAAATACATGTAACATAAATGAGTCTCAAACGCAGTATGCCAAGTGAAAGAAACCAGAAGGCCGGGTACGGTGGCTCAGTCCTGTAATCCCAGCACTCTGGGAGGCAGAAGTGGGCGGATCACGAGCTTAGGAGATGGAGACCAACCTGGCTTATACCATGAAACCCCGTCTCTACTAAAAATACAAAAAATTAGCCGGGTGTAATGGCAGGCACCTGTAGTCCCAGCTACTCAGAAGGCCAAGGCAGGAGAATGGCATGAACCCAGGAGGCGGAGCTTGCAGTGAGCCAAGAACACATCACTGCACTCCAGCCTGGGCAACAGAGCAAGACTCCGACTCAAAAAAAAAAAAAAAAAATGAAACCAGAAAGCAGACTTAAATGCTTATACTGTATGATTCTATTCCAAATAAGGCAAATGATAAAGTTAAAAATCACATTGGTCATTGTCAGGCTGGGAGTGAGGGAAAGACTGATGAAAAGAAGTAAGGAAGAGTACTGGGGGGATGCTGGAATATATATCTTGTTATTGTAGAGGTCTTTACTTGACTATATGTGTTCGCCAAAATTCATCCGACTACATATAAAAAGGTAAATTGGGCCGGGCATGGTGGCTCACACCTGTAATCCCAGCACTTTGGGAAGCCAAGGCTGGTAGATCATGAGGTCAGGTGTTCGAGACCAGCCTGACCAACATGTTGAAACCCCGTCTCTACTAAAAATACAAAAATTAGCTGGGTGTGGTGGTGTGTGCCTGTAATCCCAGCTACTCAGGAGGCTGAGGCAGGAGAATTGCTGGAACCCAGGAGGCAGAGGTTGCAGTAAGCTGAGATTGCACCAGTGCACTCCAGCCTGGGGAACAGAGAGAGACTCTGTCTCAAAAAAAAAAAAAAAAAAAAAGAAAGAAAGGTAAATTGTACTGTATGGAAATTAAACTTCAAGAAACCTCACATTTTAAAAAGTAAAAAAATAAATAAAAATAAAAATAAAGAAATCACAGCAACCCTATTTCTTTCTCTGCTTTATTTTTCTCCATTTGACTTATTATCATATCACACACTATATCGTTTTACTTATTTATCTTTTCTGCTGTCTGCTTCCCCCGACCCCCATCCCCTGTAGAAAGTAAACTACCATAAGAGAAGAAAATCAATTTTTAATTGTTTTAGTCATTGCTATATCCCCAGTGCCTAAAACAGTGCCTGGCACATACACATAAAATATTCTCAAAAAATATTTGTTAAATTAATTCATGAATGGCTTTTGCTTTCTGAATTCATGCTGATTCCTTATCACCGCTTTTTTTCCATTTACTTGAAAGCCATCTGTTCCAAATTCAATCTGAAATGTGACTGGAAACTTACCAGTGAGTTCTGCAGTCACTAGTTCTAAGAATATGCCTTTTTTTAACTTAAAAAATCAAGACCAGAGAATTCATCTCAAGCAGCATTGCTGAAGGCCTTTTCTTTAATTAAAAAACTAAGCCTGTTTTAACCCACCGGCAAGCCCATAAGCAACATGGAGGGCCATTCTACTGCATCTCATTCCCAAAAGCCTCCTCTGTCTCCATCAGCATTGATTTCCTTGCTGCAGTCATATAGCCTTGTTTTGGTTTGCCTTGCTAACCTGTGGAACTACAGTACTGGCAAGACCCCGCCCCTCACCTGGTTGAGTCCTGTCAAGTTGTATATGTGAAAACAAAGCCCCACAGATAAGACATAGCATAGCCAAAACCAAGCAATCAATAACTGCAAATGCTAAGGCTCAATTCCTCATGAAACAATAAGCTTTCGAAGAACAGACAATAGGATAGGTCTTATTCATCTTTGCACTCCCATTGTCTAGGAGATTGCCTAGCAAATAGGAGATGTTCAACACCTTTTGCTAAGTTAACAAATGCCTCTGCAGTCTCATTTCTAGATAAGTAATCACACCACCTATGCATCAGGCCCAGAGGCTTGCACTCTCTCTGGGATAAGCCTGCAGAATGACTTCACGAATGTCTTACATCAGCTGCTGGAAGCCAGTTGCATCCAAATCCGTCTATGCTCAGACAGGTCTGGGACTGTTTCTGGAGGAGTGACTAGGCTCTAGTTTTCAATAGCCATCCATCAAGGACTTAGGAGGGCTTAGGGCTTTTCCAGAATTGAGCAGCAGCCTGTATAGCATTCACTGATCATGAAGGTTGCCATTCAACTCATCCCCAAGTTGGAGTTGCCCCCAAGTCCCTAATTAGGCTTTGGGTGTTCTTAGGTTGACCTGGCCCAGAGTGTCGTGCTTTTAGGCAACTCTGAATTAATGGCTTGCTATTCTAGAGAGAAGGAAAGTGTGGCTCAGAAGCAAATGGGACTTTGCCCAGAAAATCATTTAACATCTACACCTGTTATCCCCTCTGCCCTCATCCCCAAATCTTTCCCTGGCTGGCCACTTCTCAGCACGAATGATATTCTTCATGGATCTCTTTCCTGGTTACACGGTTAATGTTGCTCTCCGCTGTGGGCCTCCTGTCACTATCACATCACCCTGCTTCATTTTCTTTATCTAAAATTAACTGTTGATTTCATTGCTTGCTGGTTCATTGTTCCTCTCTCACTAACTAGGTTATAAGTTCTGCATTACTTCCCCAGTGCCTAGAACATCGGAGGCATATTATAGATACTCCACGATCATCTAAGGAAATAATAGTTAACCAGATGATTTCCACAGTTGGCAGAGCTAGCTGGAAAACACCTCTGGCTAGTAAAAGGTCTTTATCTCAGCCCAGGATCTTCTAGAATGACCTACCAGTTAGTCTATACTTCCTATGTGCTGAGCGTATTTTCACAACTTTGTGTTCACCCCCCTTTTCTCAGGTAAGGAAACAGAATCAGAAAATAGCATGCCCCAAAGAGCTCTGCCTGGAAGAGGCGGAGCTGAGACGCAAACACAAGTCCATCCAAGGCTGAAGCTGATGCTCTTAAGTCCTCTGATGCTCCCACAGCCCAGCTGAGCCAAAGAACAACAACAGCAGCAAGAATAGTAATAGCTGACAATTACGTGGTCCTTACCTTGTACCAGGCACTGCTTTAAGTGCTTTAAGAGGGGCAGACCCGGGGGTGGAAAATAAGGCCATTGCCAACAAAAAGAGTCTATCCCAGTCCAAAAATATGGTTACTCCTCCTACCAAAAGTGTTGTTTAGTAAAAATAAATCAGAGCACGGGTGGACAGCACCAGGCACGTCGTGGGGACTTCACCCCTCTCCCCTATCCTTCCTCATCCTCTTCCCTCCCGGGATGAAATGGAGGTTCTCAGATTGAACATTCAGTAGCTTTAGGGGGACATGGTGCAAGATATTTGGTAAATAGCCACCACAGGCCTTTGAGGAGAACAGAACAGGTGTTCAGGGTGGAGGGAGGAACTCCGTACAGTCATCGTCAAGAATAGCAAGAGCACAGATGGACGCATATCAAATGTGCTTCACGCACATGATTCGGCCACCCTCTTTTCCACCAAGCCAAATATCCATAATTTAACAGTTGCAGAATATAAATGTTTCCTGCTGGCTCTGCATTCCCCAACTGGGGAGGAATAGTCATCACTTGCCTGGCACACTTAGAGGCCATCTGAACACTGGTGGGCTTCTCAGCATCCTCGAAATTGCTTTGTAAAAAAAATTTTAGATTCAGGGCTATATGTACATGTTTGTTATATGGGTATCTTGGGTATTACGGGGAATTGGGCTTCCAGTGTATCCATTACCCAAATAGTGAACATGGTAACCAACAATGTAACCAACAAAGTAACATTGTAACCAACAAAGTAACAGGTACTTTTTCAACCCTTGCCCCACCCCACCTACTTCCCCTCTTTTGGAGTCCCCAGTGTCTATTATTTCCATCTTTATGTCATGGGTACCCATTGTTTAGCTCCCAGGTATAAGTGAGAACCTCTGGCATTTGGTTTTCTCTTTGTGAATTATAATAGTTCACTTTGGATAGTGGTCTCCAGCTCCATCTATATTGCTGCCGAGGGCATGATTTCATTCTTTTTTGATGGCTACATGGTCTCAGAATTGCTTTAGATGGCCATGTGCCCTCTGGCTTCCAACAATGAGCAATACATGCATGAGGTTCTGTGGGGGTGGCGGGTAGCAATAGAAACAGACAGGATGTGAAGCGTCAATGGCAGTGTCGGGTGTCAGGCTGTGCAAGCCTACATATCAAACTAGGGCAGGTCAAACACTCTCAGGGATGCATACAGGGACATCGTGTGTGTGTGTGTGTGTGTGTGTGTGTGTTGGGGAAGGGAGTCTGGAATAGTATTGCTCTCCATGACCACAGAAATACAATATTCCTGATCACTTTCTCTCACCACAAGTTATCAACTCCTTGTGGCTCAGTCATTCATCACAGCCCTTCTTGGCTCATTTTAGGGTAACATATTCTCAAAATGTGGCCTATGCAAACAGCATTCCAGGAATGCCCCAGCAACCAGAACTAGGGAGAAATGTCATCTTTTAGTTAAAAAAGTTGTCCCACACACAAGCAACACAGTACTCAATGTGGAAATTCTACTGCGTTTTTAAATTAAATCTTCTTTTGGGATCCAAAAAGCACTTTGGGATTTTTCAAAACTTGGGCCATGAACAGAAATCTGATTTTTTAATGTCAAGGGGATGACTTAGGGCAGATTGTTTTACTCTCTGGAGACAAGAGTTGCTGCTTTTGAATGAGTCCCAATGGAGGCTGGTTTCATCAGTCACTTTCCATGAAAATGGAATAAATTCATATCATAATATTTTTTAAATTCGGGTTATTTATTCTGTTAATTAAAAAGACATTTATACAACAATGACTAAAAGGAAATATGTCAAATTGTTAACGGGTTATCTTTTAGTCATAATTTTTACTGTCCTCTGTACATTTTTGTTCTTTAAGTATTTGTGCAATAAGCAGTTATTTACTGTTATAAACTTTCTATAAACATCAGGGGTTTTTTTTGTTTTAAATTCCAGTTCTTTGAACTTTCTATATCAGATTTATTTATTCAGCATATATTTTTGAAGCACCTACTATGTGCTGTATCCAAGTTAGCAAACAACAGTCTAAAAGCCATAAATGCTTTGTATAAATGAACTTTTATTGGAACACAGCCATATCACTTTATGCATTATCTATGGTCGGTTTTCCACTACCAAGGGCAGAGTTGAGTAGCTGCAACAGAGACCAAATGTCCCATAACACCAGAAATATTTACTCTTTGGCCATTTCTGGAAAAACATTTGGTGGCCCCTGTGCTATGTGAAAGGCTTTAAGTTAGGTAATAGAAACCAACTGTGAACAGAAACAAAAAAGATACCCCTCTAGGGTCATGGAGCTTACAGTTTTTGCCTAAACACTGGGATTTCCAGTATCCTCAAAAACAGCTGTTCTGAGGGCCAGGTGTAGTGGCTCATGCCTGTAATCCCAGCACTTTGGGAGGCCAAGGCAGGCGAATCACAAGGTCAGGAGTTTGAGACTAGCCTGACCAATATGGTGAAACCCCATCCCTACTAAAAATACAAAATTGGCTGGGCGTGGTGATGCACACCCATAATCCCAGCTACTTGGGAGGCTGAGGCAGGAGAGTTGCTTGAACCCAGTAGGCGGAGGTTGCAGTGAGCCAAGATCACACCATTGCACTCCAGCTTGGGCGACAAGAGCGAAACTCCATCTCAAAAAGAAAAACAGCTGTTCTGTGGTTGCAAGAAATGTAAGCTGCCTCAGCTATTATTATCAGCATTGCCCAGGGGGCTCCAAAGGGCATCACCATTCCTTGCACAGGACTCAAACTTAACCAGGATTTAAGAGGTCTCTTATGTCAAGCCAGCAGAACTCATAGGTCTATAGAATTTAATGTACTTTGCTTTATTTATCTGAAATAGCTTATTTTAGACCCATGAAGCTGAGAGTTTCAACGACACGCTCATGGAAGGCAAATAATTCCTAAACTCAGTCATCACCTGGTTTGGGAACAGGAAATGAGTCATAAAGAAATGAGTTTCTAGGCTGGGCATGGTGGCTCATGCCTCTAATCCCAGCATTTTAGGAGGCTGAGGTGGGAGGATCACTTGAGGCCAGGAGTTCGAGACCAGACTGATCAACATGGTGAAACCCCGTCTTTATTAAAAATACAAAAAAATATTAGCCAGCCTTGTGGTGCATGCCTGTAGTCCCAGCTACTCAGATGGCTGAGGCAGGAGAATTGCTTGAACCCGGGAGGCGGAGGTTGCAGTGAGCCAAGATCACACCAGTGCACTCCAGCCTGGGTGACAGAGCGAGACTGCATCTCAAAAAAAAAAAAAAAAGAAAAAGAAAATAAAGAAAAAAGAAATGAATTTCCAGTCCCAGTTCAGTAAACAAGATTCCCTGTTCCCAGATGACACACAACAAACACCATTGACTTCCATTGAACTCCATCTCCCTGGAAACATCATAATAGGATTAACAAAAGTCTGGAAGATTCTTAGAAGAGCTGCTGTTCTCTCCGCAACAGGAATGTGCTTAAGTATCCTATTAAAGAAGTGCACATTGGGTTGGCTGCAATGTTAACCTGCTAAGAATGTAGAAACACATCAGAAACAGGTGAGAGAGAAGCCAGGCTCAGAACCTCCCCGGCAAAGGGAACTCGGTGGGTAAATGCTCTAATTAGAAGCTTGGATTCTGTTCAGCATTCAACAGGATCCATCCAAGCCTGTCTCCTTTATTCAATTAAGAAAATGATATGAACCTTCAATTTTCCCTATCATTTAAAATAATGATAAATGATCAGGTAGAGTTTGGACATGTTTTTAAGCTCATTTTTAAGAGAAACTTCTGCTGAATTTAATTATGCCTGCTTCTGGGAAACAGTCATCAAACAGACTATTGGCAATTCAAATTCGCTCCCCCACGCAAACACATCCTTTGTCAGCAGCAGTATCTGTAGCAGAATGAGTCACTCAAAACTGGGAGGGATGCGCTGCCTTTCAAAGGTAAACAAAACAACAATAATAATAAACCTAACTTAGTCCAGGAAAAGAGAATAGAAAGGAGTCAGGTAAGGGGTCAAATTGGAAGGAGTAACAAAAGAAGAAACAATGAAAAAGAAAAACATATGCCCAGCAACACTGTGGAAGATGTATTTAGTGAGAGCTGCTCTACCTACCTGTACAGAATTCACTGTACTTGAAAACCTCGTTTTTTTCATCTTCTGAATGGTTTTGTCTACAATGCGTGAATTTGTTTTTCCCATAGGACATACTCTGTATTGTTCAGGATTCAACTTCCCAAGATTTTTGCTTTACCTTTTTAAATTTGGAGTTATTTATGAAATGTGGAATAAGGAAAAAGAGGTGAAATCCTGCTAGCTTTTGGGGCTAGCATGGAATAAGGTTCACTTAAGACTAAAGAGCATATTTCTTTGGCTCATATAGTCTGACTTTAAATCTGGCTCATCAGATAAATGACCTTACATGAGTTAACTACCTTCCAGAGGCTCACCTTCCTCATTTGCTATGTAGTTAATAGTAATAGTATATTCTCATTGGGTTCTTGTGAGGATTAAACGAGATAGTGAATGTAACACTTACCATAGTGCCTGGAAAACAGTAAGTACACAAAACTGTTAGCTCTTGTTGTTGTCATTATTGTTGCTGTTATTAACAACCAGCCAAATCCTAAAGTGAATGCTTAAATCCTCTTAATGACATAATATCTAAGTGGTGGACCAGCCTTTATTTGAAAACCTCCAAAGGTTGGAAACTCCCTACCTATATCTCTATGTGTATCTATGTATATCTATATGTACATCTATGTTTCTTAGGAAGTTCATTTATTCAGCTGAAACTTCTCCCACTGTGGCTTCTGCCTCTTGGTCTTAGTTGTATCCCTTGGGAAGCTTAAAGAGCAGGGATAATCCCTCTTGTACACTGTACTAGTGAAGGCTTTGTTTTTACTGGAAGTAATGAAAACTAATTCTAGCAAGCTTTAGCATTAAAGGAAATTAACTAGAAATACTCTGGGGTATTTGATTAAATCAAGAAGAATAAGGAGGAGGAGGAGGAGGAAGAGGAAAAAGAGGAGCAGGGTGATAAGGAAGGGACAGAGGAATCATCATCAGCCTCCAGGAATGCAGGAACTTGGGCAGGCTTGGACCTACCTCATCAGAAGAAGTCATCAAAACTTCTGTTTCTAGCATTACCATTAACAAATCTTATCTACAGCGCCAAGAATCTTATTGGCTCAGCCTAAGTCAGGTGTCTATCCCTGGGTCAATCAACTCTGACCAGGGGCAGAGACACCTACTGAAGATCATGGTGAAGGAGGTGTATGAAGAGTAGGAAACCATCCCAAAGAAGGGTAAACTGTTGTGAACGGAGTAGCCTCCCAGCCAGGCTATGGGAAATCCCAAGCCATGTGATTAAACCATGGCACAATCCTCTAGATACTTGAAGAAGCGGTTCTCTAGGGTAAATATCCTCAGTCATTTCCACCACTAAGATTGAATTAATGAAACGTACTTGTGTGATTATTTAGTTTTTTCACTGGAAAGTTGAGCTTTATGAAGACAGAGGACCATGTCTATCTCATTCAGCAACATATCCCAGCACTTAGCCAGAGGTTTGGCCAGTACAGGTACTCAAATAACTGCTGAATTCATTAATTGACTGATTAACTCATTATGTATTATATTTGAGATCTTTCTGGTTACTCACTTCCAAATATGGCTCTGTCTGTCTCAGTCAGTTTCTACTCATGGTGAGAAGCTCCACTGTCAGTGTCCTATTTTATCTGCATAACATACGAAGGAAGGTAAAATAACTCATAAGTCTTAATTTCAGTCACATAAAGATTTTATTTGCCCATCTGTTTTAGTTATCTATTCCTACATAACACACTCCAAAACATAGTGGCTTAAGATGACAATAGTCATTGACTTAGCTCATGAATCTACAAATTGGGCAGGGCATGATGGCATGGCTCATCTCTGTTCCACATGGCATCAACTGGAGTAGTCTGGCTGGGGACAGGAGAATCCATTTCCAAGATGGCTGGTAAGTTGATGCTGATTGTCAGCTGGGAGCTCAGCTGAGGATGTAGACCACGACCTCAGATCCTCCCCACAGGTACCTCTCCATAGGCTGGTTGGACCTAGTCACAGCATGGTGACTGGGTTCCAAGAAAGAGTGTCTGAAGAAAGCAAGGCAGAGAAGTACATGACATTTTTATAATGCAACCTCAGAAGTCACATAGCAACACTTCTACCACATGCTAGTGGTCAAGGAAGGGGAAGGGACATCAACCTCACCATGCTATGGAAGAAGTGGCAAGGTCACACTGAAGAAAGAGCATGTGGAATAGGAGATATTATTGAGGCAAACTTTGTAACATGCAATCTGCCACACCATCTCTTCTCTTGTAGCCCAGGCCATTAAGTTGAGTTTCATCATTGCCAATTAAACTGTGTTGACTGGTCCTCCACTCAATCATCACTTTTTGAGTCATCTGTACCCGGCATAGGATTAAACCCTGGAAGTAAACAGATAAATAAGAAAACTCCCTTCCACTGGGAGTTCACAGATGGGTAGAGGAGACAGATAATGAAACTCCAATGGGATGAGTGATTCAGCCAAGGTCTGCACAAGGCAGTATTGGCAGAGAAAGAAATGATGAATTCTGTCTAGAATGGAGGCTAAATCCTAGTTTATCTAAACACTTTTCTTTAGTGGACCTGGATTCTATCCTTCCACTAGGTTACCATTTTCAGAGTTAATATGTATTCCTTTAGACGAGCATGTGGACAGCCAGATTGCCCCTGTTGTACTTTGTGGGAGCCAAACCAACCACAACCAAAAAGGATGGGACTGCTTGGCTAACAAAGAGAGTAGCAACTGGGAATGATGTCTTGAGTTTTCCATAGGAGAGAGAACCTCACAAAGCAAGTAATAATAATAATAATAGTAAATTTTTTCTAATACTCTTTAGTTTTCAGCACAGTTTTAGCTTTACAGAAAATTTGAGAAGGCAGAAGAAAGAATTCCCATATTCCCTCTTATTCCCACTTTCTCCTGTTCGTAACATCTTACACTCGTTTGGTACATTTATGATAATGAAGGAACTGATATTGATACATTATTATTCACTGAAGTCCATTGTTTATTCAGAATTCTTTCATTTTTACCTACTTCCCTTTTTCTGTTCCAGGATTCCATCCAGAACACCATATCCCACTAAGTTGATGAGCCCGTTTTGGCTATAAGCAGTTTCTCAGGCTTTCCCTGTTTTTGATAACCTTGACAGTTTTAAGGACTACTGGTCACTTGTATTGCAGGATTCCTCTCTATTGGGAATTGCCTGATGTTTTCCTTATGATTGGACTGGGGCTATGGGTCTTTGGGAGGAAGAGGACAGGGAGAAACTGCCTTTCTCATCGAATCGTATCAAGGGCACTCAGGATCCACATGATTTATCACTGTTGATTTTAACCTTGATCTCCTGGATGAGGTGGTGTTTGTCAGATTTTTCCCACTACACAGTTACTCTTATTTTCTCTCCCTCTTCATACTGTACTCTTTGGAAGGAAGTCAATATATGCAGCTCACACTGCAAGCGTAGGCAGCTTTGCTTCTCCTCCTTGAGGGCAGAGTGTCTATATAAATTATTTGGAATTCTTCTGCATAAGAGATTTGTCTCTTCTCCATTTATTTATGTGTTCAATTATTTATTTATATCAGTAAGACTCATGGATATTTACTTTATACTTTAGGCTCTAATCCAGTCCCACTCTATTTTGTTGCTCAAAGTATTCCAGATTCAGCCATGGAGAGCTCTTTCCATTGGCCTCCCTGTTGCTTTGACACACTCCCATTGTTGAGGGTAACGACGACTTTTTTGCATATGTTTGGCTAGCACTTGAATAGAAAGGCTATATTCTTACATATTGATATGGTTTAGATCTCTGTCCCCACCCAAATCTCATGTTGGATTATAATTGCCAATGTTGGAGGTGGAGTCAGTAGGAACTGATTGGGTCATGGGGGCGGATTTCTCATGAATGGTTGAGTACTATCTTCTTGCTACTGCCCTCATGATAGTGAGTGACTTCTTGCAAGAGCTGGTCATTTAAAAGTGTGTGGCCCTGCATCCACTCTCTGTCTCTTGCTCCTGCTTTTATTATGTGATGTGCCTACTCCCCTGTCACCTTCCACCATGATTGTAAGCTTCCTGAGGCCTCCCCAGAAGCCAAGCAGATGTTGTTGCCATGCTTCCTGTACAGCCTGCAGAACCATGAGCCAATTAAACCTCTTTTCTTGTAAATTACCCACTTTTGGGTATTTCTTCATAGCAATGCAAGAACGACTGAATACACATGTATTTCTAATTTAATTATTCAAATAAGCCAATGGTATAAGTGCCCCCATTGGCAAACAAGGAAAGAAAGATGCAGAGGGGTTCAGTAAGTTGTTGGTAGGTAAAAGGGACACCAGAGCTACCTGGAAGGGGGTTCCAGTGGCCAAAGGCAGTGGCAGCTATATCATCTAGCTTCTGTTCTCCACCCCACCACCCAGTATGTACAGTCAAGAGGAAAAGCTGTCCAGAGAAAACCACCCACGTGGAGGTGTTACAGACTTGTGTGCGGCCTCCTCACAGGAAGTTGTGGAAAGATGTGATGGACACGTAGGGATGAATGCTAAAGCTGACATTTCTGAAATCCAAAGGGGGAATATTTTGGAGCTTGAGTGGGTCTTCTTGGAGTCCCTCAAATTAGATTGTGTGAGCTCACTCCACCCACTGAGGAGCAAACCCTCCACACAACACACTCCCTTCCAAAGCTTGGAACTCACCCCCTCCATGTTCACCTGCTACCCTGCAAGATGCCAAAACGGCTTCAAGGAAGTCTGCTGAGAATTGCTCATCATTTTTACACTTGGTTGGATAAAGCCCAGAGCAGAAAACAAAACAGAGACCCAAATCCCCTTTTGAAAGCCCCACAGTAACCAGAGATGAGGTCCAAAGACAGAATCCAGCATTTCTGTCCTGCTGTATGCCCAGGAAGCTCGGGAGGGCTGTTTTCAGCCATCCCATCAAGCACAGACTGGAATTATAATGTAGAGTGTTGGCTCCTTCTCTCCCAGGTTGAGCAGCAAAGGTCTTTTCTCCCGCAAATTATACCCCTTTCTTCCAATGCTATCTGCCTGCTTCCTATTGGTTAGAAGGCAACAGCATCTTGCACAATAAAATTCAATTTTAGCAATTTCTCCACTGCCTCCGAGAAAGGGAGGAAAATTCTCAGTATGAGGGCAGCTTTTCTTTATCGGCTTCTGCTTTGGAAGATGACAACACCATCCTTTAGATTTCTTAAGGAAATAGAGCAGAGCCAGAGTAGGCTGTGACATCCAGCTGGGGTTTAAGACCTTGTTCATAATGCCTAAAGAACTTTAAAAAGTTACAAGGACAATACCTACTGTAATATGCTCATTGACATCCAAAGGAGTCCAAGAAAAGTAGGTCGTGGGTATAATGAGAGGCGAAAACACTGATAAATGGAGGGGGAGACACATCAGTGTGTCCCTGGGAGCTTTTGCTTTCTACTTTAAGAATAAAATTGGATGGGAGCAGTGGCTTTCAGAAGACGTCAAAGCTGCCTCAAAACTCTGGCAGGAGCTAACTTTGTTTTCTAAATTTAAAGACATTGCAGCTTCTATAATTTGTCTCCAATAAAGCTATGCCATTTTTTTTAAGTCCCTGGCTTTCTTGCTAACTCACTGTGTGGACAGTTATTCTCTTTGAGAATATTCAGTTTACTCATCTGTAAAACGGAGACACCGCACATCCTTACCTGAAAGCTTCCATCATCCGGCACTTCGACAAGGGACATATATATATGTAAGATGCCCAGGGCCCTCCAAGACAAAGCAGAGGTCGACGCCTATAATCCCAGCACTTTGGAAGGCCGAGGCGGGTGGATGACCTGAGGTCAGGAGTTCGAGACCAGCCTGGCCAATAGGGTGAAAGCCCATCTGTACTGAAAATACAAAAATCAGCCAGGCGTGGTGACAGGCGCCTGTAATCCCAGCTACTCAGGAGGCTGAGGCAGGAGAATCACTGGAACTTGGGAGGTGAAGTTTGCAGTGAGTTGAGATCGAGCCATTGCACTCCAGCCTGGGCAACAAGAGTGGAAACTCCAGCTCAAAAAAAAAGACAAAGCATTGGTCATTCTGAAACTTAAGACGTAACAGAGAAAGTGATGTTCATATTGTTCATATGAACACATAATAAAAAAATAGTCTGGAATACACACTTGAACACAAAACACACAAAAGCATAAGCACCAGAGCTATTGGCAACTCACAAACTTTCCATTTCTTCCTGACCAACATACTCTCCAGAAAATAGCAGTTAAATCACTTTAAAGGGAAAAGGTGGTTATTTTCAGGCAAGGACACTTCCCTCTGGATTATGTCAAGGCCATTGGCCAAAGCTAAAAAGTTTCTTGACCTTTTGCTGTGCTCTTCTCTGTAAACTTTTACCTTTGGAACATGGCCCATTTGCATGACTTTGACCCAAGGAAGGAGAGGGGAAATAAATCAAAGTGAGTTATTTCTAGTGGAAGCAACTATATTTAAAGATCTAATTGAGTGCTCATTCATTCAACAAACATTTACTGAACCGTACTAGATGGTCAAGTACTGTACTAGGTACTGAGAACACAATAGTGAGCCAAATACTCACAGCCTGGAGGAAGAGATAAAATATTTTTAAATGAAATTACGACACAGTACTGCAAGCTCTGGGATAGGGTAAACACAAGACACTGTGGGAGCCCAGATAATGCACCTCCTCTCCCATGAAGCAGTCAGGGAAGGCTTCCTGGAAGAGGTGACATGAAGTAGGAGTTGGCTGGATGAGGGAATGTGATGAATGGGTTCAGGGAAGGGGAATATCAAGCGCAAAGGCATAAAGGTGGGAGTGGACCTATTACATTACATTTCACCGTGCCCAGCTAATTTTTGTATTTTTAGTAGAGATGGGGTTTCACCATATTGGCCAGGCTGGTCTTGAACTCCTGACCTCAGGTCATCCACCCGCCTCAGCCTTCCAAAGTGCTGGGATTATAGGCATGGACGTCTACATTACATTACACAGCTGGGGAAGAGGCAGGGCTGAAACATGAAATTGCAAAGATCAGTTTGGGTATATTATGGAAGTCAATGAATGACCAGAGAAGTAGATGTTAAGGAGAGAAATGGCAGGATCAAATTTGCATTTTACGAAGAGTTCTGTGGCTGGCAACAGCACAGAATATTAGGTAGGGTAATAAAATTTGAGGGTGCCCTAGAGATCTCAATCAGCAGTGAAGACGACCGCCGTTTGTAGAAAGTGTTCTGCTACATATACTCCCACATACACCTTTCATACTTAGAACAACTAAGTGCAACTATCCCTATTTTACAGATAAAGAGATCAAAGCTCCAAAACAGAGTTTCTCAACTTCGGCCTCATTGACATTTTGGTCCAGGTAACGCTGTGCTGTGTGGGAGGTGTTCCGCGCATTGCAGGAAATTTAGCAGCATCCTTGAGCTCTACCCACGATATGTCAGCAGAAACGTCCCACCAAATGTGAAAACCAAAAACACCCCCAGATGTTGCCAAAAGTCCCCTAGGAGGACACAATGACTCCCTGGCTGATAACCACTGTTCTAAAAGATCAAACCCCACAGTTCACCCAAGCGAGGATGCTAACTGGGTCCTCCGCCTCCATCAAACACACTCCCTGTCCATGCCAGCCTCATCCCTCATGGCCTTGGCCAAGACATCACATGCATCCATTTGCCTCTAAATGACTGGAGTTTTCACTGGGAAAAGTTTTAAGAACAGATGTCACTTTCCCTAGTCATTTTGATTTTTTCATACATTAAAGCAAGGATGACTTTTTTTTTTTTTCCTATCAGCTAAAAATTGTTACCACACTGGATGCAAAAGAGTTTCCTCTCATTATATGTGCAATTCTATACATTTTTCTTCAAGCCAGCAGAGCGCTGGCACCAAATATGAGGATGATTCATGTGGTATCATGGTCCATTCTTGCCCAATTCCAAGGGTATTTGCTGGTCTTGGGCACTGCCCTTCCATTTGATGATTTGAAGTTTCCTCCTATAAATGTGCAATTTAAAGAAAAAACAAATCATTCCCCTTATGGATCTACATCAGAAAGTTTGCTTTGTGGTGAAATCTGCAGATGCAAAAAAAAAAAAATACGGGAATTTCACAGAACAGGTACACGCGGCAAGAATGTGGTTGAGCCAATTTCCTCTGTTCCCTCTTTACGTGAAAGTGCGGCGGATGTGAAGACTGTCTTCCCCCTCTCAAATTACCCTGCCAGACAAAGAGTTTTTTAGAAGAGTCCTGAGCATGTAATTTTATTACTTTAGCATCGATTGTAATATAATTCATGTAATTTCTTTTGCGAGAGAAAAGTCATTTTCCTAAATACTTTGCAAAATGAGAGCTGATGGATTTTTGACTTCCACCAACTCTCTCTGTAGAATTTTCCACTAAAAAAGGAAATATGGAGAACTGCTCGGTGCAAATGGCCTCACCTGGGAGCAGAAAGCGTTTGTAGGCAATTTCAAGCTTGGTGATTTCTTTCCTTTTTTTTATTTTATTTTATTTTTTTGAGATGGAGTCTCCCTCTGTTGTCCAGGCTGGAATGCAGTGGCACAATCTTGGCTCGCTGCAACCTCCACCTCCCAGTTTCAAGAGATTCTCCTGCCTCAGCCTCCTGAGTAGCTGGGATTACACACACCCACCACCACGTCTGGCTAATTTTTGTATTTTCAGTGGAGACAGGGTTTCACCATGTTGGCCAGGCTGGTCTCAAACTCCTGAGCTCAAGTGATTCACCCACCTCAGCCTCCCAAAGTGCTGAGATTACAGGCATGAGCCACCATGCTTGGCCACTTTTCTTTTTTTTTTTTTAGACAGAGTTTCACTCTGAAATTTTTTACTCATACCTAATATATATGGCCTCACCTGGAAGCAGAAAGGGTTTATAGGCTCTTTCAAGCTTGCTGATTTCTTTCCTTTTATTTATTTATTTATTTACTTTTTGAGATGGAGTCTCCCTCTGTTGCCCAGGCTGGAGTGCAGTGGCGCAATCTCGGCTCACTACAACCTCTGCCTCCCAGGCTCAAGCGATTCTTGTGCCTCAGACTCCCAAGTAGCTGGGATTACAGACATGTGCCACCATGCCTGGCTAATTCTGGTATTTTTAGTAGAGACGGGGTCTCACTATGTTGCCCAGCCTGCTTTCGAACTTCTGTCCTCAAGTGATCCACCTGCCTTGGCCTCCCAAAGTGCTGGGATTATAGGCATGAGCGCCCTGCCAGCTTGGTGATTTCTAATGGCTGTGTATCCCAGTAGAGACTATCTCAAAACTGCCATCTTATAAATATCAAACCAAGGTCAAATTTCGTGAGGGTTTCTCAACCTCCACATTATGGGCATTTGGGGTTGGATAACTCGTTGTGGGGGCTGACCTATATTTTGTCAGATGTTTAGCAGCATCCTTCTCCGCTCATTTGATGACGGTTGCACATCACTCCAGTTGTGACAACTGAAAACATCTCCATTTATTGTCAAATATGAGAACCAGTGAATTTTGCCTCTTTGTTCCAGGAGCCCCTGGTCCTTTTCCTGGGACCCCCGTAAGTATTGGAGGGGAGGAATCTGCATGCAGCACCCAAAACGAAGTCATGGACAACCAAGAGATGCTAATGAGAATTAAAAAGATAAACCTACCACGCGTCTCACACAACTACATCCTGTAATTCCTCTCCAGTACCCAAAGTTCTGTCTGCATAGCAAGAAGCCAGCCTCCAGCATTCTTTCTATTATTTCTTTAACAAATGTGGTTTTTTCATTTTTCATTTTTTTATTTTTAGTTTTCATGGGTACATAATAGGTGTATGTATCTGTGGGGTACGTGGCATGTTTCAGTACAGGCATGCAAAGCGTGACAATCACATCATGGAGAATGGGGTGTCCATCCCCTCAAGCATCGATCCTTTGTGTTACAAACAATTCAGTTATACTCTTTTAGTTATTTTTAAATGTACAATTAAGTTATTATTGGCTATAGTCAATGTGTTGTGTGATCAAACAGTAGGTCTTATGCATTCTTTCTAACTACATTTTTTGCACCCATTGACCATCTTCATCTCCCACCCCCAAACCCCCCACTACCCTTCCCAGCCTCTGGTAACCATCCTTCTACTCTCTGTGTCCATGAGTTCAATTGTTTTGATTGTTGGATCCCACAAATAAGAGAGAACATGCAATGTTTGTCTTTCTGTGCCTGGCTTACTTAGATAAATGTTTATATAGTCTACCATATGCCAGGTACTGTTCTAAGTGCTTTAAAGCAGCAACTCATTGGATGTTTGTAATAATCCTATGGGATGGGTACTATTGTCACCCCATTTCACAGATTAGAAAACCATACCTCAGAGATATTAAGTAAGAGCTAGTGATGAGTAAACTGGAATTCAGACTAAGGCATTGGATTCCATAGTCTGCACTTTTTTTTTAATTTTTTTTTTTTTTTTTTTTGAGACAGAGTCTGGCTCTGTCACCCAGGCTGGAGTGCAGAGGTGCAATCTCAACTCACTGCAAGCTCCTTCTCCTGGGTACATGTGATTCTCCAGCCTCAGCCTCCCAAGGCATGTGCCACCACGCCCGGCTAATTTTTTGTATTTTTAGAAGAGATGGGATTTCACCATGTTAGCCAGGATGGTCTCGATCTCCTGACCTAGTGATCTGCCCACCTCGGCCTCTCAAAGTGCTGGGATTACAGGTGTGAGCCACCGCGCCTAACCCTATAGTCTGCACGCTTACTCAGTAGGCTATGGCGAGTCTGTTAGGTACTGGGGAAAGGGAAATAAATTTGGACTCAGATTCACCTGGTCTCACCTCCTGGCTCTGTCATTTACCAGCTGGTGAACTTGGGCAAGTTGCCCGATGTCTCTGAGCTTCAGCCTATTATGCACAAAATGAGGACAGCAACTTCTACATCAAAGGATTGCAGCAAGGACTAAACTACCACTGAATTTGGTGCCTTGGAAATATTCAGTGGATGTCAGTTACCTCTCTCATCTACTGTTTCAGAAGTGAGTCCCCATGAAACATAACAGCAGTGGTAGAAGGGACAAGTATCAACCGTGAGGACTGGATCCTGCATCCAAGCCACCACCAAATCTCACCAGGATAGCCATAGTAGCATCCTGAATGGTCTCCTTTCTTCTCCTCCTGCCCCCTGCAGTAGATTCTCTGTGAGGTGGTCTGTAATTATTCCTATCCCTGCATGTACACACCTTGCCATGTGATTTTGCAGTTTCTCCCATCAGGGGTTGGAGTCTGTTTACCCACCCTTTGAATCTGGTCTGGTCTTCGGAGTTGCATTGGCCAAAGGAGTGTGGTGGAAGTGACATTGACCATGCCAGCTCTGAGCCCAGTCCTCAAGAGATTTTCTGCATCTCCACTCTCTCTTGGGATCCTGCCCAGCGACTGTGTGACTTGCCCAGACCAGCCTGCTGGATGATGTGAGACCACATGGACCAGATCTCAGTTGTCCCAGCTAAGGTCCCAGATAAGTGAGAGAACCCAGCCAAGAGGAGCAAAGATGACAGTGAGCCCAACCTGGAGCAGAAGAAATAACTGCCCAGCTGGGCTTGACCTAGATCACTGAGCAGGAAGCATGAGCAAAATGATTCTTTTTACCACGACTCTACCAAAACTGCTGAGTTCCAAAGTGGTTTGTTATTCAGCAGTGACTGACACAGCTCTCTAAAACTCCTTATCCCAATGGTAACCAGCAGCATCACTTTTGATATGGTTCGGCTGTGTTTCCACCCAAATCTCATCTTGCATTGTAGTGCCCATAAGCCCCACGTGTCATGGGAGGGACCCAGTGGGAGGTAATTGAATCACGAGGCAGTTACCCCCATGCTGCTGTTCTCATGGTAGTGAGTGAGTTCTCCCGAGATCTGGTGGTTTTATAAGAGGCTTTCCCCCTTTTGCTGAGCACTTCTCCTTGCTGCTACCGTGTGAAGAAGGATATGTTTGCCTCCCATTCCACCGTGACTATAAGTTTCCTGAGGCCTCCCCAGCCATGCTGAACTGTGAGTCAATTAAACCTCTTTCCTTTACAAATTACCCAGTCTCGGGTATGTCTTTATTACCAGTGTGAGAACGGACTAATACAACTTTAAGGCCGGGCGCGGTGGCTCACGCTTGTAATCCCAGCACTTTGGGAGGCCGAGGCGGGCGGATCACGAGGTCAGGAGATCGAGACCACGGTGAAACCTCGTCTCTACTAAAAAATACAAAAAATTAGCCAGGCGTGGTGGCAGGCGCCTGTAGTCCCAGCTACTCGGAGAGGCTGAGGCAGGAGAATGGCGTGAACCCGGGAGGCGGAGCTTGCAGTGAGCCGAGATTGCGCCACTGCACTCCAGCCTGGGCGACAGAGCGAGACTCTGTCTCAAAAAAAAAAAAAAAATACAACCTTAAAACCTAAATTGGAATATTTCAATTCCCCAATTATAGCTCTGTAAAGGGGACTCATCATATTTAGAATAGAATTCAGATCCCAAGCCACAATCCACTGCTTTCTGCATGATCTAGCCCCTGCCTATCCTCCAAACCTATTATCCACCACTGTCCCCATAATTTGCCCAAAGTTACAAAGCAACTAGGTAGATACATCTGGAACTGGAACCCAGGTCTGATTCCAAAGCCCATGTTTTTCCATATGGATACTACTCTCTGAGTACCTATGATGGGCAAGTCTCTACAAATTGTTTTACCACGTTTCACTTAGAGTACTCTGGCCACGCTGCTGTTTATTCTGGCTCCAGCACACACCAATGGTGTTCCTGACTGAAGTACTTTACCCTAATGGTCCTCTCTGCCTGGAAGACTCTTTTCCCCTCGTGATCGAATAACTGGCTCCCTCTTGCCATTGCGGTCTCAACTCTGATGTCAACTCTTCAGACGGGATCTCCAGGTCACCCAAAAGTCACCCTCATTCACCATCACCTTCTGTGCTCCACCTGTTTTGTTTTCTTAAAAACACTTGTCAGTATCTAAAATGATGCCTGCTCCTCCAAATAATGCAACAGCTCTCTGAAGGCAGGAATCATGCCTATAGAATCCACCATCACGTTGCCAAACCCTGTTACCCGCCGCCAAGCCCAGCACATTGTAGGAGTATGTTAAATAACAGTTGTGTGAGTGAGGACGCCAAAAAAGCCCTTTGGTTCCAGCACTCTATTCCTTCTCTCCACCATCTCTCTTTAGCCCTCCCCCAAGGCTAAGTGGCACATGAAAAATATGGGGAGAATAATGTCCTACAATCACCAGATGTGCAGCTCGAGAACAAAGTAGAATTAGACTTGCAACTTCCATCACAGCCAAACTCATGCTGTGAGGCCTTATTAAAACCAAAGAAAGCTGGTTGCTGTTGTCTTCCCTCCCCATCACTAGGTCATGAAAGAAAAGAGAAAAGCAAACCCCTACCTTTCTTGTGGGTCATAACAGCGGTGGAGAAGGAATGTTGACTCTCCTCATTACTCCATAAATTGCTTAAATCTTTGTGTCCTATATATTACTTTTCTAATTAAGAAGAAATGCACAAGAGGAAAAACTCAAATCATGTCTGTCCTGAGAGGCTCAGACAACTGCTTTGATGAACCTCTTTATGATCAGGTTTCCCCAGTAGCTCCTCTGCTGAACCTCACACCCAATAGAGAAAGAAATGAATTTTCCTCTCCTTCACCCAACTGCAGCGCTCACCCTAGCAGCCCTGCAGATGAGAACACAGGGTTCTCCTATGCACATTATGTATGTCAGAGGTCACCAACCACCAGCTCCCAGGCCCACACAAAGCCCATGGCTATGTCTTTTTTGACCTCCGGTAGTATTTTCATTTCAATTAGTTGCCAACATTTAAAAGTAATATGCTTTTATATAATCTATACTTCTAACTTTTCTTGGAAAATCTGTCCGTCTGATTTCGGACCCACATTCTCATATTCCCAAAACTGGCTGCCCACTCTTGATGGGGCAAGAACTTCCCACTTTATCACGGTAGCCACCCAACCCACTTCACTCATTGATGTTTCCTCTCTAGATCTCGAAAGTATTAAGTTTGCAACCCCTGTTACACACACATGCACAGATTTAGTAGTGAATTTAATTAATGGACTCAGAACTGTTTGGCTGATCAATAACATTGCATGCCTTGAATAGAGATATTTTGCAAGACAATTCTCTTGAATCAAATGGGAAGGGCCAAAATCATAAACTTACCCTGTATTACATCTCTGCAACCTCTTCCCCGGAAGTCAAAAAGAAGAGGCATGAAACCAGCTGGGCATGGTGGTTCACGCCTGTAATCCCAGCACTTTGGGAGGCTGAGGCCGGTAGATCACTTGAGACCAGGAGTTTGACACCAGCCTGGGCAATATGATGAAAGCCCATCTCTACCAAAACTACAAAAATTAGCCAGGTGTAGTGGCTCATGCTTGTGGTCCCAACTACTTGGGAGGCTGAGGTAGGAGGATCACTTGAGAGCCAGAAAGTTGAGGCTGCAGTAAGCAATGATTGCACCACCGCACTTCAGCCTGAACAACAGAGCAAAATCCTGTCTCAAAAAAAAAAAAAAAAAGAGGCATGAATCCTAATCTGTCTCCTCCCTGCAGAAACAGCATTTGCCATGATCAATAGGAAAAGATCATTCTCATAAGAATAGGGACACAGGGAGACCAAATGGCAAGAAAATAATTTTAAAGATATTTAAAGTAGCAGAGATTGGTAACTGTTCTCCAAAATCCATTTCTTCTTCCTGGGCAAACAGCTGGCCAACTTCTCCTATGCCCTCTTGGCTCTCATGAATGGATACAACCAAATACTAATGATGACAGTTTCTAGAGGGCAATGCATGGTACAAGATGAAAGGATCTTGGATCCCTGAATCACCACGTGGAGGTTTCATTGAACGACCAGAAATACCCAACTTAGACTGGTATGAGAAGAAATAAACTTGAGTTGGAACCACTAGGCATTTTGAGGTCTATCTGTTGTGTCTGCTTTGTCTACCCCAAGACATTCTATAAGCTTCCAAGAAAAATGCAACTAAAAATAAAAACACATACAGGGCTGCTTTTAGTAGTTGCCAGTATTAAGTTCCAATTGTGTGCTAAGTGCTTTATTTATTATGCTCACTGCAGCAATGAGGAAACAGATATACAAGAGCT
Source organism: Symphalangus syndactylus (assembly GCF_028878055.3). Lineage (NCBI taxonomy): Eukaryota > Metazoa > Chordata > Mammalia > Primates > Hylobatidae > Symphalangus > Symphalangus syndactylus. The sequence continues at coordinate 76,268,525 of NC_072440.2, read as the reverse complement.
AAGTAATTTGCCGAACGTTACATAGCAACTAGGTGGATACATCTGGAATTGGAACCCAGGCCTGATTCCAAAGCCCTTGTTTTTCCATATGGATATTACTCCATACAGAGTAATTACTCTCTGAGTAATATCCTATGATGGGCCACTTTCTGTGCAAGTTGCTTTATTTAATCCACCCCATGCACCAATAAGAGAGGCAGTATTATTGTCTCCATTTTATAGATGAAGAAATTGAGACACAGAGAAGAAAAGTGTCTTTCCTGAGGTCCCATTTGCAAGTGTAAAAATCGACCTAAAATTTCCTGACTCTTTCCACTGTTTCCTTTGGGATGGTGGGAAGATTTGTCAAGGCTGAGGAATGTTGACATATTTTGTTATGTTGAAAACGAATTACAGTGTTACTATCTCATAAATTAGAAATTATAAGCTTTTGCTTTGTAAAAACTTTTTTACTTTTTAACTTTTATTTTAAATTCAAGGGGAACATGTGCAGGTTCATTATATGGGTAAATTGCATGTCCTGGGGATTTGGTGTACAGATTATTTTGTCACCCATGTAATCAGCATAATAACTAATAGGTACTTTTTCAACCCTCACCCTCCTCTCACCTTCCTCCCACCCTCCATCCTCAAGTAGGCCCCAGTATCTATTGTTCCCTCCCTATTGTGCTCATGTGAACTCAGTGTTTAGCTTCCACTTATAAGTGAAAACATGAAGTATTTGGTTTTCTGTTCCTGAGTAAATTAACTTAGGATAATGGCCTCCAGCTCCATCCATGTTGCTGCAAAAGACATGGTTTCATTTTTTATGGCTGCATACTATTCCATGGTATATATGTTCCATATTATCCAGTTCACCATTGACGGGCATTTAGATTGATTCCATGTCTTTGCTACTGTGAATAGTGCTGTGATAAACATGCAAGTGCATGTGTCTTTACAATAGAATGATTTATATTCCTTTGCGTATATACTCAGTAATGGAATTGCTGGGTCAAACGGTATAAAAAATTGTATGATTCTGGGGCCGGGTGTGGTGGCTCCCGCCTGTAATCCCAGCACTTTGGGAGGCTGAAGCAGGCGGATCATGAGGTCAGGAGACCGAGACCATCCTGGCCAACATGGTGAAACCCCATCTCTACTAAAAATATAAAAAATTAGCCAGGTGTGGTGGTGCACACCTGTAGTCCCAGCTACTCGGGAGGCTGAGGCAGGGGAATCGCTTGAACCTGGGAGGCGGAGATTGCAGTGAGCCAAGATTGCACCCACTGCACTCCAGACTGGTGACAGAGCGAGGCTCCATCTCAAAAAAATAAATTGTATGATTCTAATCATTTTGGATTGTCACACGTTACTTGTAATGCAATATAAGACTATATTATATACTGAGTAAATGTGGTCTTTCAAGTATATAAGTATGTAAGTTATGATTACCATTCTGTAATCATTTTGTATCGACAAAATGTATATTATGCAATACAAAATGATTACAGAATGATAATTGTAATTTATATATTTATATACTCGAAAGACCAAGTTTACCCAACATACAATACAGTATTGTATTATATTCTAGTGTCATATTAGACACACTACATTTTAATGTCACAAGATAGAACCTCAGTAAACGCTGAATGAATTAATGCGAACAATAAATTCCTTAGACACCCTACACTTGTGCTATTTCATATTTCCATGACTTTGCTCTTTCCATTTTTTTTGGCAGGGATACCCCCTCACCCCCCACCACTGTTACCTGACTAGTTTCTGCACATCTCTGAAGACTCAGCTAAAGCATCTCTTCCTCCAAGAAGGCTTCCAAGAACACCCAGGCAAGGCTAAGTGCCCCTCCACTGCATCCTACAGGGCGCTGTACCTACTTTTGTCCTTGTGTCTGTCATATTACATTGAAATCCTCTGTTTTTGTGTCTCCCCCCCCCCCCCCACTACTCTGTAAACTCTTCTAGGGAAAAGAACTGAATATTTTTCATATTTTTAGATGGAAAATAGTAGCTCATGGTAGGGGCTCGGTAATACAATTTCCTATTCTAAACAGAGGTAACACAAGCTGGAAGCATAAAGATTAGCCAATGAAATTTAAGCAAAACTTGGAGCAACCGATTCCTGAAGAAATCAAGACCATATGATAGTAACTTCTTGCCCTGAAAATGAATCATCCTTCCTTCCCTGCCACTGGTACCCTTGCAGCATGCAGAATGGTAAACCGCATGGAGTCAAATGGACCAGACACATGGCAGGTGCACAATGAATACTTCTTGAATGAATTAAGGAATGGGTTAGTGCCAGCCATTTAGAAGACCATTACCATGCATAGGATGATGAAATACCCCCAGTAACGACCGAAACTCTTTTCTGTCTATGAACCATGGTACTGAATGTCTTGAAGCCCTCTCGAATACACCTTCAGCTGCCAATGGGGGCTGCTGCAGTGCCCTCGGCCACCCCTACTTATGGATGCTCGGTTTGGAGAAGCTCACTTTCTGTGTGAGGGCTTTTCAGGGCTCCTGATGCCCTGGGAGCTGTTTATTTAGTGTTTCTTCATTTAGGGCAGATTGCTCTTTCGAAATTGCTTTGTGGTGGTGGCTGCCTCTCCTTCATCTGATTAGTCTTGCTTCTTGGAGACATTCAAGCCATTTTTTTCCCCTGTTGTACCATATGTTTTTCCTTTGAGTCTGTAGTATTTTGTGCTCAGATTCTGGAACTGTGATGTGGCATTTCTCTCCTGACGATTCCTAGCAGGTGGTTTATCTCGGCAGCTGGTAATGGCAGGGGATGATGTGATGGGGAGAAATCGGGCAATGCCAATGCCTGTGTGTCTACAGATCCCTCTTTGACTTCCCCTCCCAGACTATTTTCTTCTTGTGTTTATTGTCCTTGCAGTTAATCTCTTCCATGTGTCAGTGTTGGCTGTTTCTTTGGCATCTATTCAAAAAATTCTGTAAGTTTCTGCCCATGACAGAGACAAAGGGGCTCTCTGTGGAGTAGAGTCTCTATTTAAAAACGACGAAATGAAGATAGTCTGGGCGCGGTGGCTCATGCCTGTAATTCTAGCACTCTGGGAGGCTGAAGCGGGTGGATCACCTGAGCTCAGGAGCTCGAGACCAGCCTGACCAGTATGGTGAAACCTCGTCTCTACTAAAACTACAAAAATTAGCCAGGCCTAGTGAAATACATCTGTAGTCCCAGCTACTCAAGAGGCTGAGACAGGAGAATTGCTTGAACCCTGCAGGCAGAGGTTGCAGTGAGCCAAGATTGCACCACTGCACTCCAGCCTGGGTGACAGAGCAAGACACCATTTCAAAAATTAAAATAAAATAAAGATGATGACAGAAACATTTATTGGGTCTTACCGTGTGCCAGCAATTGTGCTAAGCATGTTCCATACATTAGCTTATTTATCCCCCCCGCCCAAGAATCATTTCAGGTTTTCTCCCTCTTGCTATCCAAACGCCTTTGGGTGCACATAATCCTTCCTAGAGGAAGCAATGGCAGGAAAAGCAGTCAAGGCACCAAGTCACTGTAAGAGATAACCTATATTAGCCATGTCTTTTTTTAGTTTTTTAGTTTTTTTCTTTATTTTGATGCTTTGGCATTTGGGTCTTGCTGGCCTGAAGGGACTTCCCCTCCCAGAGCTAGTCAATTCCTGGAGTTAGCAAACAGCTCTTCAGTGAGCACACCTTTTCTATGCAAACCACCCAATCCAGAGCCCACACCCCCAACCTCCTTCCTCCTTCTTTTTTTTTTTTTTTTTTGAGACGGAGTCTCGCTCTGTCGCCCGGACTGGAGTGCAGTGGCATGATCTCGGCTCACTGCAAGCTCCACCTCCCGGGTTCACACCATTCTCCTGCCTCAGCCTCCTGAGTAGCTGGGACTACAGGCACCTGCCACCACACCTGACTAATTTTTTGTATTTTTAGTAGAGACAGGTTTTCACCGTGTTAGCCGGGATGGTCTCGATCTCCTGACCTCGTGATCCACCTGCCTTGGCCTCCCAAAGTGCTGGGATTACAGGCGTCCTCCTTCTTTATCTCCCGGCCCCAACCACCCCAGAGCCAGATACCAGACATTTAGAGACATCCCCTCCATCCCAGAGCCCACTGAAATTTCCAACTAGCCAATTCTAAACCTGCTCACACTGCCTCGCCCATTCTTTCCCATGGAAACTACAGTCAAAGCTTCTGCACACATTTTCCCCCATTCCCTCTGCCTCTTGACCAACCCGGGTACTTCTCCATGTGCCTCCAGTAGCGTGGCACAACCCCTTCTCCTGAGATCTCTGAGTACAACAAGCTATCTTTTCAAGGGCAGTCGTCTAATCTGTTGGCCTTACCATACCTAAATAATAATAACATCTGTATTTTATTTATTTATTTATCTTCTGATGGAGTCTCTCTTTGTTGCCCAGGCTGGAGTGCAGTGGCACGATCTCGGCTCACTGCACCCTCCGCCTCCAGGGTTCAAGCAATTCCCCTGCGTCAGCCTCCCAAGTAGCTGGGATTACAGGTGTGCACCACCATGCCTGGCTAATTTGTGTATTTTTTGTACAGACGGGGTTTTGCCATGTTGGCCAGGCTGGTCTCGAACTCCCAACCTCAAGTGATCCTCCCACTTTGGCCTCCCAAAACTGCTAGGATTATAGGCATGAGCCACTGCACCCGGCCAAAATCTGTATTTTAAAATAGAGTCTAAGCCCTCTCCCAAAAGCCACCAATCGAAGAGATGTTTAGTCTCCTGGTCACAGAGTTTCCTTCCATTCAAGAGTAGCTACCAAGTAAAACCAGCTGAGACAAGGTAGTTCGTAAAACATTTAGCTCACTGACACTGACAATGACCTTGGAGAATTCCCTTCTCCTTACAACCCAAGTGCATCCTCTGGAGATCTTTGTCTCCTCTGGGCAAGAGTCTTTTGAGGAAGTGATATCTGAGCAAAGATGTAAAATGAAATGAAGCAGTCGGCTATGTGTATATCTGAGGAAAAAGCATTCCAGGCTAAGAGGATAGCAGCTGCAAAGTCCCTGCAATTAGAACAGGCATAAATTGGTCTCCTTGTAAAAGAAGCCACCTAGTTTAATGCTTTCAAGGTTTGCTAGGCCAAGTGAAAGAAGCCAGTGCAAAAAGTCACGTCGTTTGATTCTGTTTATATGAAGCATCCAGGATAGATAAATCCATAGAGACACAAGTAGATTGGTGGCTCCCAGGGAATGGGAGAGAGGGGAGTGGGTGTTCCCACTTAATGGGCTTGGGGCTTCCTTCTGGGGTGACAAAAACATCTTGGAACTAGATAGAGGTGGTGGCTGCACAATCTTGTGAATATACCAAATGCCATTGAATCGTTTACTTTAAAGTGGTTAGGAGTTAATTTTTTTTAATACAAATTTGACTCAATTTTTTTAAAAAGGCGCCACATCTGTAGTTTCTCATATCTTTTTTTCTTTTTTTTTTTCTTTTTTGAGACGGATCTCACTCTTTCACCCAGGCTGGAGTGCAGTGGCACAATCTCTGCTCACTGCAACCCCTACCACCCAGGTTCAAGCAATTCTCCTGCCTCGGCCTCCCGAGTAGCTGGGATTACAGGCATGCACCACCATGCCCAACTAATTTTTTATATTTTTGGTAGAAACAGCGTTTCACCATGTTGGCCAGGATGGTCTCAAATGCGTGACCTCAAGTGATCCACCCACCTCAGCCTCCCAAAGTGTTGGAATTACAGGCCTGAGTCATTGCGCCTAGCCCATCCTTCTCTTTTAATTAGATTCCCCATCCCTTTGGGGATTCTGTCTTTTCCTCCCTCCCCTTGATACTATTTTTTTAAATTTGCTTTCTCATTCCATTTCCTCTCTTGGATACACGTTCAAGTGTGAATAACTTTCTTAAGTACCAATTTCCCCAAAAGGCAAAGCGAAAAGACTTAGTTGCCAGGCCTTCCTCAAAGAAGAACCAGTATTCAAAGAGAAACACAGGTTCCAAAAGAGAGAGGGTGGGGGCCAGGGAACAGATATCTTGAAAAATGCAGCAGCCCTAACTAAAAATACAAGCATGCATTATTTCATCCAGTTCCTGCCTCCTCTTCTCTCTTCTGCCGCCTGAGGAAATAGATCATTATTAAGAGACTTAGACCACTTCATGCCCAGTTTTCTGTTTCTTCCAGGACTTGTCTAATCCCAGCTTCTTATGCGGACCTGAAATTGCCTTTGAAAAATTAGGACAGAGATGGTGAAAGAGATCTGACCTAACTGACTCCATCTTCCTTCTAACCACCAAGCTGTCCTTGTTCATTCCTGGATGTAGGCTGAACTAACTTTGGGAGGAACTTAGTTTATAATTAATAAATAGTTTCAAACAAAGACATTAATAGCCTTTTCCCAAAACAAACCTCCTTCTTGACTGAGGACTAGACTGCATTTGTTGGACTTATAAATTAGCCACAGGATTAGAAATTACGCCTTAGGAGTCATGCAGCCGGAGGCTACAAGATTCTGACCCTCCCTAAAGTGTTCCTAAGATCAGTGCTTGAGATATTTTGCAGACCCTGCAGTTGAAGAATCGGCTGGCATCACTAAACTGGCTCATCTGATCTTGTGGCCTCCACCCAGGAACTGACTCAGCACAAGAAGACTGCTTCGACATCCCATGATTTCATCTCCTACCTAACCAATCAGCACTCTTGGCTCACTGGCTTCCCCCAACCCACCAAGTTGTCCTTAAAAACCCTGATCCCTGAATGCTCAGGAAGACTGATTTGAGTAATCATAAAACTGCAGTCTCCTGCACAGCCAGCTCTGTGTGAATTGCTCTTTCTCTACTGTAATTCCCCTTTCTTGAGAAATTGTCTCTGTCTAGGCAGTGGGCAAGGTGAACCCATCGAGCAGTTACAGACCTTTGATTGGAACCCTCTCCTTCCAGCTTCCCACTCTTCTCCACTTAGCTCCTTCATGCTCAGGTCATGCTTGGGTTAGAAGAAGTTCTAACAGAGCATTTACCATGTTAAATCCCTGCTTTCAAACATCAGATGACTGCCCTCCACTAATAAAATTAAGTTCTAATTCAAACAGGAGATGCCGTTGCAAGATGACACCATCCCATCCTTCTGGCTCTAGCCCCATTTCTAATGGACTAAGCACTATCTTCCACATTCTTTCAAGTTTTTATTTTATGGCTTCTCTCACCGTTGCCACTAATACGTGTCTTCTCTTCCCTTTCCTGACTATCGAAATCCATCTCATCCTTCCTGGCCCGCTCTTGTCACCAATTTGGGGACATCTTTGCTGAATCTCATGTCCAGAGTTAACCTCCCTCTTTTATTTTCAGTAGCATTAGTCGGACTGAGGAGTTCACGGTAAGGGGTAAGAACATCTCTGGCAGACTGGGAATGACTCGAAGTTGGTGACCTTACCTTGGTTAGCTCTATGTCCCCAGCTAACACAATGATCGGCCCCTGTGCACCAAGGCATTGATTTGTTGAAATAAATTGGATTGAAAGTTCTCAAGAACACCAACAGGATTTTTAGCAATGTGTCCTGGACTTCCTAAGCCTCATCACTTCCATAAAAATGAGATCTGCAGCGGAGACCTTGGGAACTAATTAAGTATTAGGACATTTCTATGCTCAGACACAGGCGTCTATGCCCTTCGTTAAGACTCTCACAGAATGGCACCATCAGCCCATGTTCTCCTCTCTTAACTCATTAATATTTGACTTCTCTTGCTTTCAGATGTCTTGACTATTTTAATTACAGAATCTTATTACATGCTCAGGGATTTTAAAAGAAACAGATACAATTTTCATAAAAGTTTTATGAATCTGCCTCAATGTGTGAATATATTTCAATCCAATAAGTATTAGTAGTAATTAAAATTTATGACACATTTACTTGCTGCCAAGCATTATCTCATTTAATCCTGACTACTGTCTTAATAAGGATCAGAGAAGTTAAGCATCTGCCCAAGGTCGCATGAAGTCTGACTCAACCGACACACTTTGCCAGTTTCCAAAGTTGACAGTCATCTTAATTTTTTACTCATACCTAATACTTATGGAATGCTTACTACATACAAGGCAATATGATTTTTTTCAGAAATGCCAGAAAATCAATGTTACACTCTTTCTCCAAAGTAGCCTGCAATCAATGACTGACGGGTGTAATGGATATACACCTGGCTCCCACATCCCTGCCGTGGAATAACTCAAAGGCTGTCTTATACACTGATTACCAGAGTTGCCAAATGGAATTAAGCTCCAGTGAAGCACCTGGACTACATACCCTTTGAGCTAACTTTCCTTCCCCAAATTACACCCTCACTCTCCACTGGTGTTCAATGGGCTCAACTCCCAAATAAAGCGCTTGTTTTGAATACAATTCTTGTCTCAAAATTTGTCCCTGGGGAAACTGAAACCAAAATAATACTTTCCATCAGTGTCAGCAAACTTTTTCTATAGAGGACCGGATAGTAAATAGTTTTGGCTTTGTGGTCCAGACCATCTCTCTTGCAACCACTCCACTCTGCCATTACAGCACAAAAGCAGCTATAGACAATATGTAAAGGAATGAGTGTGGATGTGCTCCTATAAAAGTTTATTTCTGGACGCTGAAATTTGAATTTCATGTAATTTTCACATGTCGTGAAATATCGTTTTTCTTTTGATTTTTCTCAACCATTTAAAAATACAAAAGCCATTTTTAGCATTGGGCAATAATTTGCCGACGGCTGCTTTACAATATTTTCTTGTAATCTTCCCATTAACCGAGAAACAACAGGGTTTCCACTTTCCAGGTGAGGGAAACTGAAGTTGAGAAAGATGAAGTGGCTTTAAGACCACCCAAGTCTCAACCAATAACGTTGGTCAACAAGGGACCCCTGGGAGTGGTCTCCAGAATGCCCATTCAAACGTTCTCAATATCTCATCACTTTGGAGAAGGAAAGGATGGCTTTAGTTCCCAAGTTGGTACCTTCCTCTCTGCACATCTCAGCTCAGCCTGCTGACAGAGCAGCACGGTGACTCAACGCTCGGTAGTGGCAGCAGCTACACACAGATGCCAGACGAAAACAGCTCACTGGCGCACACCTTGGTAACAGCTGCTCCTCCATTCTTTGCTGAGAAACCACGCAGCGTCACAGCAGGATAGGAGAGCTTGAGAAGATCCCAGGGATGGCTGAGCAGCACCTTGTAGCCAGGATAGCTGGAGCAAGCCTCAATTCACTTACCGTCTGTTGGCAGGAGACCAGCCGCATTTTTCTATGGTGTTTTTGTATATATTTAGATACACCTGTAAGTGTGATTAAGAAGACAGTACATTGCACACCCAGGAATAATCAGAATGTGGTTTGGGCAAACTCAAAGCTTGAAACATGTGAGCCAAGTCCCATGCTTAGTCAATATAGCACAACTGAAGTTCTGCCTCCTGTCATCCAGTCTGTATAACAACCCAGTGGAGTGATGCCAGCTACAACTTAACATACTTTTTACCATGTGCCAGGTACTGGTCTAAGACTTACAACAGCTTATTTAATTCTCACAGCAACGCTACGTGGTAGGTCCTATTGGAAACTCCATTTGATAGATGAGGAATAAGAGTGGCCAAGTAATTTGCCCAAGGTCACACAGCCAGTGAGTGGTAGAGCTGGTATATGACCCAAGTAGACTGACTCTGGAGTCTATGCCTCTAAACATTCTCAGGCAGACTGGGAATGACTTGAAATTGATGACCTTGCCTTGGTTAGCTCTATGTTCCCAGCTAACACAATGATAGGCCCCTGTGCACCAAGACATTGGTAAACATTTTCAGTAAAGGACAGAGAGTAAATATTTTAGGCTTTGCAGGCTACAAATGGGTCTAAAACATTTAGTTTAAAACACAAAAACAGGCCGGGCGCGGTGGCTCACGCCTGTAATCCCAGCACTTTGGGAGGCTGAGGCGGGCAGATCACGAGGTCAAGAGATCGAGACCATCCCAGCTAACACAGTGAAACCCCATCTCTACTAAAAATAGAAAATACCAGCTGCGCGTGGCGACACTCACCTGTAGTCTCAGTTACTCGGGAAGCTGAGGCTGGAGAATCATTTGAAGCCAGGAGGCGGAGGTTGCATTGAGCTGAGATGGCGCCACTGCATTCCAGCCTGAGTGACAGAGCGAGACTCCACCTCAAAAAAAAAAAACACACACACATACACACAAAAACGGTGTATAGTTGTACAAAAATATTTTCTTTATATCCTTATTCTGTAAGCTTTTTTTTAAAATAAAAGTTCTTTTTTCTTTTACTTTTTAAACTTTTTTCTTAAAAACTAAGACCCAAACACAAATCTGCGCCTAGGCCTACACATGGTCAGGATCGTCAATATCACTGTCTTCCACATTCACATCTTGTCCCACTGGAAGGTCTTCAGTGGCAATAACATACAAAAAGCTGTCATCTCCAATGATAACAATGCCTTCCAGATACCTCCTAAAGGACCTACCTTAGAAGTACCCCCTATAATAAAAAGTACAGTATAGTAAATACCAGGTGGTAGGAATTTTCCAGCTCCAGAACCATAGTCTTACGGGACCCCATCACATATGCAGTCCATTGTTGACCGAAATGTCGTTATACGGTGCATGACTGTATTTGTAAAACGCTTTGAACAATACCTATCATAGAGTAAGGAGCTTCCTCTCTGTAGGGGAACAAATATGCACCGGGAAATATGTATAAGAACTCACTAAAGGCTATAAGTATGTATAAAGCATGTCAATACAACTAAAGAAGGAAAAGACCGAAAAACTGACTAGCATCAGAAAATAATGGTGGAATCATTCACAGCCAGGCTGGAGGACAGGAAGTTAGAGCATTAATCAGGAGCAAAAATGATCAGCTGCCTTAAAAGTTAGTATTCTGGCCAGGCGTGGTGGCTCACGCCTATAGTCCCAGCACTTTGGGAGGCCAAGGCGGGTGGATCACGAGATCAGGAGATCGAGACCTTCCTGGCTAACACGGTGAAACCCTGTCTCTACTAAAAATACAAAAAAAATTAGCCAGGTGTGGTGGCGGGCACCTGTAGTCCCAGCTACTCGGGAGGCTGAGGCAAGAGAATGTTGTGAACTCGGGAGGTGGAGCTTGCAGTGAGCCGAGATTGCGCCATCGCACTCCAGCCTGGGCAACAGAGCGAGACTCCATCTCAAGAAAAAAAAAAAGTTAATATTCTGCCTGGTGCCATAATTCTTGTGCATCACATATTTACTTTAAGAAAGAAACTACGGTAATCAAGGCTAACCAACAGAAAAAGGCTGCTGGCTTGTCGATGGCTGGATATTTCTTAGAGCTTCTGGAAGCTTTCCAGAGGTGTGCAAATGTCCACCTAAGCACAGAATTTCCCATGGATATGACAGACTGTTCTTTGACTATCCACTACCCACTCCTCTGTGAAAACAGAACCTGAATGCAGGTCAGTCTGTGTCCAGCATCAGGCAATGGGTCATGATTGGTGTGAGCCAAACACAACAATCCTATTCCTAAATTCCCCAGCCTCCTCAGCAGCTAAGAATCACATGAGGCACAATTATTGTGACATAGCCAATAAGACATAAGGGAACACTGCTGCAAGGATTGCTGGGTTCCGGGTAAGCTTTAACTTTCTTGACAAAAGTTTGCAGATACAGCTGGCGGGAGTCTTTCTTCCATCACGCAGCTTTGAATTGCAGAAAGGATGGCTGGAGAAGCAGCAGCTACTTTGTGACTGACCATGAGGAAAGACCTTGGAAAAGGATTACGGAAATATCAACCACAACAATATTGAATCATTGAACCAATGCCAGCAATTGCCTCCATTTGGAATTCTCATTTGCATGAGAAAAATGAGCTTTTAATGAGTGTCCAGAACTTTCACGAGAATTCAAGTCCAAATGGATTAAAGACACTTCTCCATAAAAGGGCAGTACAAATAAGGTTGGGAAACGTTGCATCCTCTATTTCTGCCTTGGAACATATTAAGTATATACTAAGAGCTCGAGCTTTTGAATTTTGCAGACTGTAGGGAGAGACTGGCCCTCCTTGTCCAAGAGTCTAATTACTGATTCCAGGAGAATGAACTCATTAGTTCATTAGAAGGTTGGATTGTGACTGTTCCAGTTTGATTCAGGCAATCATTCTGTGAGGCCATGAGAAAAGGGCAACTTTGTTACATAGCTGCTCCTGCTATCAGCATTTCTCTAATAAAGAGGGGCAATTCCTAGCAAAGAATGCTGGGTATCCTCACTGTGGTGGAACTCCCAAAGTGAGTCTCCTGTAGTGAAGAAATCCCTGTGGTAATGTTTATGAGACATTAAAGGCTCTGAGAAGTCCTGCAATCAAGACACGCACACCACTTGGCTTAACTCATTGTTTCTCAAACTCACGGAACTATCACCCTCTTTTCCTTTTCTTTTAATTTTCCCTTTTCTTAAAAAATAGCTTAACATCCTGTAATATCAAATCATGGAATTCATGTTTATCAAAATCCACTTTGAGGAACTTCCCTTTGGGAGACTAACCTAGAACAAATCCAGCTTCTTTACTGTCCTGGTAGAGAAGCATTTTCCTACTGGAATTGATGCTGATTCAAACACAGACTTCTCCAGAGCACAGGACAGAGATGAAAATAGTCAAAGATGGCCTGAGATGAAAGATGTCTCAGAAGTGAGCCAGTTCAAAGTATCCTTTGTGCTCATGAGGAAAGAGAAGGATCCAGAGAGTGGCTTGTTTAAAGAGCCAACAGCTCCAGTAAGGGTGGAACACAGACAGGCTGCCTGGATGCAAAGCAGCCTCTCCACATGGCGTGGGTTCCAGTCCTTGGAGGGCCTCCCTATTGAGGAAGACAATCCTACAACTTTCACACATGGAGATTGCCCTGCCCCAGCTGATCACCTGGCATTAGAAGAACTTGAAATGGGGCTCGGGATCATCCAGGCTTGTTTATTTCCTAAGTAGTAGTTGGTCTGTGAATGTTTCTGTGGCAGACTGCCTGGCAACAAACTCAAGTTCCACTGCTTATGAGCTGTGTGAACTTGAAGAGCCATTCTGCCTCTCTGTGCCTCCGTTTTCTCATCTCATATGTGGGTATGCTGGGTCAGTACTTGTTAGGCTATTGTAAGGATTAAAGGAGATAATACTCTTCAAGTGGTTAACGCCGTGCATGGTATAAACAGTACATGTTAAAAATATTTGTTTTTATTGTATGATTCCTTTTATATGAAATGTCCAGAATAGGCAAATCTTTACAGACAGAATGCAGATGAGTGGTTGACAGATGTTGGGGTAAGGGGAGAATGAGCAGTGGCTGCTAATGGGCGTGGGGTTTCCTGTTGGAATGATGAAAACATTCTAAAATCAATTGTGGTGATGGCTGCACAATTCTGCAAATAGGATAAAAAGCATCAAATTGTGTACACAGGTTGGGTGCAATGGCTCACGCTTGAGATCCCAGCACTGTGGGAGGCTGCGGCAGGAGGATCACTTGAGGCCAGGAGTTTGAGACCAGCCTGGGCAACATAGTGAGACCCCATCACTGAAAAAAAACATTTTAATTAGCTGGGCATGGTGGAACCCACCTGTAGTCCGAACTACTCAGGTGGCTGAGACAGCAGGATCACTTGAGCTCAGGAGTTAAAGTCCGCAGGGAGCCATGATTGCATCACCGCACCCCAGCCTGGGCGACAAAGTGAGACCCTGTCTCTAAAAAAAAAAACAGAATTGTGTAAATGGTGACTGTATGGTATGTGAATTATTTACCAATAAAGATGTTCTAAAAGATGAAAAATGAAGGTGTGCTTTGACTGAGTTTAGTGGAGGGACACATCAGAGTCTAGACCGGAGTTTTGCACTTAGCAGGTGTTCAGCATTGCGGTATACTGTGTTTTCTTTTTTGTAGAATGCATTTTTTTCTTGACATTTTACCTCTTCTGAAATTGGGATGTCCCATGTCATTGATATGTATATTTAACGTCATTTTTCCCAAAAAGAGCTGCTGTCAAATCAGTGGTTTGCCTTGTAACCAGCAGTGTTCTGAAGTCAGGAAACCTAAAAACAAACGCATTTATCCAATCACTTATTGATCATTATCATATGCCAGATTTCAGATAATATTATTGATCTTACCTTCCTCAACTGAGATGTCTAGTTTAAAATGTTCATCTACAGGCTTTTTATAAAACATAATGGCAGTTGACTTGGCTTAATGGCCATTCTTCTTTGAGAACCATAAATAAGTCAAATTTCCCTAGCTAGGATGCTATAGCCAGTGTTGTCTAGATCCAATCCCACATAGCCTTGGCGTACCTATGAGAGTACCCATAGCTAAAGCAGACATTCATGTCCCTGGATGGCTTCCCACTTTGGGCACCCACATGTCTCTGCTTTTCTGCCTAAAGCCTTTTTCCATCTTGGGGCTTACTCAGCACTCTCAGATCAGCCAGAAGTGCTGGGAATTTCACACCCTGTGGAGAATCCTCAACAACGAAGCTCAATCTATACTCCAGCCTCGCAGCCTGGAAACTCTGGGGGTACATGGTTTCTCAGAGGATCCCCAGTGGGACCGAGCCTCAGTTTCCCACAGCAGAAACCTGCTGAATGCACCTCTTGGGGCTTGTCTCCCCTCCTTCCCCTCCCAGTACCACTTCTTTCCTGCTCGTGGGACCATCTCTTCCAGGTAAACAGCCTGCTTACATCTCTTTTAGGAGGTTGCTTTTGAGTAATCGCAAGCTAAGACTGACGCTGTGAAGACAGTTGGAAGTCTAACTGTACCTTTTCACATTTGTGTTTCATCTCACCTAACAGAGGAATTGTGGTGACTGAACTAAATTATATTGAATAAAGTAACGATAGAATAAATACTAAGGAACTGAGACCAGACAAGGAATAAGTGGCAATTTAATACATTGTGCTGCTTTTTGGTTTTTCGGTTTTCTTTTTTGGTTTTGGTTTTTGGTTTTTGGGGGGTTTTTTTGTTTGTTTATTATTTTGTTTTCTGTTTTTTGCTTTTTTGCTTTTTGTTTTTGACGGAGTCTTGCTCTGTCGCGTAGGCTGAAGTGCAGTGGTGTGATTTCGGCTCACCACAACCTCCACCTCCCAAGTTAAAGTGATACTCCTGACTCAGCCTCCTAAGTAGCTGGGACTACAGGTTCCTGCCACCACGCCTGGCTAATTTTTGTATTTTTGGTACATACGGGGTTTCATGATGTTGGCCAGGCTGGTCTGTCCTCAAGTGATCTGCCCACCTCGGCCTCAATACATTGTGGGTTTTTTTTTTTCTTTTTTTTTGAGAAGGAGTCTTGCTCTGTCACCAGGCTGGAGTGCAGTGGCACCATCTCGGCTCACTGCAACCTCCACCTCTCCAGTTCAAGTGATTCTCCTGCCTCAGCCTGCCGAGCAGCTGGGGCTACAGGTGCCTGCCACCACACCCAACTAGTTTTTGTATTTTTTTGTAGAGATGGGGTTTCACCATGTTGCCCAGAATGGTCTCAAACTCTTGATCTCGTGATCCCCCTGCCTCAGCCTCCCAAAGTGCTGGGATTACAGTCATGAGCCAATACATTGTGTTTTAATTATATATGTATATATCTGCTTTCCTCCACAGAAACATCTATGTATTTCCAGTGGTTGTTCCGGGGTGTGGCATAAAATGGGTGCTCAATAATGTTCATCAAACTGAGCTGAGTGGAGAGGACTCAAGGTGCTGGACACAAAGAGTATATGTGGCTTTCTGAATACACGGGAGCTTCCTGGCAGTCGACGAGAAAAAGAGAGGCACAGGTGGTGGCAAAATTACCATTATCAAAAATTACAGTCCATTTTGTCACGGAAAACAACACTTTCAATTTAAATATTCAGACAGGGTCTCTCTCCTACCCACAAAAAGCAAGGCTCCAACCCCCTGCTTTTCTCCCTTCACGTATACATAATATCTGTTTTCTTCTCTTAAAAATAGTCTTCCAATCCCTGTTCCATCTTTCTTCAACTTCGAAGAAGATTCTTATTTCAGTTTTTAAAAGAAGCTGTGTTCTCTAAACACCATGTATTAATTAGGACCATGCAGGAAATCTCAGCCAGTGAGGAAAATCCCTACTTAAAGGCACAAGTGAAAGGGGGAAATTAGTTCATGAAAATTTAAAGCTCAGGGGCACTTCCAGCTTCAGGTATGACTAGAACCAGGAGCCCAAATGATATAATTGGGACCATGTGTCTCTCCATTTCACATCTCTACATTCCCCTGTGCTGGTTCCATTCACATATAGGTAAAATCCTCCAGTGGCAAGATGGTTTCTAAAAAATCAGACTTAAATTCTCAGAGCTACAAATTCACCAGGAAAGAGAGAGGGCTGCCTCTTTTCTGATCATGCAAGCCAAAGTCCTAGAATTGGATTGCAGTAACCTGATTGGCTTGGCTTGGGTCATGTGATAAAACCCCCTGAAGGATGTGAGAGTCTGATTGGCCAGATCTGGGTCACATGACCACCTCAGGAAGGCAGGAGCAGGGGGCAGTGATAGAGTCCACTCCACCAGAAGCGGGTACACGGAAAGAGAGGGAGATATAGTAACTGACAGAAAATTAGGATACACTTACCAGAGAAAGCATGTGTGGATTCTGGGCAAAGAATAAGTAACAGTGCTTTCTAACCCCCACTTAGAATCAACCATTCCTTCACACTTATGTTAGGGATGAGGGAAGCCAATAAATTCAACCCCTTAAATAAATTCATGTTTTTTATTTTCATTTATCCTTTTACAGAGACAAGGTCTTGCTCTGTCACCCAGGCTTCCGTGCAGTGGCACCATCATAGTTCATGGCAGCTTCAAACTCCTAAGTTCAAGTGATCCTCCCACCTCAGCCTCCCCAGTAGCTGGGACTACAGGCATGTATCACAAATGCTAGGCAAATTACTTTACTTTCTGTAGAGATGGGAGTTCTTACCGTGTTGCCCAGGCTTGTCTCAAACTCCTGGCCTCAAGTGATCCTCCTGCCGCAGCCTCCCAAAGTGCTGGGATTATAGGTATGAGCCACTGTGCCCAGCCTCATTTTATATTTTTGAAAGACAAAAGTTATTTTCAGGACCATCCAAAATTACAGTTATGAATCAAGTATCAGGGAATGGGTTTTTTGGAGACATAGATAATATTCCTACTGCAAGAATAAGTGTAGCTAAAAAGATGAACTATCAAAAGAGATTTAGCTATGACATGGCTTGACCGAGCAGCAAACCTCTAATACCAGTGAGTTCCATTCCCGAATCAGCCTCCAAAGACACACAAAAAGGGCCATTATGTTTTTCAAACTGGAATCAGCTTGTTAGATTCTGTTACTAGACGAGCCAGAGACAGGCAGTGTGCTGACTCTCTTGGAGATATTCTTCGCCACTCAATCAGACCTTCTCCCACCAAAAGAATAAAGGGGGAAAAGCTGAAATTAAGGCAGACACGCCTCAGCTTTTGGAGGTTTCATTTCTAGGATTTCCTTCTTGGGGAAACTAGCTGAGCTGCTACCCCCTTGTCAATGCAGCCATAGTGTGTTAGGCCATTCTTGCATTGCTATAAAGAAATACTTGAGGCTGGGTTTACAAAGAAAAGAGGCTTAATTGGCTCATGGTTCTCCAGGCTGTAGAAGAAACATGATGCTGGCATCTGCTCAGCTTCTGGGGAGGCCTCAGGAAGCTTACAGTCATGGCAGAAGGCAAAGGGGGAGCCAACGTATCTCATGGCAAGAATGGGAGCAAGACAGAGAGTTAAGGGGGAAGGTGCCACACACTTGTAAACAACAAACACTCACAGAAACTCACTTACTACCACAAAGACACTACCAAGCCATGAGGGATCCTCCCGTATGATCCAATCACCTCCCACTAGGCCCCATCTCCAACATTAGGGCCATACAATTCAACATGAGATTTAGAGTAGACAACATCCAAACTATATCTCGTAGCCTCCTCCCAATGCACCCAACTATTTATACTCCCTGAGATATGAAGGCATGTGAAGAACCATTACTAATTCACAGTTACAATCTTGGAATATAGCAGTTATTTACTGCTAAAATAATGCAGCATAACAAACTGCCCTGAAGCTCAGTGTTTTCAAACAATAGGTTGTTACTTTAGCTCACGGGTCTACTTGGCTGGGTAGTTCTTCTGGTCTCTGCTAGATGTAAAGTGGCCTTAGCGGGGATGACTAAGAGACTTAGTTCATTCCTAGTGTCCCTCATCCTCCCTGAGGACCAGTGAACTAGCCTGGGAATGTCCTTCCCCTGGCAATGGCAGAAAGCAAGAGCAAATACACCCAAGCATGAAACACATTCATGCCTCCTCGCATCACATTGGCTAATATCTCATTGGACAAATCAAGTCACAGGGCCATTCAGAGTCAGAGTGGGAGGGTACTGCAAAGTCATGACAAAGAGCATGCATGATTCTCAGAAGAAGTGAGGAATTAGTGTCACTTTTGCCAATCACCACAAAAGACAGAAATGAGTAAGTATGGTAATAAAGGCAATCTTGGGTCTAATTAGCTAACATTTGGACAATACAAAGAAATAAGAATTTATTTCTCCAATGTAGCTGCATTTTTTTTTACTTTTCCTGACGTGGTTTCTGTTTAGAAGGGGGATGGAAATAGAAGTTTCTTGGGGACTTGGATGTCAAGTAAGAAAAATCCAGATACCCAAGGAAACCAAGGAAGAAGAGGAGACTTGAACATCAAGTAAAGGAACTGGGCCGGGCGCGGTGGCTCACGCCATAATCCCAGCACTTTGGGAGGCTGAGGCGGGCAGATCACGAGGTCAGGAGATCGAGACCATCCTGCCTAACACAGTGAAACCCGGTCTGTAAGAAAAAATACAAAAAATTAGCCAGGCGTGGTGCTGGGCTCCTGTAGTCCCAGCTACTCGGGAGGCTGAGGCAGGAGAATGGCGTGAACCCGGGAGGCGGAGCTTGCAGTGAGCCAAGATCGCACCACTACACTCCAGCCTGGGTGACAGAGCAAGACTCTGTCTCAAAAAAAAGAAAAAGAAAAAGAAAATGACAGCATCCGATGCCACCTCATGTGAGAAGGAGCTTCAGGGAGGAGTCTCCCACCTGAGTAACTGATAAGAAAGGTCTGCACAGTGATAGATTTTTGCTGAGAAATCTTCAAGGTGACTCTAGGAAGGAACTTCAGTTCTCAGGGAGGGGCGTGAGCATTCCACTAAGGTGTGCGTGAGAAAGGAGAGGGAGTCCTTCACTTTTTGCAAGTGGTGAAAAAACCCAGAGCCAACCCTTAAATGGTTCTGCTTGAAAACTAAATAAGGGAATTCAAGCAGAACCATTTCCATCACAAGCGGCAAGCATATGGACCATGCTGTCAAGTGAAGACCATCAAACTGAAAAGTGTAAATGAATCTGGGAGATTAGATGGATAACTGAGGAACAGAGGGAAGTGTCTTTTGAAATCCCAGATCATGGATCTGATTTGTCACCGACAGAAAGGCTGCCCTTCACTTCCGCCTAGACCTTTGAGACAAACACCTGCCTTAGGACATTTGGTATTGCCCTGGGAAACGTTCTACAAAGAAAAAAAAAATACATCCCCTAGGACGTTACTCAGTAGAAAGCTCTTTCTGAAAGTGTCTGTAACAGTCTGTTGTGTGTTTTAATGAGTTGAAATGTGTGCCTGCCTTGGCTGGGATTTTAAAGAGATCCTTTCTGCCTGCTCCCTCTGGCTTCTACTAGCTCCTGTTTGATTCTGCATGTTCATAAAATGCTCGGCAGGACATATCACAGTTCAAACAGGCTTTCACCTTTGACGACTTCAATAAGCCTGTTCTTCTCGACTCGGCAGTTAATTCACTGAGCTCATAAGACGCTCCTACTGGGCATTTTGAGCTGCAAGTTGGCAGAGCGAGGTGCTGATTTTAAAGGGTGGTAAGGAACGGCCTTTGTTGGGGGACCAGAGGAGAGGGGTTTGGCAGATGGATTGTGCCCACTTCTGATGAGCATGGAGATTATAAGCCTTCCCCCATCCCAGTCTGCAAAATAGTTTATGTTTTACTTTTCTTCTTCTTCTCCTTTTAGAAGTTCTATTAAGCAAGATGGCAGCTGTCAATGCAAAAAAAAAAAAAGAGGAATGAATTACTTGCCAGTAATCTACTAAGACAAAGCTTCCCTCCTAGCTCTCAACATCATTTGCTTCTCTCCATCCCACTGTCACCATCTTACAAGGTCACTTTGACTTTTTAGTTGGTTTCTGGAGTTGGCCTCTTCTCTGGTCTCCTGGCCACCACTGTGGTCCAGCTCCTTCCCTGCCATATGGCCAGAACAACATTTCTAGAGCATAGAACTCTGATTTATGTTCTCCCATTTAGTCAATAAATAACATGTTGGGCATCCACTGAGTGCCAGGCCAGGTGCTGGGCTCCAGGGAGATAAAGGTAAGCAAGGCAGACAAAGCCCTTGGCCTCATGGAGCTCCTAGTTTAACGGAGGAGGTCAGTTTGGTCATACCACCGCAGGAATAAATGTTCTACAAGTAGGGGGAGATACTGCTGTTGCCCCCATTTCACAAGAGAGGAAACTGAGGCTTGGCGCGGCTAAATGACAAGACAAAAATCACAGAGTAGGCAGTGGAACTGATTCAAACCCCAGTGGACTGGCACGAGAACCTTAACTAACATGTTACACTGCTTCCGTCGATGTAGTGCAAGTTGGGAAGAGGAGATGGGTGAGGGCTTAGGAAGGGCATCATGTCAGGTTCGTTTATTGGTGGTGGCTGTCACATCCAGGCTTGTAGAAAAGCCTATTTTGATTGATTAGTTGTGTCTTCTATGAGGGCAGGACAGAAAAGGGACAGTACACACACTAGTTATGCTTTATCCCTGGACCAGCGGAGTATATACTACTATGCATTCCTCCTTCAGCTCAGCTCTGGGAAGCAGAAGTGTGGGCTTCTCCACAGACTTTCCCGGGCCTTCTCTGGCTGCTCCAGGACTTCTGTGTTTACAGTTCATGTTCCAGAGTTCCCACTCCATTGTAGATGTGATTAGAGAGAACAAAATAGATGCCCATTTATCAACTGACACCCTACAGTTAAGGAAACCAAGTTACCCACTACCACAGGTTCAGGTCCTGGCTGGCATGGCAAATATCTAAGTTCCTATGGCTGAACTCACTAACAATATGAGCTGTCAACCCCACTTACGACCCAGACCACTACAGCTCTGACTGGACAGAGGATGAGCCTCCCAAACATTCTTTTCTGATAAGATATTGCAGATGTCAGGCCAGTTTCAGCAGCTTATAGAGGCTGTGCATAAGTTGTCTCTGTGTCCTACAGTTCGCCTTTTGATGGAAACAGCCAAATTCCACCTCATTTTAATTCTAAAACTCGACCCCAAAGCGAGCATGGGATGTATGTTGCATAGATGTTTACGCGTTACACCTGCCCACGACTCCCTCACAAATAGGCATAGCTTTCACCCCATCTGCTGAATATGTGTGATACAGGCCCAGTGAGGCATAAAACCCAACCTCTCCTTCCCCTCTTCAAAGACAGAGCACCTTCGGTCCATGCTGGAAACCCTCTCTTCCCAGCTTGCAAGCTGATATCACCAATAAAGCTCTCCTTTCTACGATATAGCCATCCTGGTGGTCTTTTGGACAACCCAGATAAAGTCAGAGATGCAGCTGAAACCCAGGTCAGCCAACTTCCCACACATTCCTTTCACCAGGCTTTTCCATTAGCCGGTTGGCTTCACCCTCATTTCCACCAACAAAACTCCAACACGGGATCAGGAGCTCAATGATCTCAAATCCCATGACCCGAGTCACACACGTGGAGGCTGCCCGTTTTCAGAGACCCTTGCTACTTCGCCTATGCCCCTACAGAAACTTCATCTGCTCTTGGAAAACCCAGGGTTGTCTCCCCTGTCTCTCTATTTCATAGCATCTACCTGGCTAGCAGGGTTCAGAGCATCTCCAAATCTGCTGGTAGAGTTTCAGCAATCTTTTTTTTTTTTTGAGACAGGGTCTCCCTCTGTCTCCCAGGCAGGAGTACAGTGGTGCAATCTTGGCTGACTGCAGCCTCTACCTCCTGGGTTCAAGCAATTCTCATCCCTCAGTCTCCTGAGCCGCTGGGATTACAGGCACATGCCACCACGCCCGGTTAGTTTTTGTATTTTTAGTAGAGACAGGGTTTCACCCGTTGGCCAGCCTGGTCTCGAACTCCTGACTTCAGGTAACCCACCCGCCTCAGCCTTCCTAAGTTCTGGGATGACAGGTGTGAGCCACTGTGCCCGGCTGAGTTTCAGCAATTTTGACTATGCCATCCACACCCAAGAGACAGAGACAAGTGGCTGATCCTTTCCACCATGCAGAAGTTCCTGAGCTTGGAGCTTTCTTGATGAAGCATAAATATGCGTGCTCCTTTCTCTCCTGCTGTCTCCTCTGCTCCGATGCTCAGATTACAAAGAACACCTTTGATGACTGGAAAGGCATTCAGCTTTGTCTGCTTTTTTTTAATGGTAGACTTTCAACTCATCTCTCTGGGTCTAATTATCTGTAGGGACTCTAATACTTCACCTCATTTCTCTATGTTTTTCGGGTTGAGCAGCCATCGTCCCTCTCTGCAATAATTAAGCCACAATCCAGAACACATGAGAATTGAGGGGGCCTTCCTGGAACCCAAGGGCACTTTATATAATAAGTACAGAGAAGGTTGGGTTCTTACCAAGCTTTTCCAGACGCTTTAATGACCTTCAGAGTCAGTTCAGTCTGGCTGATTTTCATTCTCTTTTCTCAACTTCTCTGTTCTGAGGACGATGCTACATTACATAGAAAGCAAAGATTGCTTATTCTGCTTTGTTTTCCAAGGCAGTTGGAGTGGCGGTTTACAGCACAGACCCCAGAGCCAGACTTCTTAGGGTGTGAATCCTGGCTGCATCCCTTATTAACTACATGACCTTGGGCAAGCTATGACACCTCTCTGGCTTCAGTTTCCTCATCTGTAATAAGGGATCAATAATAGTACCCCCAGTGAAACTATTAGGAGGATGAAGGGAGTTGATATTTGTGCTTAGAGCAGGGCTGGCATGTAGTAACTAGTACATAAGTGTTTGTTAAATAAAATACATATTTTGGTTGAAAATCTTTTCTCTGACATTCCCCCAGCCCCCCATCCATCCCGACTAACAGCTGACTGTGTCTCAGTGTGGTACAAGAGAAGCAAGGACAGACAGACAGACACTAGAGAGCCAGCTCCCATGGATCCAGAGGAGCTGGAAGTTCTTGCCATGTCACAAGATTTAATGAAACCTTCAGGTTCTTTCTTTTTCTTTCCGCTACCTTTTTTCCATACAATGCCTTAAAAAGTATTCTTTAATTGTCAACATCTGAAAGGGGGGTTGTTTTTGTTTTTGTTTTTGTTTTTTTGAGATGGAGTCTTGCTCTGTCACCCAGGCTGGAGTGCAGTGGTGCAATCTCACCTCACTGAAACCTCCACCTCCCTTCCTGGGTTCAAGCGATTCTCCTTTCTCAGCCTCCCAAGTAGCTGAGATTACAGGCGTGACCCACCACGCCCAGCTGGGGGGCTGTTTTAAATACATGTATGGTTTTATGGCTTCACTTGAAAACTGTCATGAGATCTGCCTCCCTGAGCCCATCTCCTTCCCTGCAGCCATCGATGAATGATGGGGGCAGCCTCTCTCCTTCACCGGGCCCCGTCCCTGCCTGCATCAGTCATTTACTTCACCTGTCTGGCTGTGATAGATACTTGAGGTCATCAACCTCATCCTATGTCCTGGGTCCAACTCTGTAAGAAGGAGGAACCCAAACTTAAGACCCACATGGATGGGGATCTAGCCAGGTGACCTCCTGTTCCTAGCCTCGGCATCTTCATTGGTTCAGTGAGGAGTAGGCTAGACATGCCATCTTGAATCCCTCTTTCTAAAGAGAACTGGGATTCTTCAGAGCGGCCTTGGAGACCACAGCAGGAAATGCTTGCGAGGCCAAGAGAGCAAGACCGAGGTTACCTCCAGCCCACTCACTTCAAGAATATCCACTCTTACCTGTTTTACAGATTGGGGTTCCACATAAGATTTCATTTGGAAAACAAATTCCAGTGCTATTCTTTTAATTCACTTTCACCTATAACATGCTGTGCTTCAGACCATTATCATCTTGAGAAAAAACTCTACTTGGAGCCTATATTTGATTCCCAGGGCTACAATAACAGCCCTTACCCTCACCCTAATCCCAACCCAAATCCTATTTCCAAATAGTCACATTTTGAGGTTCTGAGAGGGCATATATTTGGGGGGTCATTAGTCAACCCACAACAGAGGCTAACATTAGGTAATCCAAATGAAATATTAATTTTCTTTCATTACCAGCATCTAAGGGTCCTACAATCTTTCACAAATCATTTGCTGATCACTTATGACATAAGTCCCAAACCTTTTTGGCACCAGGAACCGGTTTCATGGAAGACATTTTTTCCATGGACGGTGTGTGGGGATGGTTTTGGGATGATTCAAGCACATTACATTTATTATGCACTTTATTTCTATTATTATTACATTGTAATATATAATGAAATAATTATACAACTCACCATAATGTAGAAGCCCTGAGGACCCCTGAGCTTGTTTTCCTGCAACTAGTTGGTCCCATCTGAGGTAATGGGAGACAGTACCAGAACATCAGGCATTAGATTCTCATAAGGAAGGTGCAGCCCAGATTCCTTGCATGTGTCATTCACAGTAGTGTTCACATTCCAATGAGAATCTAATGCTGTCACTGATCTGACAGGAGGTGGAGTTCAGGCCGTAATGTGAGTGATGCGGAGTGGCTGGTATTGGTCCATGGCCCAGAGGTTGGAGATCCTTGACTTACTATAAATCAGATAGCAAGTTTTGGATGTAAATAAGACACAGACTTCAAAGACTTTACAACCTTGCAGGTAAGTTACATATTCTCAGGACTAATTTCAAACTAAACCCACCATATTTCTGTGTTATGTGGTTGCAGTTTGGGAAAATACGATAAGAATTTGTCAGCTCCCCCTGCTTGTAGGAACACCCTTTATAGAGAAAATAAATGAATCTTAAGATATATGGACTTTTTTTTTTTAAGGTAAAGGAGTAATTGGTCTATCAGCAATACAAGATAAGAATTGGCAAGGACCATTGGGTATGACCTTCCCATCCTCTTATTTTCTGTACAAAGTCCAGGGAGGAACAGGGTATTCAGTTGCATCTCCATGCACTGCTGGTTTCCCATCTCACCTGGGAAATATGCAGCAGCTATAATTTTGCACATTCAAGGACTCAGAATGAATTCATGTAGTGAAATAAGCAACTCACAATTTAAAAAAAAAAAAAAAAAGCATCTTAGACACCTGTAAGATATGAAGAAAACAGTCTCTGCTGTCATAAGAGGAAAATTCTCCATACTGGCTGAGTAGAGAAAACATGCTCTAATTACCTGGTAGAAATGCAATATATTGAATGGCCATCATTAAAAAATCAGAAAACAACAGGTGCTGGAGAGGATGTGGAGAAATAGGAACACTTTTACACTGTTGGTGGGACTGTAAACTAGTTCAACCATTGTGGAAGTCAGTGTGGCGATTCCTCAGGGATCTAGAACTAGAAATACCATTTGACCCAGCCATCCCATTACTGGGTATATACCCAAAGGACTATAAATCATGCTGCTATAAAGACACATGCACACATATGTTTATTGCGGCAGTATTCACAATAGCAAAGACTTGGAACCAACCCAAATGTCCAACAACGATAGACTGGATTAAGAAAATGTGGCACGTATACACCATGGAATACTACGCAGCCATAAAAAATGATGAGTTCGTGTCCTTTGTAGGGACATGGATGAAACTGGAAAACATCATTCTCAGTTAAACTATCGCAAGGACAAAAAACCAAACACTGCATGTTCTCACTCATAGGTGGGAATTGAACAATGAGAACTCATGGACACAGGAAGGGGAACATCACACTCCGGGGACTGTTGTGGGGTTGGGGGAGGGGGGAGGGACAGCATTAGGAGATATACCTAATGTAAATGACAAGTTAATGGGTGCAGGAAATCAACATGGCACATGGATATATATGTAACAAACCTGCACATTGTGCACATGTACCCTAAAACCTAAAGTATAATAAAAAAAAAAAAAAAAAAAGAAATGCACTGTATTAATACATGGTTCAGTCTCTTCTGGGAACTTAGGCCTAGACGTGTTACTTACAAACCATGAAAATATTTTTGTTCCCTCTGAGATGGCTCCCAGAGTGAGTCTGCAGGTGCCAAAAAAGATCCTGTCATGTAATAGATTTTCTCTTAGAGGAAAGCATTGTCAGGAAAAGATGGGAGAATACCTTGGGGAGAAGCCAACAGGCCTCCCACTCAGAGAAGTTACCAACATGCCCTCTGGCCTCCATGAAAATCTATTCTAGCCTAGACAGGTGATGAACCAGCATAGTCAACAAAGATTTCTGGGGAAGCATGTGTTGAACAGTGCATTCAATCACTTATTTTAATATTTCTCAACTCCAGGTCAGGAAGCATGTTTTGCAACCAAACTTTGGTTTCCATTCTTCAAGGCCTCCTGGTCAACCTTACATAATATTAAAGAGTCTCTGCACATAAACTCCCTAATACAGTCTTAGCTCCCAGGTCTTTGCAAACAGTAATGATAATAACAGCAGTTCAGTGCTAGAAGCTCTGTGCTCATTACAATAACCCTATGAGGTAGGTTCTCTCATTATCCCCATTTATAGATGCAGACACTGCAGCATGGAATATATTGTAAGGATTTTTTCAGTGATAGGTGAGAGAAAACTGACTCAATTAAAGAAATGTGTTGGTTCATGAAAGCAGGAAACTAAACACTACAGTCATCCACAAAATGCATGTACAATGAGAGAAAGGCACTGAGTCCAGCCCTAATCCTAAATCTCTAATTTCCATAGCCCGTCCTTCTGTCTTGTGGAAGCCAGTTGTTGAAAGAATCCTTACAGCAAAGGGATGGGATGTATGTGACCTCATGTACATGATTACATGTGAATGATTTTGTTGCGGGAGATTGTAATGCTCATCTTACAAGGAGATTTGCTGTCTTTTGCAGGCTTGATGATGTGAGAGATCATGGCACTCAGTGGTGTCATGAAAAACCCAGCTTCTTTCAGTCTCCTCTCTGTTCTCTTTGGTGTTGGCTCCATCCTCAGGAGGGTCTCAGATGTCAGATGGCTGGAGCAGAAATTCCAGGTAAATATTCTGAGTCCATAGCCCCCCAAGGACGGAAAGAGGCTATCTTTTCCCTTTTTTTTTTTTTTTTTTTTTGAAAAGATAAAACTTTGTCTGGATCTTTTAATGGGTTTCCCTTTTCCTCTCACTGGACCAAGTTGTATCAAATGCTCGTTCTTGAAGCAAGCAGTGGCAGGAAAAATAGCAATTTCCTTGAAAGCAGTCAGACCACACCTAAGATTAGTTTTCCTGGAGTTGTATGATGTCATGGTGGAGGGATGTACAACTGAACCACAGAAGCATGATTCTGTGAAGAAAGAGAAGAAAGTGGGTGGGTTCCCAGCACTTCCTCCTGCTGCCGCTGAGCCCCCATCTATACCTGTTGCTTCTGGGTCAGCCCTTGAGAAGAGCAACGCAATAGGTCACAGAGAGCCCAGGATCTTGGACTTTTAGCATGTGACCTTCCTGATCCTTGTAACCAGAAACTCTGGGCAGCACTGACTTCAGCCTGGTTTCTTGGTTTCATTTCTATACTGAGAACGTTCCTAGGGTGTTCGGACATCTCAGAAAATGCCACATTATTTTCTCATCTCAACTCCTCGAAAAGACTATTACGTAAATACTTTTTAAAAAAGAGATTTAAAAAAAAGACATGTTAAAGCAAGCAGTAAATTATACATGTGGATTAAGTTGTAACCACAAGGATTTTCATAGCAACAGTCTCTACAGTAATCATGAAAATCAACCTAAACATCCACCAATAGGGAACTGGTTAACTATTCCACGTTCTAACCACACAGTGGAATTTTAAGCAGCCCTTAAAATTGATGAGATATTTCTAAATGTGTTGACCCAGAAAGAGGATCATGGCATAATGTCAGGTATAAAAGCAGGTTACAGAATAGGTTCGATGTGATGTCATTTACCTAGAAGTTTATGTGGGTGTGTGAGTGTGCGTATGAGAAAGCTTTGAGTGTGTGTGTGTGTGAGCATGTGTATGTGTTTGCGAGTGTGTGTGAGAGTGAGCATGTGTATGCGAGAGAGAGAGAGAGTGCCTGTGTGTGAAGGTGTGTTCAGAAAAATCTAGAAGAATATCAAAATGTGACAGAGATACCATCTCTGGATAGTAGAAGTTTGGAAGGCTTTTCTCTTTCCCCTTTATACACACACACACACACACACACACACACACACACACACACATATGTATATATATACGGTGCGAATTTTGTTTTTATAAAGAGCACATATAATTTTTACAATGCAGGAAGCTCTCTCCTGGTTTTTGTGACTTTCAAGGAAAGCTTTGAACAGGAGCAGGTGCCACAGTGAAACGTCCCCCCACCCCTTATCCTTTGTGATGGGAAAAGAGAAACGGGTCATGAGCCGCCTGACTATAAATGAGCACGGCTTCTTTTTTTAAACGTTTTTGCCTGTAGCCTATAGCCCACTCACTCTGCTCAAAAGAACCTGAAACTGTGGACCCCCTCCTGGGCCCTAGGGGAGACATTTGCCCCAGTTTTCCACTTTCTAGATGCCTCTTTACCCACCCACAGCAGGGATTTTCAAAAGCATCTACAAACTTTCAGAAGGATCTGCGGTCAACTGAGCGATCTCCCCATGAATCATCCATAAGAGAGAACGGAGAACGGTTCTCTGCCCTGAGATCAACACTGCAGCAGCCGCACACCTTTCCAGACTCCTTTGAAAGGGCTCCAGAGATCACCTGTTATCATGCCGTCCAGAAGGAAATTATGAATCAAAACCATATTTTCCCCTCTTAGCCTCTCCCACTCTGGGGCCTTCCCAGAAGGACACAGCTCAAAACCCACCCACCCCCATCCCAAATCCTTTAGCCACAACAGGAAGGCGATGAATCACAAGGGAAAGGCATGAACATTGCCATTTCAAGATATTTGAGGGCTGGAGCCACTGGCACTGAAAATGCTGGTTTGTACTTCATGGAGTTCTGCTGAAAGTTCCAGCAGGTTTGCCCTTAAAATGTGCTAATTGATTGAACATGGCCAGGGAAACGTTCAAGCACTTTAAGAAATGATTAATAAATAGGATCTGAAGAGGTGAGCCCTGTTCTGGAGGACAATGTCAAAGAAACTGGGTGAAATCACTTAGAAAGGTGCAAGGTGAATCATCTAACCCTGACTTTGGCAACACCTTCGCTCTTTCTAATGTAAAGGGGATGTATGTGAGACAATCGTATGGGCAAAGGTACTGGCAATCTTTAATCGACTGCTTCCCCTCACTCCTTCATCCAGAGCATCAGCAAAACCTCATAGCCCTGTCTTTCAATATTCCAATCCCATTGTATTAATATCCATCAAGTTTCAACAGAAAAGCAGAGCCAAAGGACATATATATGTTGAGATTTATTGCCAGGAATTGAGTTAAGAGATTGTAAGCGCTGGCTAGACGAGTCCCAAATCCGCAGCACAGTGCACCAGGAAGAACACATTGGAACTCTTGGGCACAGGCTGAAGATGTGGTCTTCAGGCAGAATTTCTTCTTCAGTAGGGGAGTCCAGCTCTGCTCTCAAAACTTTTCAACAGATCGAATCATGACCACCCAGATTATCCAGGATATTCTTCCTTATGCAAAGTCAACCAATTATGGACTTTCATCACAGCTACAAAATACCTTCACAGCATCGCCTAGATTATTGTTCCATTGAATCACACGGGGCTATAGCGTAGCCAAGCTGACATATCAAAAGATCATCACACATCTCAACAAGATGGCTGTTGCACTCCCATGCCCATTGCAGCTTTATTGACAGTAGTCAAGATGTGGAAGCAACCCAAATGTCCATTGACACAGGAATGGATAAAGAAAGTGTGATACATATATATATGCAATGAAATATTATTCAGCCTTAAAATAAAATAAAATCCTGCTATTTTCAACAACATGGATGAACCTAGAGGATATTATGCTAAGTGAAATAAGCCAGTCACAGAAGGACAAATATTGCATGATTTCACTTATCTGAAGTATCTAAAATAGCCAAACTCACAGAACCAGAGAGTCGAATGGTGGTTGCTCAGGGCTGGGGGAGAGGGAAAAGGGAAATTGTTTTTCAATGGGTACAAAGTTCCTGCTATGTAAGATGAGTATGTTCTAGAAATCTGCTATTTGACATAACAGCTATAGTTTACAATGTGCTATTGTGCTCTTTTAAATATGTTAAGATGACAGATCTCATGTAAAGTGTCCTGCCGAAGCCCACACACAAACATAACACAAAAGAACACACGGACATTTTCTGGAGGTGATGGGTGTTTACCGCCTTGGTTGTAGTGATGACATGGTGGTGTATGCATATATCCAAACTTATCAAGATGTATATGTTAAATGTGTGCAACTTTTTATCAATCTCAATAAAGCTAAAAAATTAAAAAAACATTTTTTTTTAAATCACACCCATCCACCTCTCTTACTCTTCTGCCACTGAAGTATCCGTCACTCACACCTGGACCACTACAATGGACTTCTCGTTGACTCAGCAGCCAGAGTGACCTTGTTGAGATCGGATTTGCCATCCTCTGCTTAAAACCTTCCAAAGGCAGATTGTTCACGGAATAAAACCCAAAATCCTTACCAAGGCCACTGAGATCCCCCCAGATCTGACTCCTGCCTACCTTTTTGAGTCACCTTATACCACTCAGAGTTACTCATTCTAACTGTGGCCCTGCCAGCATGCCCTTGCCTTTTTTCCTGCCTTGGAGACTTTGTAAGTGCTTTTAACTCCATCTGGAAAATGCCTGCAGGTTTTTCCTCACTGACTCCTTCTTGTCTCTCAGGACTCAGCTCAGAGTTTAGGAAGACTTTCTTTGTTCACCCTGTATATTATGCCTCCCACCCCAAAAGCATCCTCTATCATTCCAAATTATTTTTCTTTCTTTATGGCATAGATCACCGTCTGAATCTTTTATTTATTTGCTTCCTTGTTGATTGTCTGTAGTGTGTAGGCTCTGAATTCAATACCTGGACGTGTTTTGTTCATCCATGGGTCCTCAGCCCCTGACGCAGTGCCTGGCACCTAGTAAGCATGCCATAAAGTTTTGTGATATGGATGATTGGATGGAAATTACAGAGACCTTTAAGCACCATATTCTGCTAAAATCCCAGTGGATGGATGAGGATATGGTGTAGGATTTGGTTTAAAAATATGAGAAGGGAAAAAGTGGTATGTAGAGCCGAAACAAGATCAGCCATGAATTAATAATTGTGGAAACTGGGTGGTAGGTACATGGGGGTTCATTGTACTATGTGTCTACTTTTCTATGTGTTTGGAATTTTCCAGGATGAAGATGTTTTGAAAAATGAACACCAGACCAGGCACGGTGGCTCATGCCTGTAATCCCAGCACTTTGGGAGGCCGAGGCAGACAGATCACCTGAGGTCAGGAGTTCGAGATCAGCCTGGCCAACATGGTGAAACCCCATCTCTACTAGAAATACAAAAATTAACTGGGCGTGGTGACAGGCGCCTGTAATCCCAGCTACTTGGGAGGCTGAGGCAGGAGAATCACTGGAGCCTGGGAGGTGGAAGTTGCAGTGAGTCAAGATCACACCATTGCACTCCAGCCTGGCAACAAGAGTGAAACTCTGTCTCAAAAAAAAAAAAAAAAGAAAAGAAAATAAACACCAAGTTTAACCATCTAACCAGGAACAGTATCCCATAATTACCTGATTTTGTCCTCATTTTTTAGCTGATTGAAGTCAATTACTCTCAACCGTGGGTTGTGGGTTGTTTCGGCTCCCAAGGGACATTTGGCAATGTCTCAAGACAGTTTTTGCTTGTCACATTGTGGTGGGGAGACCTCAATGCATGGGACAGCATTGATTTACCACAAACAATTATCTGATCCCCAAATGTCAATAGTGCCAAGACTGGCAAACCCTCATGTATGTCATTTAGAACCATGTCTAGAAGCTGACCCTAAAACAGGGTAAATATCCGCAGTCAGGTCAGAGGCCCAGCCACATAATAGACAACTTCAACATCACTGGGAATCAAGCAAATTAAAATGAAGGCCCACTTTCAGCATGTTGCATTAACGAAGATGTTTGAGATATGCTGGCTAGGGTACAGAAAGACCAACATGAGCCATGATGCTAGCCCATTGCTAGAGAATGTATAATTGGTCTGACTTTTCCAGAAAATAACTGAGCAATAGATGGCAAGCTCTTTACATGCTCCTACCCTTTGACCAAGTAATACCACTGCTAGCAATACATCCTAAAGAAAAAATCAAGGAAGCAAAAACTCAAAGCAACCTAAATGCCCAACAATGAGGGAGTGACAACAAACTAAAATATGGAGCAAGGCATTTTAAATAAAATTTACAAATTTTTGATGACACAAGGAGGTACTTGCAACACCATGCTCAGAGAAAAGAGCAGAAATAAATTAAGTATTCAAATATTCATCCATAAAAAATGGAATTGTGTCTTTTGCAGCAACATGGATGGAGCTGGAGGCTATTATCTTAAACAAAATGGCTCAGACACAGACAGATACTGCATGTTCTCACTTATAAGTGGGAGCTAAATAATGTGTACACATGGATGCAGAGTGTGGAATGATAGACAGCAAAGACTCAGAAGGGTGTGGGGAATGATGAGAAATTATTTAATGGGTACAATGTACGTTATTCAGGTGATGGATACCCTAAAAGTTCTGACTTCACCATTACGCAACCTATGCATGCAACAAAATTATACTTGTACTTCATAAATTTATATAAATACAAATAATAACTATGATAAATAAGCATTTTAAAAATAATTAAGTGTTCTTCATGATCTCGACTATGTAAAAACTAATAAAATGTCTTCTGTGGAATCATATAAAAATTCTTTTGCCACCTTTAAACTTTGCCAAACTTTTAAATATTTTTATTTGACCAAAATAGTCCGTATGAGTTAATATTTTCAGTCACAAATTGTAAAACACCCAACTCAAACTTCCGTTGCAATGATGGGAATTTGTTGACTTACATAATGGAAAGGTCAAAAGGTAGGTTGCGTTGCAGACAAAGCATAATCGAGATACAACAATGCAGTCACCAAGGACCTAGTTTCTATCTGTCTCAGGGCTCTGCCTTCCAGAAGTTGACTTCATCCTCTGATTCCAAGCAGTGATCCTTGATTATCCCTCCCACACCACTCCACACACACACACACACACACACACACAAACACACAGACACATGCTCGCTCTCTCATGATAGCTAAACAACAGAAGCTCTTCCACATACCACATTCTCATTCTCACACGCATCTTACAAAATAAAGTCTTCTGACAACTTGAGCACAAGTCTGAAGATTCACTTTTCCCATTGGCCTGAATTATATAATGTACCCATCCCTGACCCAGTCACTCTGGCCAATGGTGCACAACCTTCTAATTGCCTTGCACCAACCAGAACCCACCCACTGTAGCAAGAATGTCAACTCTATCCAAATCATGTGGCTGAAAATGGCTGTATTAGTCCGTTCTCACGCGGCTATAAAGAATACCACTGAGACTGGGTAATTTATGAAGGAAAGAGATTTAATGGACTCACAGTTCTGCATGGTGGGGAGGCCTCAAGAAACTTACAATCAGGGCAAAAGACAAAGCAGGCACATCTTACATGGCAGCAGGCAAGAAAGAGAATGTGAAGGAAGTGGAGAGGGAAGAGCCCCGTATAAAACCATCAGATCTCATGAGAACTTATGCACTATCACAAGAACAGCATGGGGGAATCCACCCCTATAATCCAATCAGCTCCCACTGGGTCCCTCCCTTGAAATATGGGGATTATGGGGATTACAATTCTAGGGTAGATTTGGATTGCAACACAGCCAAACCACATCAATGGCAGAGGGTGAATTCCACCAAGCAAAGTCAAGGTCCTTTCTGTTGTGGCGCAAAGTGGATGCTGGAGAGTCCTCCAGTAAATGTCCCTGGGATATGTGTTGCTAGGGAGGAGCTATCTAGCCATGGACTACATTTCCCAGCCTACCTTGTGTTTGGCTTGGATGCAGGACTAGTTCTCACTAGTGGAATGAAAATGAAAGTGGAAGTAGAGTACTCCGAGGCCCTAGAGGAGAGAGGAACACAAGATAGAAGGAGGCTTCCTCCCCAGTTCACTGCACAGGAAACTACCTGCCCATTGGAAACATCCACATTAAACCTATTTGAATAAGCCATTGATATTTATGGGAGTTTTTTGTTATAGCAGCTAGCATCACCCTAATACATACCTTACAAGTGTATATTACTTTTACATAAATATAATAATAATTGTGATGGTTAAATTTATGTGTCATCTTCAGTGAGCCATGAGATGGCCAGATTAAACATTGTTTCTGGGGGTGTCTATGATTGCTTCTGGATGGAACTGCCATTTGAATCAGTGAGCTCAGTAAGGTAGATTGCCCTCCCCAATGTGGCTGAGCATCATTCAGTCCACTGACGACCTGAGTAGAACAAAAGGCAGGGGAAGCAGGAATTTGCCCTTTTTTTCCCCTGCCTCACTGTTTGAGCTGGGGCATCTCATTTCATCTTTTCCTCCCATTAGATTGGAATTTATGCCATCAGCTCCTCCAGTTCTCAGGCCTTCAAACTCAGACTGAATTGCACCACTGGTTTCCCTGAGTCTCCAGCTTGCAGAAAACAGGTTGTGGGACCTCCCTACCTCCATAATAGCATAAACCAATTCCTCCTTATTCATACTAACCAATAATAGATACTATTGGTTCTATTGCTTCTATTTCTCTGGAGAACCCTGACTAATACAATAATAATTTTTTTAAATGGGTCATGTTTCAGGGGAAAAAGTCATAAGATTTTTGTCCCTAATTTGTGTATGCATGATAGGAAGACATAAAAGAAGTCATAATTAATAGGCAAGCTAAAATAAAGCCAAGAAGCTTTGAATAGAGCCTGGTATTAAATATACCACTTGTACAAGCTTACAGGAGAGGAGATTTCAAATGCTCCTGTCAGAAGGTTCTCAGATCAAAGAACTTGACTGACATCTAGAAGATTAAAGGCTATCTGATCCACAGATAAAACATTCAATCTCCTAGGCTAGAGATTTATATAAAAACAATTAAGCCTCCTTTTTTTAATGGCTGTATTCCTGGAAGAGCCACTTATTCCTTTTCTTTTATCATGTATTCAATAACTATTGAGTGTTATTGAATGTGCCGTGTTGGGTTGAGTGCAAAAGATCCAATGAGAATTAGTTCTAGTTCTTTCAAAGAACTTATAGGCTTGGGACTTGGGTGGACTAATACACAGGAAATTATCAAAAGGGAGAGAGAGAATTGCTATGAATGGCTGATTTAAAAACCCACAGAAAGCACACTCAACCTACTCTTGATGGTATAGCAGATACAATCTTGATGGTATAGCAGATTAACAACTTTAATCTTGTTCATCATCACCAAATATTCTGTGTTGCCCCCTATATTTTCCACCTTTCTCTGCAGTTACAATGGAGTCATGTGACTAACTCTGACCAATAGACCATGAGCAAAAGTAACACATGTGACTTCCTGGTCAAAGTCATTAGGAGCTGTTCTGCTTCCTCTTCCTCTCTCCCCTCTTCTCTCTTCAGAGAGCTTGAAGGCCACGTGTTTCAGATGCCCCAACAGCAGCATGGCGGTATAGGACTGCTCAACCTACATGGCACTTTATGTGAGTCAGAAATAAGCTTTATTGTGTTTAACTTTTGAGATTTCAGGTTTGGCCCATCATGCAACTGGTGTAATTATCCTGATACAAGAGGTGAGAGAATGCTTCCTGAAAAGGACAACTGAAAGGGTAGAAGATTAAGTGAAACTAGGCAGGCAGAGATGTGGCTGCAAAGAGTAGTCCAGGAAGAGGAAACAGTGTCTGCCAAGCTTTGAAGACGGTTGCTTGTAAATACAGTTTGGGTTTAAAGGGGTCCTTTTTATTATTATTATTAATTTCCCTTGGATATTTACAACTTTCCTCATATCCATTTCTTCATATTCAATGGCAGGAATTTCTAGCTTTTAATTGAAGCTTCTCAGCTTATTGTTCCCCATCTTCTCCTTCCAGCAGCTAATGACCAGTAAATAAATCCACAAGGGCCCAGCCTAGCTGCTGTTTAAAGAAACATTTTATTTAAACACTCTGCAAGGAAGTCCTGCCCCAGAGCACTCCTGAAAGTCTGCAGTTTTGTATGTTTGCATTACTAAACTCTGCTTCCTACTTTTGCAGCATAAGCATTTTTTTTTTTTTTTTTTTTACTTTCAACTGTGCTGAAAATGGTCGGCTTTACACTGCTTAGTGATATGGGCTGTGCAACCTATCCACTCCAATACCCCAGAGCTTCCTTCAGGTAACTCATCAGAGCAAAGCCCTCTCTAACAACACACCAGGTTCACCCAAAGCTCTTCCCAGGAGAAATCCATGGATTCCTGGTCCACGAATCACTGGTTTAAGTAGCCAGAGGGTAGAGCTTTAACCCACAGCCAGTGCTAATTAAATTTCCAGCCCTTGGTTTTTCTGTTGTTGTTTTTTGGTTTGTTTTGTTTTTACTCAGAGATCTTTTCCAAAAGAAGCAACACCAAGAGTGACAAATGGAAGGAGAGGGAAGATCAATCTGCAGCAGTTATATAGGCAGAAATTCAAGTCCCAGGTCTCAAGAAAAATAATTTCAACCCCGATTGCCAGAGCAAGGGGATCCATCTCATTGTCTACTACAGCAATAAAAAGAAAAAGTGAAGCAGAGATTCTGAGATGCCATTTACAGCCCAAAGATTACACAAGATTAGGCAGTAGAAAAGGTGGGATATTCAGCAGATCTGAAGGAAGCAGTAACAAGAAAGAAGTATTTAGCAGGGGGTTTTCTGTTTGTTTATTTGTTTGTTTTTTGGGGTACAGGGTCTCACTCTGTCACTCAGGCTGGAGTGCAGTGGTGCAATCTCGGCTCACTGCAACCTCTGCTTCCCGGGTTCAAGCGATTCTCATACCTCAGCCTCCCAAGTAGCTGGGATTACAGGCACCTGCCACCACATCTGGCTAATTTTTGAATTTTTAGTAGAGACTGGATTTCACCAGCCAGGCTGGTCTCAAACACCTGACCTCAAGTGTTCCACCCACCTTGGCCTCCCAAAGTGCTGAGAATACAGGCATGAGCCACCATGCTCAGCCCAATTTAGCAGTCTGATAGAATGGAAAGAGCTGGATCTGAGTTCATATTCTGCATCTACATCTTCCCTCAGTTTCTTCTTCTGTAAAATGGGTTAATATCATCTGTCTTGCATCATTGTTGTGAGGGTTAAGAAGTAACTTGTCATGAGATGATGATGCTTCTGCCAGGTACAGTTCTAGACAATGTGCATAAGCTCATTTAATCCTCACAACAACACTATGAAGTAGGTACAATAAATACCCCCATTTTGCAGATGAGAAAATATAACAGAAAAGTCCAGGGGCTTGTCCAAGACTATGCAAGGGGTGCAGATGGGATTCAAACACACAGTCTGGCTCCTGACTCCATGCACTTAGGTGCCCGGTTTATAATAAGTGTTCAAATTAACAGAAGTTGCTTTCAGTGTTAGGTCACAGGGAGGTTAGTAATTAATTATATTCAAAGCACTATAGAAAAAACTCATCCAGTCCTCACAATAATCTGCTTATGGGATGATCATTACTCTAGTTTACAGATGAAGAAATGGATGGTGGGTGGCGGTCAAAGACTGCACACTAACTGTTAGGCAATACTGCACTTCTAGGGTAAGAGTGAAAGGGACAAAAACCTCACCGAGAATTCGTGTTAACACTTTCATCTGACCTGTAGCAGAGGGTCAGGTTCTCTTTTCCCTTTAGTTTAAGTACTCTAGGGTCACATTAACCTGTGGGCAAATCCCAGCTGTCCACTTAATAGCTGTGTGTTGGAGACTAAGGGAAGAACTTAACCTCCCTGAGCCAATGTGTACAACGGGGATTCTAAAACCCACCTTTGCAGATTTCGTAAGGAGTGTGCCTAGCTCTATTCCTGCCACAAAAGAAACGTTTAATAACGGGCAGCCAATAGGCCCGGCTCATTTCTGTAATCCCAGGGCTTTGAGAGCCTGAGGAGGGAGGACTGCTTGGAGACCACTCAGGAACTCAAGACCAGCCTGGGCAACATAGCAAGACCCCAGCTCTACAATCATATTCATTAATTAACTAGTAACAGGCAGCTAATGTGATTAATTCTAGGCCAGATTATGCAGCAAGCAAAATAAACCCCGTTTCATGATAGTCTTGTCTCAGTTTTGCCCAGAAATGATCCCAGCCTGCTGAAGCTTACCTTACATTCTAGACCTGACTCCAGTGTCTTCTCACTTGGCCTCTTTGCAAACATGAACTTCTTCCCCCAAAGAGTAATGATTTTTTAGCCAAAGGCTTGCAAATAAATGTGTTGCAGGTTCTTGTGGCAGTTCTAAAAGCATCTTTCCAGTGATGACAGTAATTGAGAAATACATATACGGAGTCTCCAAGTGAGGCCTTGAAGAGACCAACATTTATGGGATACTTCAGCTGAGTACATTTGGTATTTTTTGTAATTTTCTTTTTCTTTTTTTTTTTTTTTTTGAGACAGAGGCTCACTCTGTCACCCAGGCTGGAGTGCATTGGTGTGAGCTCAGCTCACTGCAAACACCACCTCCCATGAACCTGGGAAGCTTCTGTGTACCTGGGATTACAGGCATCCATCACCACGCGGGGCTAATTTTTTGTATTTTTAGTAGAGATAGGGTTTGCTATGTTGGCCAGACTGGTCTCAAGCTCCTGGCCTCAAGTGATGCACCCACCTTGGCCCCCCAAAGTGCCAGGATTACAGGCATGAGCCACCGTGCCTGGCCCTTGTAATTTTTAATAATACCAAAAAAGTTCCATTAAGTCGTAGTCAT
Source organism: Symphalangus syndactylus (assembly GCF_028878055.3). Taxonomy (NCBI): domain Eukaryota; kingdom Metazoa; phylum Chordata; class Mammalia; order Primates; family Hylobatidae; genus Symphalangus; species Symphalangus syndactylus. The sequence goes on along the minus strand of NC_072440.2, from coordinate 76,229,327 downwards.
ATGTATCAGTAAGGATGGGCTAGGTGCAGTAACAAATAACCCTCTAAATCTCACTGAGTTAACAGATGTTTATTTCTTGCCCACGTTACATGCCCAATGCAGGTCAGTGGGAGGAAGGTGTCTGCTCATCATAGTCACCAAAAGACTCAGGCCAACTCAGACCCACAGCAGAATTGACATGGTCACCAGAGCCATGGATATGGTTGTGGCAGTTCTAGCACTGTCTTGTAAAGCCCCTGGCCAAACACATTTCCCTTTTACTTGCATTTAATTGGCCAAAGCAAGTCACACTCAACTTCAAAAGGGCAGGAAAGGAGGATGCTATCATGGAAATATCTGGACAACACTAATGACTACTCCACTTCAATTCCATTTACTCATCCTTTTATTTGACAAATATGTGCATAACATCGTAGAAGAGGCAAAATTGTATGTCTACCCTCTCAGGGTTTTTGGCTGGGCCTGAGAATTAAATTGACCTAACACAGATCAACAAGAGAAAAGCATATAAATTTATGTCAGTTTTACATAACACAGGAGTCCTTATAAGAAGTGAGGACCTGGGGCCAGGTGCGGTGGCTCACGCCTGTAATCCCAACACTTTGGGAGGCCGAAGAGGGCAGATCATGACGTCAGGAGATCAAGACCATCCTGGCTAAGATGGTGCACCCCATCTCTACTAAAAATACAAAAAATTAGCTAGGCGTGGTGGCATGCACCTGTAGTCCCAGCTACTTGGGAGGCTGAGGCAGGAGAATCACTTGAACCTGGGAGGTGGAGGTTGCAGTGAGGCGAGATCGCACCATTGCACTCCAGTCTGGGTGACAGAGCGAGACTCCATCTCAAAAAAAAAAAATAATAAAATAAAAAAAAAAGAAGTGAGGACCCAAAGAAGTGGGAAGACCTAAATACTTTTATATTCCATTAAACAAAGAGAGATAATTGTGGGAAAGTTACTGAATTATGTGGGGAGGCTAAAGGAAGATAAGAATGATTTTCACAAGGTCTGTTTGCACAGAATTCTCTCAGCTACAACTCTCCATGAAGCATGCTTCCTTTCTCCTGATATAGGGAGGACATCTTTCACATGGGAGTTTTTATCTCCTATTTTCAGGAAGAAAAGATGAGATTAAAATGCCCTCCTTGCATCTGCTGTCTTTCAATTGCCTTTAAGCTCAAAATAATTCTTATCTTGGGATGGCATATCCTCCCACCTTCAGAACCTCCCTTGAACCAGACTACACATGTAACAGAGAATAAGACAGACAAGATTCCCACCGTTCTGAAACTTGCATTGTAGTAACTGACTATTGGGTTTCCCAGATAAAAGGCAGAACGATTCTGCTAATGTAGCATGAGTGAGAAATAAACTCTTGCTGTGTCAAGTCACCTCTTTTTTGTTTTGGAATAACAATAACAGCTAACACTTGCTGAGCACTTCCCAGGAACTTGGCACTGTGCTAGGCACTCAAAGACGTGATTTCATTTAATTCTCAAAATATTCCTATAAGGGCAGTACTAACTACCCCCATCTTACACATAAAGCAATGGCGGGTCAGAGAGGCAAAGTGACTCAACATGTTTGCACAGCCTGCAAGTGGGGAGCTGTGGTTTGCAGCAGGAAACTGACTCTTGAGTCAAAGCCCTCACTCACTCTGGTGTCCTCCCCTGCCTCCTACAGCCTCGGCACATGCTGCCTAGAATTACTTAAATATAAATAAGGGAGGAAGTGTGACATGGTTCAGATAACCTAAATTTCGTTCTATGTGGCCCTGCACCACTTGTATAACCTTGGGAAGGTCATTTATATTTTCTGGGCTCTGTGGATACATAGATGGACCAGATGTTATCTTTGACCTCCAGAAGTTAATAAACACTCTATTTTATTACAATTAACTATCATGGTGCATAATAGTTATGCTATGCTTTTTTAAAAACTTAATTTTTCTGAATGCGAAAGCATTATGTGTGTGATTGATTGGGAAATGAAGGATAGGAGTTAAGAGCATGGGTTTGGGGATCAGAGAGCCAATGTCTTAGGGTGAATCACTGGGTCAGTGCAGATTCTGGCAGGAAACAGCACACTTGAAAGGAATGATTAAAGAGAATTTAATGAGGGAAACATTAACAAGATGTCAGCAGGATTAAGGGATGCTGAAATGCTCAGGGACTGATAGCAACTGGAAGCCATTACCACCTCTGAGCCTAAATGAGCAGCGAGAGGAAATTCCTATAGAACCCAAGAGGCCTGGCACCTTCAGTAGGGGAACACAGCACTGATGACCCACGGCTCAGGAGGGAGGAAGCCAGGGGAGTAAATACCCCAACCTCTCACTACAATCACTGGTCAGTGACCTCCACTGCCCAAAGCAACAGAAGCCAGAAGACAAGGGAATGTGATCCGTGATGTCTGTAGAGGTCACCATCAATTGCACAAAGTAGGGTGGAGAAAGACATGATCCAGCAGCCTTACCTCTCCAAGACTGCACTTCTTCATCTGTAGAGCAGGATACTAAACGTAATTACCAATCAGGTTGTGTGGATTAGATAAATAATAGTACATGAGGGGCTTAGCACAGCACCTGGCACATAGCAAGTGCTCAGAAAATATGTGTGGAGACACTACTGTTGTTACAGAGGAGGAAATTAAGGAATTGCCCCAGATGGCATAGCTAATAAATAGTGGAACCAAGATTTAAATACAAATCTGACTCTAATGTTCATTGTGGCAATGTCACTGAAATACCAAGGATTCGGTTTTGGTCCTGCTGTTTACTGTACAGAAAGCCAATCACTGAGACGACGATTATTGCCAGGAAAGAAGGCTTTAATCAGGTGCGGCAGCCGAGGAGACAGGAGCTCAGTCTCAAATCCATCTCTCAGACCAACTACAATTGGGGGGTCATATAGCAGGGATGGAATATAACTAAGTGTGGGAAAATAGGAATTACGGAGGGGTAAGGAAGAGAAGTTAGTCAACAGGGAGCAGGTGGTCAGTTAGGTAGTCATGATGAGTGAGGAGTCTGGCAGCTCATCTGGTGAGTTTCATTTCATTGATACTATCTCGGAGGCCTGGTGGTCAGTTTCCTGAGGAAGGAACTCAGATAAGACAAATGTAAGTTTCAAGTTTGAAGACCAGGAGGGTCATTTTCTATGTTTATCCATAAACACTGGTTCTATGGACAACTGGGCAGGTTTCAGCAGGCGCTATCAGGCCCCACTCCTATCCCTTTCACTGCCAGCACCTACAACTGTTTCCCTTGAAACTCACTCTGGCTGCCAGAGTCTACTCTGACCATGCACATGGTAAGCCAGAAGTCCTGCAGGATTAATGTCCCATGGGAGCAGCTCTCAAACAGTGACTGGTAGGCATTGGTGGATAAATTCCCCAGCTACATCACTCCCTAGGCGGGATAACTCTAAGGTGCATATTCTACACTGGCTCCCAGAGATCCCCAGCAGGACCGAACTGGCACTGGCCACACTGGTAACTGTTAATAATAGAACCATGATTGGCTCCCCGCTCTCCCCTGCCTCATTTCCCTTTCCCTCCACAGTGTTTTCCAGCATCACCTCCCAAATAAACCACTGCACAAATCCTTTATCTCAAGTTCTGCTTCTGAGAGAATCCAAGCCAACATCCCCATTCTCTTTCCCCTGGACTTCGCTGTCTCCCATGTTGCTAAAACAGCTGAATGGATTAAAACAATGTGCTCTACCCATACAATGGGATTATTATTCAGCCATAAAAAGAACTGATACATGCAACAGGGTGAATGGACTTTGAAAACATGCCCAGTGAAAGAAGCTAGACACAAAAAGTCATGCACCGTAGGATTTCAATTACATGAAATATCCAGAAAAGGCACATCCACAGAGAGAAGGCAGAATGGTGGTTGCTCAGGGCCGAAGGAGGAGGGCAATGGGAAGAAACTGTTTTAATCAGTATGGGGTTTTATTTTGAAGTGATGGAAATGTTTTGGAAGTGGAAAGAGGAGATGAGTTGCACAACATGGTGAAATGCAGTAAATGCCACTGCATTGTTCACTTTATAATAGTTAATGTTATGTAACTTTCACCTCAATAATTTTTTAAGTTATTGTTTATGTATATGCTATACCTAATAATTCCACTTCTGAATACATTTCTTTAAAACAAGACAGGCTGGGCGCATTGGCTCACACCTGTAATCCCAGCACTTTGGGAGGCCGAGGCAGGTGGATCATGAGGTCAGGAAATCGAGACCATCCTGGCTAACACGGTGAAACCCCTTCTCTACTAAAAATACAAAAAATTAGCCGGGTGTGCTTGTGGGTGCCTGTAGTCCCAGCTGCTTGGGAGGCTGAGGCAGCAGAATGGCGTGAACCTGGGAGGCAGAGCTTGCAATGAGCTGAGATGGTGCCACTGCACTCCAGCCTAGGCGACACAGTGAGACTCTGTCTCAAAGAAAAGAACAAAGGTGCTACAGTGTTCTTTGAAACATGTTTTCTAATAGCAAATCACCGGGGAAAAGCATGAATGCCCATCATGGGGGTGAGTGGCTAAATAAAACGTGGTTCAGTCATATGACAATGAGAATTACACACAGTGGTTACAAATAATGAACCAGGTCTCTCTTATCACATGGAGCAATCTCAAAAACATTGAGTGAGAAAAACAAGTTGTAGAACCCCACGCACACACACACACACACACACATGCATACACATACAAAATCATACCATTCACAAAATTATTAAAATCCGTTAAACTATATATTATTGATATATTAGCCACAAGTTTAAAAACATAGGTCAGGAGCATTTACACCATCTTCGCGAAAGTGATTGCTTCTTATGAATGAAGAAAGGAACAGAGTGGAAGGGGCTGTCCTACTTTGGGCTCTTCTGAAAACAGAGCCTGAAACAAGGAGTCCGATGCAGGTAGTTTACCGGCGTGGCAATTGCAGGAAGATAGTAAGGATGCAGGGAAAGAGAGACAGGAAGGGGACTAAGTCAATAAAGTATGTATTAATCTAGGGCAATTGGGACTCAATCTCAGTAGGAACCTCCTGAATAGCCATGCCTCAGAATCAATCCACTAAGGGACAAGGTAGCTGTGATAATTATTTTCCAACTCCCTTCTCTCGTTGATCGAGGGTTGACCTTGGGGCATTGCGCCTCCAGTCCTTTGGGATTGTCTTGTGGACAGGCTAAGCAAGCTCCCTCACCACTAGAGGGAGCCCTAGGGCAGAGAAACGTGTGCTCCAGGGCGTAAGCAGTCAGCATGCCTGGAAACCATCCACCACAGCTGCAAGAGGCCTAAAGAGATTGATCAAGGGATGTGGCATGGGGTACTAATCATATCTGCTACATGGGAATAACTTTATCAGCAGTGTTTTGCTTCATTTTTAAGAAATACCTGAAGTAAATAAAATAAAATATTAATATTTGTCAATTCTACCCAGTGGTTGCATGGGTGGCTGCTTTATTAGTCTCTGTTCCTTTTTGCATTTTTTCTTTAAATTTTACAAATTACGTTCACAATGTTGTAAAACCATCGCCACTGTTTTGCTTTACTTTTAAGAAATATCTGAAGTAAATAAAATAAAATTGTTAATATTTGTCAATTCTACCCAGTGGTTACATGAGTGGCTGGTATATTATTCTCTGTTCCTTTTTGTATTTTTTGTTTAAATTTTACTAATTTCATTCACAATGTTGTAAAGCCATCACCACTATCTATTTCCAAAATTTCACCACCCTAAAGAGAGAGCAATGAGCAATAACTCCTTATGATCCTCTCCCTTGGCCTTTGGTAACTTCTAATCTACCTTCTGTCTCTATAAATTTCCCTATTCTAGATATTTCATAAAAGTAGAATCATGCAATATTTGTCCTTTTTGTTGGCCTATATCACTTAGCATAATGTTTCAAAGTCAATCCATGTTGTAACGTGTATCAGAACTTTATTTCGTTTTACGGCTGAATAATATCCCAATGTGTGTTTGTGTGTGTCACATTTTGTTTATTCATCTGTTGATGAACTTTTGGGTTGTTTTCACCTCTTGATAGAGGTTTCATTCCCTTGGGATTGCTAAGCAAGTAGAAAGGAAGACTGGAGCTTCTCTAAACCATCACATGGAGATAGCTTGCCTAGAATATAGACCACATGAGATGAATGGCAGAGCGAAAGAAATGCAACCCTGATGACACCATTTGTGCTCCTGGATCCAGCTGTTCCTGAATGCGATTATGAATCCCTTGAATTTATCTGTTACATAACCAATAAATCATGTATATGCACTATTTTTTTTAATTAAACCAACTTGAATTGAGTTTCTGTCACTCGCAACCCAAAGAATCCTAATAAGGGGGTGATGGAGTGAATACAAGCTCAAGTCATGCCTCCATTACCTGCAGGAATGGCAGACTGCAGACCAAGAATCTGCAAAACACTTGAGTTTAGGATCAAAGTAGATAAACCTAGAGAAGTAGCAAGAAAAGCAGGTCATGAAGTGTCCTGAGACAATTAACATAGTTGAAGTAGATGTGTACATATTTCAAATTCTATGCTTCAAATTTCTCTGTGATACAGCAAAATTAGTTAAGATAAGATGTTTATAACAGAAAACTATAACTTGTATCCTAGAATTTTCTATTCAGTAAGTTAAATAAATATGATTTCTCACCCCTAGTGGTGGTGGTGGTGGTGATGGTGGTGGTGGTGGTGGTGATGGTGGTGGTGGTGGTGGTGGTGATGGTGATGGTGGTGGTGGTGGTGATGGTAGTTTGCTTTTGATTTTTGTTCTGGCTGCTGTTGTTTTTAGGAAAATTCTCATCCAAAAGCCTCTAGGCTCCTAAGAAAGCACTGAGTGGGGAGTGTGGCAAACTCAATGAAACTGGAAATCCTTTGTCTCTGAAGCTATGACAGATAAAAAGGAGACTGGCTTACGGGGAGGACCAGTGCTTCTGGCACCTCCTCTTCTCTACAATGCAGACAAGATTCAAGAATTCCAGGCTAGTCATGGGGGGATGTTGACTTGGGTGGAGACAGGATGTGGCTCTCGTTAATTGAAATTATGCAAACCTGAGGTCTGACCTTCAACACAAACTGGACCCTCAGGTAAGGAAGGTATCAGACATTAATCAATTAGAAGGAAAGAGAAGAAACACAGGGGAGGCTGAGCAGATGAGAGAAATCAAAGCACAGCCCGGGCAGGTGCCTCTCTGCTTCTGTAATCCCTTACCCTGGTCTTACAGCAAACAGCAAAGTAGCCTGAGGCTAGAGAACAGGGTCTGTATGAGCCTCAGTCCCACAGAAATCCGCATTGCAGTGTGCTAATACCAAAATGCATAAATAAATGGAATGAATAGCTGAAGCCAGCCAGGATGGGCAAGCTTTTCTGTTCCTCCCCCAGCCTTCTCCCTCCCCTACCCTCTTGGTCCTGAGTGTCAGTCCTCTATCCTGGATTCAGGCAACATCCTTGGCAAACTCAATAATATTTACGTGTTTGGAATAAAATTACCACATTTTGTTAGCATAACTTGTAAAGCAAACATGGATGAGAGCAGTGGCTTTCTATTTGCACGGGGGTCCAAGGAGTCCTCTCTCCAGCCGACCCAGTTTCCAATGCAGGCATCGGAGTGCCACCTTGTGGTAAGGAAAAAAAAAATGGACATTGCTTTCCAAGCTAGGATTTCTAAGTTCCTGCCTGTGCACATTTTTCTGCTATCTGGAAGGAGGAGAAGAGAAGCAAGTACTTGGGCTCACAGTCCCTCTCTAAAGTGGAAGCATGTCTCAAAACATCCCACCGCGCTTACCTAACCTAGAGTCCCAGCAGCTGATCTTTCTTGAGCTCAGCTGCGGGAAAGGTGGGAGATCTTAGAAAATTCTTTCTATGCACTCAGCAGAGCTGTCTTTGGTGAGAATAGTCACTGATTTAACCCAGAAGGCCACAATTATTGGGGGATTGAAGGAAGAATCCAGGCACTAGAGACATTTTTGGTTGTGAAAATTAGGGAAGGGGTGCTCCTGGCATTTTGTAGGTGGAGGCCTGAGATGTGACAAACATCCTTCCACTCAGAGGCCAGCACCCCCAGGACAAGGAATTATCCAGCCCCAGATGTCAAGTGTTAGACTGAGAAGCCCAGCTCTTATCACTTTACATATTGTTATCACCTTTAATGTTCTTAGCACTCGTAGAAAATAGGTATTATAACTTCCATTCTACAGATGAGGAAACTGAGGCACCCAGGAGTTCCATAACTCACTCAAGATCACACAGCTGGCAAATGCAGATGTGATTAAGACCCAGGTTGGCTCCAAAGCCTGGGTTTTTTAAGCCTCCCCTCTGGGGTACTTCTAGCATCCTGGTGTTGGAGATAAGGACTAAGCTCTGATTTTTTTATCTTGTCCAAATTCCTATCTAAGGGGCCTGGGGAGTCACGCCATATAAACCATAAATTCTCATCAGATGGCTTTTATTTAACCCTCTATATCGTTGAGAGGTGACAGCATGCTGGCAGTCCTCACAGCTCTCACTCGCTCTCGGCACCTCCTCTGCCTGGGCTCCCACTTTGGTGGCACTTGAGGGGCCCTTCAGCCCACGCTGCACTGTGGGAGCCCCTTTCTGGGCTGGCCAAGGCGGGAGCCGGCTCCCTCTGCTTGCAGGGAGGTGTGGAGGGAGAGGAGCCAGCGGGAACTCGGGCTGCGCGCGGCGCTTGCGGGCCAGCTGGAGTTCCGGGTGGGCGTGGGCTTGGCGGGCCCCTCACTCAGAGCAGCTGGCCGGCCCTGCCGGCCCCAGGCAATGAGGGGCTTAGCACCCAGACCAGCGGCTGCGGAGGGTGTACTGGGTCCCCCAGCAGTGCCAGCCCACCGGCGCTGCGCTCGATTTCTCACCGGGCCTTAGCTGCCTTCCCGCAGGCAGGGCTCGGGACCTGCAGCCCGCCATGCCTGAGCCTCCCACCCCCTCCATGGGCTCCTGTGCGGCCGGAGCCTCCCGGACGAGCACCACCCCCTGCTCCATGGCGCCCAGTCCCATCGACCACCCAAGGGCTGAGGAGTGTGAGCACACGTCGTGGGACTGGCAGGCAGCTCCACCTGCAGCCCTGGTGCAGGATCCACTGGGTGAAGCCAGCTGGGCTCCTGAGTCTGGTGTAGAGAACCTTTATGTCTAGCTCAGGGATTGTAAATACACCAATCAGCACCCTGTGTCTAGCTCGAGGTTTGTGAATGCACCAGTCGACACTCTGTGTCTGGCTGCTCTGGTGGGGCCTTGGAGAACCTTTGTGTCCATACTCTGTATCTAACTGATCTGATGGGGACGTGGAGAACTTTTATGTCTAGCTCAGGGATGGTAAACGCACCAATCAGTGTCCTGTCAGAACAGACCACTCGGCTCTACCAATCAGCAGGACGTGGGTGGGGCCAGATAAGAGAATAAAAGCAGGCTGCCCCAGCCAGCAGTGGCAACCCGCTCGGGTCCCCTTCCACACTGTGGAAGCTTTGTTCTTTTGCTCTTTGCAATAAATCTTGCTACTGCTCACTCTTTGGGTCCACACTGCTTTTATGAGCTGTAACACTCACCGCGAAGGTCTGCAGCTTCACTCCTGAAGCCAGCGAGACCACGAGCCCACCGGGAGGAACGAACAACTCCAGACATGCAGCCTTAAGAGCTGTAACACTCACCGCGAAGGTCTGCAGCTTCACTCCTGAGCCAGTGAGATCACAAACCCACCAGAAGGAAGAAACTCTGAACACATCCGAACATCGGAAGGAACGAACAACTCCAGACATGCCACCTTAAGAGCTGTAACACTCACCACGAGGGTCTGCGGCTTCATTCTTGAATTCAGTGAGACCAAGAAACCACCAATTCTGGACACATGTTGGCAACCATGAAGGAATACTTGCCTATCGCCAAGTGGTGAGATAGTCGCCGAGCGCTGAGACCATCACCTATCGCCAAGCAGTGAGACCATCGCCTATCGCCGAGCAGTGAGTACCATTGGACCCCTTTCACTTGCTATTCTGTCCTATCTTTCCTTAGAATTCGGGGGCTAAATACTGGGCACCTGTCGGCCAGTTAAATGTGACTAGTGCGGCAGCCAGACTAAAGACACGGGTGTCAGGCTTTCTGGGAAAGGGCTCTCTAACAACTCCTGACTCTTCGGAGTTGGGACCGTTGGTTTGCCTAGAACCAGCTTCTGCTTTTCCTGTACTTCTGGGCTGAGCCGAGGGTCGACAGAGAGGAAAGGCATGCAGCTCCGGGGTCCCGACAACGTGTTGGTTGACCCTGCGGCCATGAGCGGAACTCTCAAAAGCATGTCGCCCAAGCGAGACTCGCCCATCTATCCTATCTATCCTGACCCTTGCCTCCTGGGTCCTAATGTCTTCCAGACAAACGTCCTCTCTCCTCTCTTCTCTGAGGTTAGACTCACTTCTAAAAATTGCTACCTGTCTCTGGTGCTTTTCTAATTTCTCCTATAGGAATGATTTCTAGTATAAACTCCAGGACTATTACCTTCTTTAGGCACCTGGGCTCCCCAATCAGAAAGACACAATTTTTGCCCAAAGCCCCGTCATAGTGGGGACTACTTGGAATTTTAGGATCCCTCCTCAGACTAATAGGCCCAACAAAAGCTATTCCTGGAGCTAGGATGTGGGGAGCCTCAGAAATTGTATCCTTCCTAGTCATATAAGTGAGGACAAAACGTGTCACTCTTCTAACTCTGAAGGTCCCTTCCCTCCCTCAGGGTATGGCCCTCAACTTCATTTTTGGGGCATAACGTCTTTATAGGACAGGGGTAAAGTCCCAATACTAACAGGAGAATGCTTAGGACTCTAACAGGTTTTTGAGAATGCATCGGTAAGGGCCACTAAATCCGATTTTTCTCAGTTGGTCCTCCTTGTGGTCTGGGAGGACTGGCAAGGGTGCAGGTTTTCGAGAATGCGTCAGTAAGGACCACTAAATCCGACCTTCCTCGGTCCTCTATGTGGTCTGGGAGGAAAACTAGTGTTTCTGCTGCTGTGTTGGTGAGCGCAACTATTCTGATCTGCAGGGTCCAGGGACCGTTGAGGGTTCTTGGGCAGGGGTCGTTTCTGCCGCTCCGTCAGTGAGCGCAACTATTCCGATCAGCAGGGTCCAGGGACCGTTGGGGGTTCTTGGGCAGGGGTCGTTTCTGCCGCTGCGTCGTTGAGCGCAACTATTCCGATCAGCAGGGTCCAGGGACCGTTGCGGGTTCTTGGGCAGGGGTCGTTTCTGCCGCTGCGTCGGTGAGCGCAACTATTCCGATCAGCAGGGTCCAGGGACCGTTGCAGGTTCTTGGGCAGGGGTCGATTCTGCCGCTGCATCGGTGAGCACAACTATTCCAATCAGCAGGGTCCAGGGACCGTTGCGGGTTCTTGGGCAGGGGTCGATTCTGCCGCTGCATCGGTGAGCACAACTATTCCGATCAGCAGGGTCCAGGGACCGTTGCGGGTTCTTGGGCAGGGGTCGCTTCTGCTGCTGCGTCGGTGAGTGCAAGTATTCCAATCAGCAGGGTCCAGGGACTGTTGCGGGTTCTTGGGCAGGGGTCGTTTCTGCCGCTGCGTCGGTGAGCACAACTATTCCGATCAGCAGGGTCCAGGGACCGTTGCCGGTTCTTGGGCAGGGGGAGAAACAAAACAAACCAAAACCATGGGCTGTTTTGTCTTTCAGATGGGAAACACTCAGGCATCAACAGGCTCACCCTTGAAATGCATCCTAAGCCATTGGGACCAATTTGACCCACAAACCCTGGAAAAGCAGTGGCTCATTTTTTTTCTGCACTATGGCTTGGCCCCGATATTCTCTCTCTGATGAGGAAAAATGGCCACCTGAGGGAAGTACAAATTACAATACTATCCTGCAGCTTGATCTTTTCTGTAAGAGGGAAGGCAAATGGAGTGAAATACCTTATGTCCAAGCTTTCTTTTCATTGAGGGAGAATACACAACTATGCAAAGCTTGCAGTTTACATCCCACAGTAGGACCTCTCAGCTTACCCCCATATCCTAGCCTCCCTATAGCTCCACTTCCTATTAATGATAATCCTCCTCTAATCTCCCCTGCCCAGAAGGAAATAAGCAAAGAAGTCTCCAAACGTCCACAAAAACCCCCGGGCTATCAGTTATGTCCCCTTCAAGCTGTAGGGGGAGGGGAATTTGGCCCAACCCGGGTACATGTCCCCTTCTCCCTCTCTGATTTAAAACAGATCAAAGCAGACCTGGGGAAGTTTTCAGATGATCCTGATAGGTACATAGATGTCCTACAGGGTCTAGGGTAAACCTTTGACCTCACTTGGAGAGATGTCATGCTACTGTTAGATCAAACCCTGGCCTTTAATGAAAATAATGCAGCTTTAGCTGCAGCCCGAGAGTTTGGAGATACCTGGTATCTTAGTCAAGTAAATAATAGAATGACAGCCGAAGAAAGGGACAAATTCCCTACTGGTCAGCAAGCCATCCCCAGTATGGATCCCCACTGGGACGTTGATTCAGATCATGGGGACTGGAGTCGTAAACATCTGTTGACCTGGTTCTAGAAGGACTAAGGAGAATTAGAAAAAAGCCCATGAATTATTCAATGATGTCCACCATAACTCAGGGAAAGGAAGAAAATCCTTCTGCCTTCCTCGAGTGGCCTTAAGAATATATACTCCCCTGTCACCCAACTCACTCGAGGGCCAATTGATTCTAAAAGATAAGTTTATTACCCAATCAGCCGCAGATATCAAGAGAAAGCTCCAAAAGCAAGCCCTGGGCCCTGAACAAAATCTAGAGACATTATTAAACCTGGCAACCCCGGTGTTCTATAATAGGGACCAAGAGGCACAGGCCCAAAAGGAAAAATGAGATCAGAGAAAGGCCGCAGCCTTAGTCATGGCCCTCAGACAAACAAACCTTGGTGGTTCAGAGAGGACAGAAAATGGAGGAGGCCAATCACCTGGTAGGGCTTGTTATCAGTGTGGCTTACTAGGACACTTTAAAAAAGATTGTCCAATGAGAAACAAGCTACCCCTTCGTCCATGTCCACTATGCTGAGGCAATCACTGGAAGGTGCACTGCCCCAGAGGATGAAGATTCCCTGGGTCAGAAGCCCCCAACCAGATGATCCAACAACAGGACTGAGGGTGCCCGGGGCAAGCGCCAGCTCATGTCATCACCCTCACTGAGCCCCGGGTATGTTTAACTATTGAGAGCCAGGAAATTGACTTCCTCCTGGACACTGGCGTGGCCTTCTCAGTGTTAATCTCCTGTCCTGGATGACTGTCCTCAAGGTCCATTACCATCCAAGGAATCCTGGGACAGCCTGTAACCAGGTATTTCTTTCACCTTCTCAGTTGTAATTGGGAGACTCTGCTCTTTTCACATGCCTTTCTTGTTATGCCTGAAAGTCCCACACCCTTATTAGGGAGGGATATATTAGCCAAGGCTGGAGCTATTATCTACATGAATATGGGGAACAAGTTACCCATTTGTAGTCCCCTACTTGAGGAGGGAATCAACCCTACAGTCTGGGCATTGGAAGGACAATTTGGAAGGGCAAAAAAATGCCCGCCCAGTCACGCAATGTAAAAACACAAAGAGGTGGGAATGTCACACTGAGAAAGCCATCAAAATCGAAGGAGAGGGGAGAACAGCAGCATAAGCAGTGGGCAGAGGCAGCAGAAAGGAAAGAAAGAAACAGGAAGTCAAAGACAGAGGAAGAGACAAAGGAGAAGTCAAAGAGAAAGAAAGAGAGATGGAAGTTGTAAAGAAAAGACAGCGTATCCCATTCCTTTAAAAGCCAGGGTAAATTTCTGTCTACACAGGCATTTTCTATTTATGTGGATCTTCAACCCATATCTGCCTCTCAGACAGTTTGCAAGAAATAACGAAATCTATCGTTACTTTACAATCCCAAATAGACTCTTTGGCAGCAGTGACTCTCCAAAACCGCTGAGGCCTAGACCTCCTCACTGCTGAGAAAGGAGGACTCTGCACCTTCTTAAGGGAAGAATGTTGTTTTTCCACTAACCAGTCGGGGATAGTACAAGATGCCGCCTGGTGTTTACAGGAAGAGGCTTCTGAAATCAGACAACGCCTTTCAAATTCTTATACCAACCTGTGGAGTTGGGCAACATCGCTTCTCCCCTTTCTAGGTCCCATGGCAGCCATCTTGCTGTTACTCGCCTTTGGGCCCTGTATTTTTAACCTTCTTGTCAAATTTGTTTCCTCTAGAATCGAGGCCATCAAGCTACAGATGGTCTTACAAATGGAACCCCAAATGAGTTCAACTAACAACTTCTACCGAGGACCCCTGGACCGACCCGCTGACACTTCCCCTGGCCTAGAGAATTCCCCTCTGAAGGACACAACACCTTCAGGGCCCCTTCTTCGCTCCTATCCAGCAGGAAGTAGCTAGAGCGGTCATCGGCCAAATTCCCAACAGCAGTTGGGGTGTCCTGTTTAGAGGGGGGATTGAGAGGTGACAGCATGCTGGCAGTCCTCACAGCTCTCACTCACTCACTCTCGGCACCTCCTCTGCCTAGGCTCCCACTTGGTGGCACTTGAGGAGCCCTTCAGCCCACCACTGCACTGTGGGAGCCCCTTTCTGGGCTGGCCAAGGCAGGAGCCAGCTCCCTCAGCTTGCAGGGAGGTGTGGAGGGAGAGACGCCAGCGGGAACCGGGGCTGCGTGCGGCGCTTGCGGGCCAGCTGGAGTTCCGGGTGGGCGTGGGCTTGGCGGGCCCCACACTCAGAGCAGCTGGCCGGCCCTGCCGGCCCCGGGCAATGAGGGGCTTAGCACCCAGGCCAGCGGCTGCAGAGGGCATACTGGGTCCCCCAGCAGTGCCAGCCCACTGGCGCTACGCTCGATTTCTCACTGGGCCTTAGCTGCCTTCCCATGGGGCAGGGCTTGGGACCTGCAGCCCGCCATGCCTGAGCCTCCCACCCCCTCCATGGGATCCTGTGTAGCCAGAGCCTCCTGGACGAGCATTACCCCCTGCTCCATGGTGCCCAGTCCCATCGACCACCCAAGGGCTGAGGAGTGCGAGCGCACGTCGTGGGACTGGCAGGCACCTTATATCTGTCCCTCTGGAGACCCCTAATACAGAGGGCACAGCCTGAGAAGGGACAGGGTGGCAACGAAGAGTATTTATGAGCAAGTCTAGGACCCTAAGAAGATCAAATCAACAAATAAACCACCACCCCTGATCAGGCGTCTCAAACTCATGGCCCCTAGGCTGACTCCAACCTACAGACATATTTTGTTTCATCTACCCAGTAGTGACCACAGTATATTTTTTTACTTGAAATTGTTGCCAAGAGTTCTGCATTTGCAGTTTTCTCATAGAAATCTAGATTTCCAGCCTCTCTTTAAAAATCCTAAGATCTGCAATCATTGATCCCATGTTTCCCTGGACCAAGCACTGGCTAAGATGAATAATGACTGCGCACTTTATTTTCCTCATGTGAAGGCATGTCTTGTCCTTTATCACCACACTTGTGCCACACACGTTTTCTCTTATGTTCAGGCATCCTCATTCATTGACGTATGTGTGTCACCTCCGAAGGCATTTGAGTGTTCAGCCCCCGGTCTACTCCATAAAATCTAATCTTGTAGGCATGGAGTTTCATTCACTGGCCTCTGTTTATCTTTTCCAGGTTTTTCCCCTGTGGCTGCACACACACACACACACACACACACACACGCAACTATCACAAACTTTCTGAACTCCCCTGAGCTCACCATTTTCTTCCTCACCTCCTTGACTTCACAAATGTTGTTCCATCTGCCTGGAATCTTCCTTCTTGTCCTAGTTCACCTGGAAAACTCCTATGCATCTTTAAAGATCTAGTTAAAATGTGGACTCTTCTCCAATATCTTCCCTGAACCCCACCCATCCTCAACAGACAGCTCTCCTCTGGGGTTTCATAGCTGGTAACACCTTATATCTTCCTCCATGACTGCAGGAAGCAATGAGTAGAAGCCAGGAGCCTCGCAGAGACTGCCAGGGCAGCCAGCTGAGAGGGGATGAGGTCTTCCGCCAGGTTGGAGAGCAGGGAGAAGTGCTCAGATTCTAAGACATTTCAAAGGTAGAGCAAACAGGATTTACTAATTGATCTTTGTCTTTCTTTGCTGTTTTAAAGAAGAGAATGGACCTTCAAATATTCAACAAGGTCCAATGTGCTGAATTATTTTTGTCCTTGCTCTTTGGAATGGGGGAGGGAGGGGAAGCATATTGAAAGATTCCCACCCTAACCTCTACTTCCAACCAACACGCTCTCTCCAGGGTTCAATTTCATGGCTGTTCCCTCTGTGTCCCTGTAATTCTTCCAATAAACCAAGAATATAAAGTTTGTTTTCACAAAGAGTGTGTGTACCATATATGTGTATATATATACACATATATAATTACATATTGTGTGTGTGTATATATACACATATATAATTACATATTGTGTATGTGTGTGTATATATATATATATACACACATAGACACATTTAAGAATGATTAGAAACCTACATGGAAAGATCTCCAATACATATTATTAACTGAGAAAAGGGAAATATATAATAGTATGTGGTCATTTTTATAGGGGAGAAAAAGCTATTAGACATTTATATTATGTTTGTCCATGCAGAGATTATCCCTGGAAGAATACAAAAAGAACCTCCAGGGAAGGAAACTACATAGATGAGAGTCAGGGGCAAGACAGAGGCTTACTTTCCAGAGCATGCTTTAAGAATCTTGTACCACGCATGTATCTATCACCTATATAGAATAATAAATTTTGGCCAAGTGCGGTGACACACACCTATAACCCCAGCACTGTGGGAGGTCAAGGCAGGTGGATCACCTGAGGTAAGGAATTTGAGAGCAGCCTGGCCAACATAGTGAAACCCCATCTCTACTAAAAATACAAAATTAGCTGGGCGTGGTGGTGCATGCCTGGAATCCCAGCTATTCGGGAGGCTGAGGCAGGAGAATCACTTGAACCTGGGAGGCGGAGGTTGCAGTGAGTCCAGGTTGCACCATTGCACTCCAGCCTGGGCAACAGGAGCAAAACTCTGTCTTAAAAACAATAATAAATTTTTATAAAAGAATAACCGCACAGATATTTCAGTTGTGGTTTAATATGTTTGAGATAGTGTTTGTAGATGAACAGTACTCTATGGCAGTAGTTGTAAGAACCATAATCTTTTTACGTTAATTATTTTTAAAATATTGTATTATGAGTGATTTTGAACATAAACAGAAGTAGGTAGGATAGTATAAGTCAAAGATTGGCAAATTCTTTCTGTAAGGGGCCAGATACTAAATATTTTAGCCTTTGTGGGCCAGATGGTTTCTGTTGCAACAATTCCACTCTATTGTTGTAGTGCAAAACCAGCCAGAGAAAATACACAAACAAAGAGGCATGGCTGTATTCTGAAACAACTTTATTTACGAAAACAGGCAGAGGGCTAGATCTGGCCATTCAGCCATGGTTTGCTGACCTTTGGTATAAATGAGCCTCTCTCAT